>NW_026260098.1:0-348726 GCF_024291825.1 Alternaria postmessia
TTAATCTACTATAAAAATTTGTATATATTATCTCTTAACGTGGCTGTAGTGTGCGCTTAAACAGGCGCAGAAAGTTAGTAGGGTGGGCCGCTCGCTTGCGTGGGCCGCTCGCTTGCCAACCATGTTACCTAGACTTGAACTGTTAGCTCCATACTAGGGTACCAAGCTGTTGAGCTTGGTCTGGCGATGTCTTCGGTTGCGATTGCCTATCTCAATCTCGCCTTCTGTCACTTTCTGGGACCGAAGAGGACCACAAACCGTGGTACGGAACTGCACACTTATGCCCGATCGCGGACACGTTCCTGACTAGAGTTTTGGGCTTGATATCCGGCTGGTCTAGTACTCTCCAGGCGATTGAGCGGTTGCGACCGTCATGACGATTGACTTGAGCTTGTCGTTTCGCGATCTTGCAAGCCACTGAAGATGTCGGCGGTGGAGTCAGCTACCACATGATCGTATCTGTCGGGTAACGGCATCTGCACTATCCATAAGTCTTGCGATGCGGATCATGGGCATACAAAATTCAGCCAATGTTCCCAATACCGTGTCATCGGTCATATCTCCGTTATTACAACGCATGAAGAAGAAGAAAAAGCGGAGAAATTGCGCCGGTGAAAACAAACATAGTCCCGAAGCCAGCTTCGCACTGCATCTAGCATCTGATTCCGTGCCGTCCTTGTGATGAAAAGCAAAAAGATACGGCTGGGGACATGGAAGAAGCAGTTTCGGGTACGTGGTGCTGCAGCCGACCTTATGCAGAGAGCGGGTACCTCATCCCTCTTTTCAACTATTTTCCTTTTCTCGACGACGACGACTGCTTTTGCCTTCCGCGGCTGCGTTATGCAGTGCACTGAACAATTCTCCATCAATCGTCATGCAGCGATTGAACGAAGCTTTTCACTCCTGCATCTCGCCCCGCCCTCTCGTACTCACTGTGTATCTTCCCCCATCCTGTCGGCGCGTCTTCCTGCCATGTTGATACGGCCGTACCTTCTTTTGCAATGGATAGGATCGGCCCGCTCAGATGAAGAATCGGCTATGCTTTGGTAGTTTGGTTCGTTGAGTAATTGCGCGAGCATGTAAGAGACATGGCCGCATTCGGGTAGCATCTGAGGCAGGTTAGCCATCTGGTCGCGCCATGCAGGGGTTCAGGGGCTGGCTGGTGCGGGCAGACGGTGCAGGCCGGGAATGAAAAGAAAGTACCAAAAGGAACTTCGAAGAGAAACGTCGACATAACGATAACGTCACGGGTCAAAGCGTGCGGCCGGTAGCGAGATGTGGTATACGCGGCTAGGGGCGTTCCCGCGGGGGTGCTAAGATCTTGCGGAGGTTTCCGATGCAGGAGGGAGTCCCATGTCTTTGGGTCGAGGTGAATTGCAGGCGTGGCTGGCTGGGCAAAGTGATTTGGACACTGGACAAATGATTGCGTGCTGTAGAAGGTGTCAGAGTACATACAGAAAGAGGGAGTGAACTGAGGCCAAAGCATGTCGATTCCATTTGTGGAGTCTGCATAGACAGATTCTTCTAGTCTTATTGAGATGCTCCAACACCAAGTCCCTATGATTCATTATTCCATTACTCCAGCTGACTCCCCTTTCCAGTCAGACAAGACATACCCAAAGATACAGAGACCATATGCCCTTCCAGCAGTGACAAAGCAGAGATACAATAGGGAAACAATTCAAGATGAGCAGTGACGTTTCGTGATATCCAGTCCTCCATAATCAAGGGAATACTGGTGCAGGACAAAAACGCTTTTAACTCCTGATGGCAACGCCTGCGCCAAATTGTGATGTCCAAGAGTGTGCCGTATTAAGATTATGCCAAAGAGGCCTCCATATTGGCCCTCGTTCGAGAAATTAATGAGACAAGAGAAAAGTTTGGGCCAAATTGCCATCGTAAGACTGGCAATATAAAATCATCGACGAAAAGTTCGGGTATAAGCAAGAAGCGAAGGTCGACGTAGCAATAAATATGCTTTCAGGACTGAAGCTACTGCCCTCTGAAGTCACCAGGCCCCTGATTGGCAAAGATATAGCTCTTAGGCTGGGGTTCAGTCGTTCGCCGTAGTAGATTTCCATGTGAATCAGTGCCTTGAGGTGGAGTGTACTGGTGTACTAAAAAGTCGGGCATTGCGGAGACCTGAGGAGCGAAAGGAACGTTGTGATGGATGCCACTCAATGACATGTCCTTGAATTCATCGTAGTGCATGTTTCCAGCCGGCATGTACTGTGAACTACTGTCATTGCCTTGAGCCTGAGCAGTGTCAGGTAGTGATGGTCGTCTGAAATGCTCAGGCTTCGGTTGCTGGATCGTAAGGTCGGTAGTCGAATGAAAAGCCGCACGCATTTGAGGTTGTTGCATATATGATGTCCGAGGGAAATGTTGCTGTGTTGCTGGCGCTGACTGAGGAGGTGTGTCGCGATACAAAGCATCGTTGACAAAGCGCGACTGAAGGTCCAAAGACGAGGATGGTGGTGAAGTGGTCTTCGCGATAACATTTCCAGCTTGATCAGAAGACCAATTCGTGTGCATGCTCTCTGGACTATTGTGATCAGGCATCGCTGAGTGAGGCCTTATCACGGCAGCACCACCCCAGTAGTTTCCAAAATCCTGTGGTGTCAGTGGAGTTGGCGGTGCCAGACTACCGCCGTGTCCGATTGTTGTAGCACTGGAAGTGGAAAATGTTCGTGCGAACTTCGGCGAAGCTGCAGCATCCGAGAAGCTTGACACCATAGGTGAGCGCTGCGCAGAACCTGGTTGTGACTTTTGAACACGACCTCCAGCGTTTGGAATCCCACTCGATCGGATCCTTCGAATAACTTTGTCGCCGTTACCTCCTGGTGATGACATGGGAGCAGAGTAGGAAGCACTCCTCATTGCGCTGGAACTCAAGTTAACTGGGCGCTTCTGTCTTCTTGCCGCAATGCTCGATTGTTGATCTGGTTGCTGGAAACCGTCCGGAGTGCTGTTTCGGATGTGTATCGCGTCCATGTTGTTGGCAAGGTTGCTGCTTGAGGAGTTTCTCCGAGCGAATGCATCCTCGCGGAAGTGCAGTGGGATATCGAGATCAGATGGCGCCGCACTAAGCTTTCGTGCTTGTTCTGGTGTAGAGAGGATCGCATGTGCGGATGTGTTGGATTGTTGGTAGAAGTTTGACTGCGGGTACATTTGGCTGGAGCCATCCTGGGGCCAGAATGGAAGCGTCTGCTCGGAGGCTGATGCCTGAGCGAGACTGTACGGTGCGAACTGGTCCTCGGGCTCCTCGACCTGCTTGGGATGCGCCATTTGCGAAGGGTCCTCTGTCCAGCCAGTGTAAACGGAGTTCAACGAAGCGATAGAAGGAGGAGTTGGTCCATTCGGTGACTGAGTTGTGCCAGATGACTGGGTCCCATTGTAGGGCGATGCATCCGACGATATCGATCCCGTGCTTTGCTGGGCTTCCGCAGATGCCGAGTTACTGGTGTTGGTAGCAGCAAGCGCAGAATAGTCTAGCTGGAAGTCGGCAAAGTTGTCGAATTCTGGATGTGAGGGTGCAAGATTGTTGGGCATGGGCGCTGGAATCGAGAAAGCGCTTAGGTCGCTGGAGTATGCGTTGGACAGACCGGTGGTGTCGTAGAACTCGGGCTCTTGGGTATTCAGAGACATGCCACTGTTGTGCATGTAAGCACCGTTTGTCGCAGCCATGATGGAGTGCATGAGGTCGTTTGAGCGATATGATGCGGAACGGTCAGGTTCCGGAACGGAGTGAAGGCCGTGCTGCATGTCAAACTGTTGCTGTTGTTGCTGGTGCTGCTGCTGTTGGTGGTGGTGTTGCTGCAGTGAGAGTTGGGGCCCTAGGTCGAGGGCTGACGGTCCCTCGCCGATTTGCACGGGAAGGCTTGCAGGGCTAATGTCAGCGTTCGGGTAGAAGTCCGGCTGCATGAGCATATGCGGGTGTTGCTGCTCTTGCGGGTGTGCATAATGGTTAGGCATGGCCGGGACGTGGGAATGACCGAAGGGAAGGCTCATGGTCATGTTGTACTGGTTCATTAGCTTCTTGCGGTCCTGCTTGACTTTTGCCCTGCGGTTCTGGAACCAGTTCTGCACGCGAGTTAGCGAGGCACGGCATGCGCGCTCTGGGGACGACTTGCGTTGATCTTGTCCAGTGGCACGCCGAGGCGCGTCGCAAATTCCTTCTTCACATTGGTGCTGGGCTTGTGTTGGGCCAGGAAGTGCTGTTCGAGGATGTCGTGCTGGTCCTTGGTGAGGCGGGGTTTGACATCGCTGCCGGGCTGCTTGGGCGCAGAGGGTGCTGTCGTCGAGCCCCCGCTGGAATCCATGGCGGCGCGCACAGCGACAATACACCTCGAGCGGCTTCGGACGGGCGCAAGTCAAGAGGCGACAGGTGCTGCAGTGAAGTTGTTGTCGTGGGCGCGTTCGGGTAGTGACAGGCAGAGGTAGCTATGGAAGGTAGATCTGGGGCGCTGGCGATGGGCAATAATGCGTAGAGCACGGATACACGGGATGCACCGAGACGGGTCGGGGCTGGGATATAGATGTGTCGAGGGAAGATGCCAGTAATGGTAGCGAGTGACGGTTACGAAGGGGAGCGGGAAACAACAGCGGTAGACTCTATATCTACAATAGAAAAACGAGGGTATTCAGCGCGACGGCGCGGTAGGAAAGGCACGAAGCGAACGACGACGGAGAAGAAGAGCAGGAGGAGCGATCAGGTTGTTGGCTGCCGCTTGGTTGGTCGGAGGTGCTAACGTGCTAAGCCACTGAACCCCCCAGCATGCATTATGCTGCTCCGGCACAAAAATAGTTTCGTGACACTGGCTGTCTCCGCTCAGCACACCTCGATCCTGGAGAACATGCACCTGGTGATTCGAGCTCTTGTTTCTTGCACCTGCTCGCCCTCGTGCACTGTGGTGGAGGGCTGCCACCCTTTCACAGACACTTCGACACGCAGCACTGGCCGGCAGCCTCAACCCCCGACGCGCTTCACGATTGCGCGCACAGGGGCACTCTGCTCCAAGGCGCCAATTGGCCCGGCCATGGAGCGAGCTGCGGCGGCGGCTGTGATCCGCCCTCGGGCGGGAGACATGTCCCACTGATTCGAAAGCGATGGATGGTGCTGCAGCTTGGGCCTTCCCCCGTTCGGAGAATATACATGAGTGCGAGAGAGCATGTCAATGCCATGCCAAAGCAGCCCTTCTCAACCACGTTGCACGTCAAAATGTCTAGTGACGAGCCCATGGCCGCAGCCATGGCTTCAACGTGGACTGCGGGCTCGAGCGCGCTTTTGACCTCATGGCGTCAACACTGCGACTCGCCTTGTTGCCGACATGCCATGCCTCTCACGACTCGCCGAGTAGCTCTTTGTCAGTAACCGCTTCCGGTCCGAGTGAGTCGACCATCTGTGTGACGAGATGCCACCGGGCGCATGGCCAAGGGGCGTCTCGCGCCGCTGATCTGCTGCCTCGGATATCGGCGCACATGTTTTGGCATCAGATGGACTGTTCCTGAGCGTACCTTGCAGCAAAGGGGCCTCAGTGCGACGTACGAAACTCAAATTGGCCCCGCCTCGTCCTACAGACTTTGTGTGTTGACTGACTTGGGCAACGGACAATCCCAGCCTAGCTCCGAAGACTCAGTGCGCGCCCCAGCTGGGGGACCCGCTGGCCCAAACCAAAAGATGTCGTGCTGCAAGGGCGTCCCTATCATCAGGCGATGCACCCTGCCGACTTATCAGACCTCCTCGCCAACCCGTCTGAACTTAGTCTTCTCTCCTCACTCCTACGCCAGCTGGTCGTGTCGCACCACAGCGACGGCACACCCAGCTGACGTCTTCGACTGCAGTAGTCTGGGTCGCCGTCATCTTTCTAGAAAGCTGTTCGCTGGTGGCTCAGCCTGCTCAAAATGGAGTATTTCATGCGATGCGATGCATTCCGCGACTCCCGTTTAGGGAGGATGATACGGCAAGTTGAACAAGGCTAGTACTCCAAGCGACCACACTTGCATGCTGGGGAAGGGTCGCCAGGCTGTGCATGCGTCAAGCACATTACAACCTCTGGACATTGTTGCTTCGCCGCAAAATCGGTCCCCGACCTGATCTTCCGTCCAATCTACCGCTTATCGTGAGCTTCAATCGTCTGACTGCAGCTGAATTACCGATGCACGAGTACTTTGGGCTTGCAAGTAACCTGAAAGTGTCGAGTAAGCGCATTAACAACCCTGGCAAAGCACTGAGTCGTCCACACAAGAATGAGTAAGGTACTTGTCATTGTCGGCTCTTCTTGCCTAAATCAAGGCATTTTCTATCTGTATGGCTCCTTGCCCAGTCGTCTTATCCCAGGATTTCAGGGTGACACTGCGCATGTCCCTGACAATGTAATCTGCGCCCGCTTCTATCAGCTGTTCTAGTGTATGGGTTGTGTAGAGTCCCACCACTACGAACCCTGCTGCCTTGCCAGACCTAACGCCTGCGGGCGCATCTTCAAAGACAACGATGGAAGGTTCCTTTTCTTGGAGTCCCAGCTTCTTTGCGCCCATCTGATAGCACGCGGGGTCTGGCTTGCCGTTGAGTACATCTTCCGCCGTTACGAGATTCTTGGGATGCGCCAACTTCATGACATCAAGCCAGCCTTGCACAAGCGGCCGCGTGCCCGAGGTGACGATAGACCATGGAACGAGGTTTTCTTCGAGCTTGTCCAACAAGGCTCGCGAGCCGGGTATTTCAACCGCGTCTTGTCCAAACTCCTTTGGTATTAAGCCCTCGACATGGTTGACATCTTATCTGTCAGATGACTGCTTTTGTCAAAACAAAGACATAGTGCTTACACTCCATATTTGCGAGCTTTGGCTCGTAGATTTTAAGGACATCGATCGACCTTCGTCCATGCGATGTGGCGAGGATTACATTAGGATCGACGCCTATCTCTTTTCCAATCCTATGCGGATGTGTAAGCCTTTAGATGTGAAGAATCTTCGACACGACTTACTTGTGCCAGTGCTTGACTATTGCATCCGTTGAGTCGATGATAGTACCACTGCCTATTATCAGCTGTCTGCTAGCTAATAATGGCTTGAAGACTAAGGCTTACTCCATATCAAAGAGCTGCAGGTAATCAGTTATCAGTATTAGTAGTCTGCAATGCGACCAAGAGTGGTTCTTACCAGGCCATTGAACGTGACGGGTTTGGCCGGCGCCGAAAAAGAGGCTTCGGGTACAGTCATTGTTAAAGTTTACAGGTATAATCGATGAGCTAGCCGTGAACAAGGTCAAGATGTTGCTGTGATATTGAAGACTTGAAGAGGGCCGATGTATATAAGATATCTGTAGTAGGGAAAGAGAATGCATTTTAGTGCTAACTGCATCAGGAAAGCTACCCGAAAGCAGCCAATCATGGTGACGACTGTTTCAACAAAGTTAGCCGCAACACTTCAGCCCATAGCTGCGAGGACTAGTCTGTGGATGAGGGTCCTATTCAGGAGTACCAGAGATTGATCTGCGCTTGTTTTCGTCCTGTCAGAGGATGTAAGAGTTGAGCTTGCCAGGGCCGCGGGGGTGGGGCTAGAGCTAACTAGGCGGACACGAGCGGCAGAACTTTTCACGTGCCGAACTTTTTTTGGATCCTCTCACTTTTCTGAGAGACGAGTGCGACCAACATCTACCTCGTCAACAATTCACTATGAAGGTCGGAAGTAAGGCTTTCCACGTCTCTGAACCTCAGAGTAGCACTGACACGCACTGCAGAGCCAAAATCGAAGCGCGTACCCGTGCGTCTACGGCACAAGATTGAGAAGGCGTCGGCGGCGAAGCAAAAGAAGGCGAAGAAGCTAGCGAAGAAGGTACAGCAACTGCGCGCGACTGTAGCGCTCGCATGCTGACATGTACAGGATCCAACATGGCGCTCCAAGACGAAGAAAGAACCCGGTATTCCCAACCTGTTTCCCTACAAAGACAAGATTCTCGCAGAGGTCGAGGAGCAGCGCAGGAGAAAGGAAGAAGAGGCTGCGCGCCGACGGCAATTAGCAAAGGAGCAGAGGCTGGGAGGCGCGACTGCAGAAGATGCAATGGACGACGACGAGGAGTTTGAGCAGTTCGACGCCGAAGGTGACGAGCTTTTGGCCGAGGACAGCGAAGACGAGGATTCGATGCAAGTGGTGAGTTCACATGGTTAACAGCAGATGCGCGACTGTACTAAGAATGCGCAGGACAACAACTTGAATCCCATGGCCGCTCTATTAGCTTCCGCCAAGGCGCGCGCCGCCGAATTTGAACAGAACGACGACGACCAAGACGCCATGGAAGACAGTGAAGATGACGAATCGGATCACGGTGATGGAGTCAAAGTCGCCAAGGATGCGTCAAGAAAACAGTTTGACAAGGTATACAAGCAGGTTGTCGACTCGGCCGACGTCGTTTTGTATGTGCTCGATGCTCGCGACCCAACTGGAACGCGATCGAAAGAGGTGGAGCAGGCAGTCATGGCAGCGGATCGTGGAAGCAAGCGCTTGATATTCATCCTCAACAAGATCGATCTTGTTCCGCCGCCCGTACTTCGCGCATGGCTGGTGCACCTCCGCCGCTCATTCCCTACCCTTCCTCTACGTGCATCCAAACCAGCGCCAAACGCAAAGACTTTCGAGCACAAGGACCTTACGATGAAGGGCACATCCGAGACGCTCTTCAAGGCCTTGAAGACATTCGCCGAGTCCCGTCAGCTGAAGCGCTCAGTCAGAGTTGGAATTATTGGATATCCTAATGTTGGCAAATCATCCGTCATCAATGCCCTGACTTCAAGACTAAGCGGAAGGTCTGCTGGCTGCCCTACTGGTGCCGAGGCTGGTGTTACTACCAGTCTGCGCGAAGTCAAGATAGACAACAAGTTGAAGCTTCTTGACTCGCCTGGTATCGTTTTCCCAAATACCGAAGGATCCAAGGAAAGCAAGGTACAGCAAAAGGCACGACTTATTCTGCTCAATGCCGTCCCTCCAAGAGAGATTGATGATCCCGTTCCTGCTGTCACTCTGTTACTCAAGAGGCTGTCGTCTTCGGAGGAACTGTTTTCGAAGTTGATGGAAGTCTACGATCTACCTCCCCTACTCGCCGTGGGTAATGACAAGACAACCGACTTTTTAGTTCAGGTAGCAAGAAAGAGAGGCCGACTGGGCAAGGGCGGTGTGCCAAACATGCACGCAGCGGCACAGACTGTCATTAATGACTGGAGAGATGGTCGTATCCAAGGATGGACAAGCCCTCCCAAATACGTACCTGCCGAGACTTCTTCCACCAAGACTGCGCCAGCTACCAAGGGCGGCCTCGTCGGTGATCAGAAGGAGATTGTCAAGGAGTGGGCTGCTGAGTTCAAGCTCGATGGTCTATGGGGTGACGAACCGAGTGATGCTGCAGCACCAGAAGCTATGGAAATGTAGGCAGCTTACTTTGACTGGTATGGCGAAATGGCGTTCATCCAAGACTATAGTGCTAGTCTACTTTACTTGCACAGAGGAAAAGGATTTGACTAGATATCACGAGTCTATCAATGATATGTTACCTGCTCTTGAAGATGATCCTGCATCTCTGACGCTAGAATTTGTGGATTCTTCCGATGCAAGCCTTGCGATTGACTGCGTGAACCATGTGTGTACCGCTACTGACCGCGTGAAGTCTCTGCGATATCGGATCTGCATCGGACCATCCTACAAGTGAAAAGTTCTCTCCGAGCTGCAACTACCCACCGATGAGAGGGTTCGGCGATATGTTGGCTCCCATAGGTAGGTTTCGCCGCCCCACACTTTCGGCTTCCGTCGGCTCACCCCAGAGCTCCACCACGTTAAGCTTCACAGCTCAAGATACATAACGACAGGTTCCTTGGGATTTCTGATCACACAAAATTAACAGTTTTATTCACAATGGGTTCTTCAAAGGGTCTACAGCCTCTACGCTCTGCTTCCAAGACTCTGAATGCTCTGCCCGCAGCCTATGCTGGCGCGCAGATTGCATCAAGACGGTATGCGGGGACGCTCGCCAACTTCAAGATTCCCACTGTCAACAACGAGCCTAACGTAAGTTGAAAGGGGAACCCTGATGTTCAGAATCAATCCGCTGACCATGCTCGATAGCAACACTACACCAAAGGCTCAGTAGACCGCCAGAAGCTCCAAGATGCGGTTGCACGTATGAAGAAGCAAGGTCCAGTACAAGTACCTCTTGCTGTAGGAGGAGAATACGTAAGCTTTGCTGTGAACTTGAAAAGTCCTCACATCGTTCTGACACTTTCCAGATCAACAACTCTTCGATCCTCACTCAGAACAACCCCTCCTCACACGCCGATGTCATCGCCAAATACTCCAATGCTAGCGCAGCCGACGTAAAGAAAGCCATAGATGCAGCACTAGCTGCTAAGCCAGCATGGGAGGCACTTCCATTCGCTGAGCGTGCATCGGTGTTTCTCAAGGCAGCAGATCTGATCTCCACAAAGTACCGGTACGAAATCATGGCTGCGACTATGGTGGGACAAGGCAAGAACGCATGGCAGGCCGAGATTGACGCAGCGGCTGAGCTTTGCGACTTCTTGAGGTTCAATGTCAAGTACGCGGAAGACACATACGGACATCAGCCAACACACAACTCACCGGGAGTCTGGAAGTATGTACAACCCCTGATCGCAGCTGAAGATCAAGTCTAACTCGTGCAGCCGCGTTGAGTACCGTCCTCTTGAGGGTTTCGTCTACGCAGTATCACCTTTCAACTTTACAGCCATTGGCGGTAACCTTCCTGCAGCTCCAGCTCTGATGGGCAACGTCGTTGTCTGGAAGCCATCCCCATCCGCAATTGCGTCGAACTGGCTTCTTTACCAGATTCTTATCGAGGCCGGCCTCCCACCAAACGTGATCCAGTGGGTACCTGGTGATGCTGTGGAAGTGACCCAGGAAGTCCTGGCTCACAGGCAATTCGCGTCTCTACACTACACTGGCAGCACGGCGGTCTTCCGTCAGTTGTATGGCAAGATTGCCAACGGTGTGGCTGAGGGCAAATACCAGAGCTACCCAAGGATTGTCGGAGAAACTGGAGGAAAGAACTTCCATCTTATCCACAAGGATGCTGATATTCCCAACGCAGCTATCCAGACTGTCCGTGGTGCTTTCGAATACCAAGGCCAGAAATGCAGTGCGTGTTCGCGCCTGTACGTACCAGAGTCTGCGTGGCCAGAATTCAAGGAAATCCTTGTACGTGAGGTCGAAGCCCTGAAGATCGGCGAGCCTACGGACTTCTCAAACTTCATCGGCCCTGTCATCCACGAGGCATCTTTCAAGAAGCTCTCCGGTGTCATTGACGAAGCAAAGAACGACAGTGATCTTGAGCTCGTCGTTGGCGGCAAGTACGACAGCAGCAAGGGTTACTACATCCACCCCACCATCTACCGCACCAAGAACCCCAACCACCCTCTCCTGTCTCGCGAACTCTTCGGTCCTATCCTTGTGACCTACGTCTATGATGATGCCGCGCCCGACGCTTTCTCCAAGATCATCAAGCAGATCGACGAGACTTCCGAGTACGCGTTGACTGGTGCCGTGTTCGCAAAGGACAGGGAGACTATCAAGTATGCATCGGACAAGCTGAGGGACACCGCTGGTAACTTCTACATCAACTGCAAGTGCACAGGTGCGGTTGTCGGACAACAGCCATTCGGTGGATCGAGGGCTAGCGGAACGAACGACAAGGCTGGCAGCGCGACTCTGTTGTCGAGATTCGTAAACATGAGGGCGGTCAAGGAAGAGTTCCTGCCTACTGAGAAGGTTACGTACCCCAGCAACGAGGTGTAAGATAGTCATTGGAAAGACGAGTGTGATCTAAAAGCATAGCAAGTTGAGCTAGCATTGGCGTCGGCGTTGGATGGGCACTCACGATTACGATAAAACGTAAAGATATGTACATGAAATCAGAATGACACAAGTTAGATGTCGGGAGTTATGGTACAATTCTTCACAAGTGGGAATGGCATGTGATTGAACAAAAAGTGAACTGGGAACACAAACCAGGGTGTGTTACGAATATAGATCCATCCTCACCACCGCATGGGCATAACGAGGTTCATAAAGCCAAGACAAGAACACCCGGTCTGCTTAGATTTGTGATATGAACACTCCTGTCGTTGTCAGTTGCAAAAGGTTACTTGCAACAAGACAATTAGTTTCATCAACACAGAAACGTAGGCATGATTCGGAGTCAGATCCATAGATGTGTTCGCACGTACGTCGTCAGCCCAAGACCTACTTCAACCCACCACGCGTCCCATCCAAACACGGTCACGTTATATGTACCTCGGCAATAACTGAGAAAACGTTGAGAGAAGGGGCTAATCTTACGATGCGGCTCAATGCATCTTCTAGAACCAGCATGAGTCGTGACAGACCCACCGGCTTTCGGGAGCCCCGTTCGTTTCGAAGCGAAGCTTATTTTGAGCCGCAACGCACGGGGCGTATGAGTGTTTGATTGGAAATCGGGGAGATGCGACCGTTGGGGTATTTGGATTGTCGGGTTGACCGTTGCTCAGGGAACTGCAGGTCTGTACAGTGGAGGTTGTGTATACGCAGCAGGCTGGATTTAGGGTTTGCGTATTCCGACAATATGTACAGCTGATGCAACACCGAATTCCGGATCGGAGTCGGTACAGTGCGTCTTGGTCCGAACCAGGGTGGAGCGGAGCGGATTCTGCTGAGGAATCAACCCGTTCCCGTGCGAAGTTGCGAGGATGAGATAAGATGAGTCTCGTATGCATACGCTCGCAACGAAGTTTCAGTCGCCTCTTGCACCTCGGCTATGATGATGGAGTTAAGCAGCTATTCATGATGATTGCTCATCCTACACGGTACACCGTAGACAAGTAATCATCCTCATCTCCACACCAAGAACACGCGTAACCTCCTCTTTTGAAGAAAGTTGTGGAGTAAAGTGCCTGGATTGCATGTATGAGACCGATCCTCCGCTCAAGCAGCCTACCGTCCGCACTTTAACTAGAGGCGGCGGAACGAGCGAGAAATCTCACTTGCTAAGTATATCCCTGGAATGAATCCACAAGGTAACCTCGGCATCTCGGTACATTTTCACTTCGAGATCGTTGCAATAACCTTGCAAAGCCCTATGACGCTCTGTCCGCGATCTGCAACATGCATAGCGGCACCTTTTCCCATCTCCGTAACCCCTGTCGAATTCGGCGCCTACTGTCCGAGGGAGTATTTCGATTGGTTCCGCGCGTTAAGCTTTTCAGAGGCGTCGCTGTTTCAAGCATAGCGCGACGCTTCGGCCGAGCAAACTTAAGATTTTTGATCATGGTGTCATCGCCTCATGGGTCGCACGTTGCAAGCGGATTTGGGAGCGTTGCGAGTCGGGATTAGGGACGAATCCAGCTGGTTGGGCAGCCAGAACATTTGTCGACCGATCTGTTTTGTCCTTGTCACGCATTGCTAGTGGGTTCTTTACCGCCGCATCGCATGACTTGTGCGCCGCCCACCGTGTGCCTGGGTTGTTTATATGTGGCGTGTCCCGCTGTGATCGTCCTGCTTTCTCTTCCAAGGTTAATTGTGTCGTAACTCTTTCGTCTTTTCCCTTACTTTAGATACTCTTTAATTAATACTGGGCATCGTCCCTGCCACCTTGCTCCTTATTCCTTCGACGGAAGACATCAATTATCACACAACGCCAAATCCGATACGATAACAACACTACGATGGAGAAGGACCAGGAGGTTGCCGCAAACTCTGCGGCAAACAGCAATAGCAGCCACATGGACGTCGAGTCTGGAAGAGATGGTATCTCTCATTGGAAGATGATCACAGACCAGGGTGTCGTTACCAAGGAGATCATCAACTACGACTACGAGGGTGCGGGAACTGAGGAAGATCCATATGTGGTGGAGTGGATCGACAACGACCCCAGGAACCCAATGACCTGGCCTAAGACGAAGAAGTGGATCATGGCCATTGCTGTCGCCAACTCGGTTCTCGTCGTATCATTCTGTTCATCAGCTTTCTCTGGAGGTATGTTCTGCACAAATCAAAGTGCATACTGAATGACGTCTGACATGTTCTAGGTATCCAACAAATTATGGCTGAGTTCAGCGTCAGCCAAGAGGTTGTCACACTCGGTGTATCACTCTTCGTTCTCGGATTTGCTCTTGGACCGCTTCTATGGGCTCCCTTCTCAGAATTGTACGGTCGCCAGGTTGTCTTCATTGGAACGTATACCGCTTTCATGGCTTTCAACGCTGGTGCTGCTGGTGCGCCCACAATCTACGGCCTGCTTATTCTCCGATTCTTCGCCGCCGCTTTCGGTTCCAGTCCTCTCACCAACGCTGGAGGTGTTATTGCCGATCTGTTCTCCGCAAACGAGCGTGGACTTGCCATGTCAATCTTCTCTGCGGCGCCATTCATGGGTCCCGTTCTTGGTCCGATCATTGGTGGATTCTTGGGTATGACTGAAGGTTGGAGATGGGTTAACGGTCTCATGGCTATCTGGGCCGGAGTGATTCTCGTTGTCACCACCTGCCTCGTTCCCGAGACATACGCCCCGGTCCTGCTTAGGAAGCGTGCTGAGAAGCTCTCAAAGATTTCCGGAAAGGTTTACCGATCCCGTACTGATATCGACCAAGGCAAGGTTTCGCTCGGAGAGGCTTTCGCGACTGGTCTCAAGCGTCCCTGGATCCTGCTTTTCTGCGAGCCCATTGTCCTTTTGCTTTCGCTTTACCACGCCATCATCTACGGTATCCTTTACATGCTTTTCGGTGCTTTCCCAATCGTCTACCGTATTGGCCGTGGCTGGAACGAGGGTATCAGCGGTCTGCCGTTCGTCGCTGTCGCCATTGGAGTCTTGTCTGCTATCACATACGTTATTACTGTCGACAACAAGATGTACATGAGGAAGGTCCAAGAGTCCGGTCGTGGATTTGCTGCTCCCGAGGCACGTCTGCCCATGTGCATCATCGGTGGTATCGCACTTCCCATTGGCCTCTTCTGGTTTGCCTGGACCAACTCTCCGACTCTCCCATGGGCTGCCAGCGTCGTCGCCTCCATTCCATTCGGTTTCGGCATGGTTCTCATCTTCTTGTCCATCATGAACTATCTCATCGACTCGTACACGATCTTCGCTGCATCCGTTTTGGCTGGTAACGGTATCATTCGTTCAGTCTTCGGTGCTGCTTTCCCTCTTTTCACCTCGCAAATGTACAGCCGCCTTGGTATCCACTGGGCTTCATCCGTACCTGCTTTCCTAGCTGTCGCTTGTCTGCCGCTTCCGTTCTTGTTCTACAAGTACGGTAAGACCATCCGCGAAAAGTGCAAGTACGCCGCACAATCAGAAGCCTTCATGGAGAAGATCCGCAACCAACATGCCGCGAAGGCAGCCCGACAGGCCGCCGGTACCGAATCAGAGGATACCTCGCGCGCCGCCACTCTTACTCCTCAAGAGGAAGTCGAAGAGGAGATGCACGAGGAAGAGTCCGCGCCCAAGTTCGAGGAGATGAAGGCTGAGAAGGAGACCGATGGCGAGGGTCTCAAGAAGGTTCAGACTGGGCGCTCGACAAGAAGCCGGAGAACTGTGAGGGATCTCGACTTCAACCCAAATCCGTTCGACATCGACCGCGTCAACACAAGAGAAAGCTTCGCAGGCAGGCCGAGAGCCAACAGCCGAGCGAGTAGCAAGAAGTAAATGTCTGTTTTTGTTGTAGCATTTTTACGGTCGAAAAAGTTGTTAGATTTGACGCATGGCATCAGCATAGTATACCCCTCTCCTATTGTCAGTAGGCAATTTTAGTTCAATAATATTCATAACATGATAAGTTGCTTCTTACTTGTGACGTACTTGACGCCCTAGCTGCTGTTAACCGTTAGGATGCTTCTGGGTGATCTCCGTTGCATGGATCAACCTCGGCGATCGTCATAAGCCGCCGGCAACGCATACCGGATCAGAAACCCTTCCCATAGCATTGTTCTAGACACGTAACACGTTGCGCAATACTAAGTCTCATCGGTCCTTCCCCCGCGCGTCTCGTCAATCGCATCCGGCGATGGAGTGCGCCTGTATTCCTTCTTTAGCTCGTAGCTGCCGTCTATGAGCGCGCTTCAGCAATGCCACGTGTGCGCACTCGACATATCGCTCTCTGCGTCTCCATTGTTTGTTGGATCTATTACTTCCTTCCCAAGGACGAAGCCTTCCCGTCCCGTCATGGCGCGGATCACGGCTCTACCGCCGCGTTGGCGCGCTACATGAATGATCCATCTCAAATCCCACGCATCCTCGCAACACCGAGTAGCTTCGACTGGAGTTCCGTGAACTTCACCTACCCGCTTCCACTCGGTCCCAAGCTTCCTTCACCTTTCACCAAACGTCCTCGTATTCAACACAACTTCACGCCCGACCCGAGCAATGTACACGCCATACAGGAGGAGAGACGATTGGAGGTGAAGCGAGTGTTTGCAAAGAGCTGGGCAAGCTACAGGAGCAAGGCATGGATGAAGGATGCGCTGAAGCCGATAAGTGGACAGTATGTCGACCAGTTCTCTGGATGGGCTGCGACACTGGTAGACTCACTCGACACACTTTGGATGCTAGGGATGCGGACCGAATTCTACGAAGCTGTCGAGGCTGTTGCGACCATTGATTTCGGTATGTCTACGGCACCGACAGTCAACACCTTCGAGACGTGTATACGCTACCTGGGCGGGCTTCTTGCTGCATATGACTTGAGTGGACATGAGGTGCTGAAGGCGAAAGCGATCGAGGTGGGCGACCTGCTATATGGCGCCTTCAACACGAAGAACGGCATGCCTGTTGACTTTATCAACTTCGAAAATGCGAAGCAGGGCACTGGGTTGATCGTCGAGAATCAAGTGGTTAGCGCAAGTCCGGGTACCATCACGCTGGAGTTCAGCAGGCTGAGCCAGATCACGGGAAACGACAAGTACTATGCTGCTGTGTCGAGTCTGATGGATGTGTTCGCCGAGAGTCAAAAGGAGACGAAACTGCCAGGCATGTGGCCTATGATGGTGTCCATGCGCGCCAAAGACGTTGTCTCGGGCTATCAGTTCACAATAGGTGGGAATGCAGATTCCTTGTATGAGTATCTACCAAAGGCGCATGCCCTGCTTGGGTCTGCAGAGCTAAGCTCGAGCAAGTACGAGGCCATGTCACGCTCCTTCATGGATACGGCGATGAACAACTTGTTCTTCGCACCTATGATACCAGGGAACGAGGACATTCTGATCTCAGGCAACGTCGATGTTCATGAGGACGGTCCCAGTCTTGACCCCGAAAGCGAGCATCTGTCGTGCTTCATCGGTGGTCTTTTCGCGCTCGGTGGACGGCTGTTCGACAACGCAGAATATCTCGAAACCGGAGCGAAGCTTGCTCGCGGATGTGCATACGCCTACAAGTCTTTTCCCACTGGTATCATGCCAGAAAGGTATAACATGGTTCTATGCCCCGGCCCTGATCATCGTAAATCCTGCGCTTATGACGAAGAGCGCTATGCTGTAGAAGCAGCTGCACGACCGCAGTATAAGTCCCACCTTCCTAAAGGTTTTACCACCGCTAAAGACCCTCGCTATATCCTTCGTCCCGAGGCCATTGAATCTGTCTTTATACTATGGCGCATCACGGGCGATCCCGTTTGGCGCGAGACTGCATGGGAGATGTTCGAAGCTGTAGCCAACGCAACGGACACAGAGCTTGCGAATGCTGCGATCATGGACGTTTCTGTCATTGGGTCAAAGAAAGAGGACTACATGGAGAGTTTCTGGATGGCAGAGACCCTGAAGTACTTTTACCTGTGCTTCGCCGATACGGGCTTGGTTAGCTTGGATGACTTTGTGTTGAATACTGAAGCGCATCCTTTCCGGTTATCCAGGGGGTAGGCGAAATGTATATAAACTTGCATCTGGTATTGAGACAATTTGTTGCTGTCTCGGCTCCTCGAACAGGCTCGCAATACTTATGGTTGCAGCTAACGTGAAGAGCTTCAGGTGAGATTGCCAGTGCGTGAACTATCGCAACAAGACGCGAGCGGGACGTTAGAGTAGGCGAGAAAAACAAAGATATTGTATCGCTAAACTCAAGCTGAATCCATACAACACTCATCGTGCACAACACCGCCAAATCCTCCTACCCACGTTACGTCCTCAGTGTTCTCGACGCCCATAGAACACATGCCGTAACTCCGGTGCCCCACTCTTCCCATCAGCTTAAGCATGTGCAAGCATGTGGCGTCACCCGCTATGATTGGTGTTCCTGAGACCCATTGTTTCTAAACCAGGACTCTGAAGTTTAGCGTGGGTTGCGCGCCCCCCTTGATCTTCCCCTTCAAACCCCAGGCACCAAGGCCTTTCTTTTCCTCTTCTTTACTACACTATCCAATCTCCGCGACTCTACGTCACAGTCATTCCTTTGCTTCTATTGGAAGTAGTTCATACACTCATTCTTTTTGCATAATTGGCTATTTGGCCTCGTCAGCTCTATCTTTGGACAGCTTTGTACCATATTGAAGCTCTCTTTCCCGCATCGATCCGTCATTACCAACACCACCGTATATCCTCCTCGAAGCATTACTATAAGCGAAGATGCGTTTCTCCATTGTTGCTGCTGCGCTTGCAGCTGCCCCCGCCGTCGTCTCGGCTGCTGAGAAGGGCAAGATGGGATTCGCCCTCGGAACGAAGATGGGAAGCGGAGCATGCAAGACCCAGCAGGATTACTCCGACGACTTCAAGATGATCAAGTCGAACTCTGGCTCAACCATTGTTCGTGGTTA
Source organism: Alternaria postmessia (assembly GCF_024291825.1). NCBI lineage: Eukaryota > Fungi > Ascomycota > Dothideomycetes > Pleosporales > Pleosporaceae > Alternaria > Alternaria postmessia. The sequence goes on from NW_026260098.1 coordinate 18,792, forward strand.
CGCTGCCTCGGACTGCGACATGGCTAAGAACGCCCTCCCGGCTGCCAAGTCAGCCGGCTTCAAGGTTGTTCTGGGTATCTGGTAAGCTTCATGCTCCTACGAACGACGATTCAGAATCAAGTTTGCTAACACATGGTGCCACAGGCCCGATGTCGAGGAATCCTTCCAGAAGGACCTTAAGGCCATTACCGACGTTGCCCAGCAATACACCGATACCATCTACGCAGTAACCGTCGGCTCTGAGACCCTCTACCGTGGAAACTTCACTGGTGAGGAGCTCGCCGGCAAGATCAAGACTGTCAAGGACAAGCTGCCCTCAGGCATCAAGGTCGGAACTGCAGACTCATGGAACAAGTTTGCCGACGGAACTGGTGATGCCATCATTGGCACTGCCGACATCATCATGGTTAACGCCTTTGCTTTCTGGCAGGGTGCCAGCCGTGAGAACGCTACGTACGTACAATCCTTTAGTCAAGCACACCTTGAAGGATAAACACAGATTAACACTCTTGCAGTCACGTCTACCTTGACGACATGTACCAAGCCACCGCCCACATCGAGAAGGTCGCTGGAGGCCGCTCCAAGGCCCCTGAGATCTGGAACGGCGAGACCGGCTGGCCCACGGCTGTTGGCACCGACTACGACGCTGCGAAGGGTGGACTGGACAACGCTAAGCACTTCTACCAGCACGGTTTCTGCTCGCTGCTCGACTGGGGTTTCAACGGCTTCTACTTTGAGGCTTTCGACGAGCCCTGGAAGCCAGCTTCCATTGGTGACAATGGAAAGGCTGCTGACGAGACTGCCTGGGGTGCCATGACTGCGGACCGCCAGAAGAAGTTCGACCTTATGTGCTAGATTTAGACTAGGCGGAGACTGATCTTGAGGCGTGAGGATGAGTTGAACATAGACGGCGGGAGAAAAGTCGTTGGTATAGCTTGATCACTGCATATAAACAAATTTAGAGTATAGACGCATCGCTCCTACATATGGAAAGGTTACGGCCAGTTCTTTTTTGAATAACTTGTCACTTGATCAGATGTGTCCGCCACGACTCTTATTCTTCGTAAGTGATTTTCATGCCAGTTACTAGACGGAACAAAAATAACTGTCGCTCACAGCTAGAGTAGAGGCGACATTCGAGCACGGGACATGTCCGCTTCTTGTCGATAACAGTGTGCCATTCCCACCCCAGAGCACTATCGCCCACACGAGCGCAAAAAGAAATTACTCTCTGATGAGAGACACGGTTGATTCAGCCGAGGTTTGAACTCGGGACCTTCAGTGTTAGAAACAACTGTCGTTGTTAGACTGACGTGATAACCAACTACACCACCGAACCGTTGTTGATGGAGTGACTGGATTTAGCAAACCATATAATATGAGAAATTTCGGTTCTTTGACGATATGAAATATTTCTAGTACGCTCAGCTCAAAGTATGAGATATCGTGAGGTAAAGGTACCCACAAAGTAAGGTAGGTGCAAACGCGAAAGGAAAATTTTCGCCCCACCTGAACCCACATCTCGACAACGCCCTACACTATAACTCTTTCGTAATTCGGCTGCTCAATTTCAGTCTGGGGTGTTGACGCCGCAGAACTTGGTGTTGATCCTCCAGAAAACAGGCTTGAGCTTCTTGACCCAACCGGTGACAGAGCGTACAGAGATTCGTAATCTGGAGCAAACTCTCGCGACGGCTCTCTTGGCGTGTACTGCGGAAGTGGCTCAAAGTCTTCGCCGTCTTCTAGTTGCAATGATAGCGAGCGGTCGCGGGGTATGCGAGGTAGAATCTCCAGTGCCGTGTTGGAACGGATGGTGAAGTGTTGATCATTGTATTTGATACCGATGGATATACCAAGTACGTACCGTCGGGTGATCGAATATGTTTTGAAGGTCGGAACACACTCCGTGTCGTCGATGAGACGAAAGTTGGACGTCAGAGTTGTCGTTTTGTTGAATGGGATCGGTCTGTTCATGCTGGTTCGCGATATGCAGGTGATGTGCTTCGATACAACGTCCTCGGGATCCATTATTGTGTGGCCGCACATCGTTGTAGAGTACGTCGAGATGGTGACTGTCAAGGAGTCGATGATGCATTCCCGTTCAGCATGATTGGCAGGATCTCGTGCGTTCAGTAGGCTGAGCGACAACGGCATGTGCTGTCCAGGAGCAACTTTCTCGGGATGAAACAATGTGGGAATGATCCGAGGTGTCGAATTCATAGAGACACCGGAGAACACTTTCTTAACCCGCGATTCTTCTTTCTCTTTGTGTGGCTTCCATGCTTGAGTATAGAGTACAGAAGATGTAGCTTTCGCTCGTTGTGGCACGTCGACTTCCGATCTTGGATGGTATCGCAGTGTATACTTGCACCTCTTGGTATCCATCGAGCCACTAATGATAAGTCTGGCTTGGACAAAATATGATATCTGGGCTGCGCCACCTGGAACACTGGTCTTGAGGTGGAACGAGGGCGGAAGTGGGTGTGGCTCTCGAAGATAGTTAGAGCCATGTGCCATCCGTTTGTAGTGTGGTTCAGTAGACTCTGGAAAGACAAACTCAAAGTCCCATGAGTACTTCCTCGGCCCAAGAGTGCGGCAAGAAACTAGCTCTTTCTCGCGGTTGAACAGTCGAATCTTCTCTTCGTAGTCGTGTCTTTGCGCAGGAGGGTCGGTTTTCGTATTCACATGTAAAGGCCGGGACGTTTTGGTGACACAACTGCCAGCAAAGATAACTTTCAGCGACTCAATTTCTGCCTCCTCTTCTATTGCCAGGGAGATCTTTCCAGTAACCTTGTCTCCCCTTCGATATACCCTATTGCTATCGCCGTCAACAACGATCCTCAAAGCTGGCACCGTCATTTTTGGTGAGAAGAAGAGGGACGATCAGCAATGCAGGGACCTTGCAAGGCTTAAGAGCGTGTGAATAGGTAACGATGATTCGCGGAGGTTCCAGGCACGCGGTTATCGGTGCAGACCGGACTAGGAGAACGTTTGCCGGGGTAAGAGTTATGCCAAGGATGAGAGGATTTGCTGGGCATGCAACTGAGATATGGATAACGGAAGGTGAAAGGACGAATCCGCTTTAGAAGGGAGGCTGAGTGCATTTGGATATTGGGCATATATGTTGCTTACCGTTGGCTTTGCGCGCGCCTTGCCAATTCGAACGTCATCTTGCTGCCAAGGGTCTACCATGAAGCAGTTGGGTTGAAGGCATGATGTCCTGTTAGTGTTGTGCTGTCAGGCCTTGTAAGGAAGGGATGTTCGTGGTAGGCGTAATCGTGCACCAAGCTACCTGTTTCATCCCTTTCCTGATCATGATCTTCCGTGAATTACCCAGCATGCGTCGCATAGTCTTTAGAGGCCCAACTGCCCAAAAGCTTTTTGTCGCCATTCTTCCGCAGAGTGCTGAACAGCGGGATGCAGCCAAGGAGACCACGACTTCTTGGCTGGTAGTCTGGATTCAGCCACACTGATACCCCAGATCCGCCCCGCTAGACTCTGTAGCAGAACCGTCGATATGGGATCAGAGGAATGTGTGTATCCACATATTCTCCGCGATGCAAGATCTGGAGTTGGAGTGATCTGTTAGCAACGCGTACTGCATTGAGCTATTGTGAGTCATTAACGTGTCAAAAATTCAGGGCAACGAGTGAAATGGATAGCACGCGGGGTGTCCGCTGGAGGCGTGCCACATTCAGCAACGGCGCCCGGTTGGTGCTCGCTTCGAGACTGGATACGCTCAAAAGGTCCTTGGCCCTCCACAAGCCGACGATTGGCGGACCGACTTGCCAGAGCTGCTCGGGGAGAACGAGAGTCCATGTGCCCACGTCTCGGAAAGCAGGTTTGTAGTCCGCTTCGCCTCACAGCTTCACAAGGGCGGTGAATCAAGTATAAGACAGTCAGTATCTGGTGGATGCGAAGTAGACGAGATGGAACCAAATACGTTGACAGTGTCAAGTTGTTGTAGATGAAGATGCAGAGGAAGGATCGCTCCAGGTTCTAGTTCAGTGGGGTGCTTGGGCAGATTGCGCCAGGGCGGGCACGTGGCGAGATATCGATAAGGGTCGGTGCCATCCGAAAGCGCCTCTTTGCACTGATGCTTGCAATGGTCTTGAGAATCACAAGATCGTGCCACAAGGAACACCGGACCTATCTTTGAAATGAGAAGTCAAATCGCATCTGAATACCAGAGGTGAGAACACTCTGCTGTAAATTCACTGTCCTTTCAGACCTAGTCCCTTAAAGGCGAACGGAAGGACAATTCCAACTGTGAGCCAGATGATATCTCTCGAAACGAATAGCGTCAGCATGTTCGAACTGTGACTTTCTCTCTTTACGTTTAGTAGTTGATAGCATGAGGCTCCAGAGAGGATGTTTCCACGCTTACTATATGTTACGAGATTTGTATCTACACTTCGCGAAAGTTCATTTCCGGCAGAGGTCTAACTTGTGCCAAAGTCTGAATTTACAGACTACACAAGATAAACATGCTAGCACACATAACATATTCTTCATTATGCGCGATGTGATAGTAGTTGTAATATTCGTGACGTAGGACAATCTCCGTCTTTTGGTTACCAAAATCGCGCCCAGACCTCAACGCGTGCTCACGCGTCAGGGTCCACTAAAACTATCTACGAGGCCATCACCCTTACGCCCACCACTCCCTAGTGAACCCATCCCGCAATCGCATCTTCTACTATTCGAACGACGCTGCTTCCATACTCAAACGTCCGTAACCACACCAAACTATGCCGCCGAGGAAGAGCAATGTATCGGCGGTGTCAAACGAAGAGAGTCCCGCACCGCCTAGATCAGTACCGAGAGAGGAGAGCTTGGGTGTCGAGGTTTGTCGCATTCCTCGAAAGCGTGTTGGACTACAATATGGCTAACAATGCGATTGCAGGACCTGAATCTGCCAAAGTCTATAGTCCAGCGCCTGGCCAAAGGTGTTCTGCCACCGAATACCCAAATACAAAAAGATGCGCTCCTTGCTATGAGCAAGTCCGCAACTGTGTTTGTCAACTACATCACATCAGCGTACGACCCCTAAAAATCTATCATACGCCAGATGTATGCGGATTGCAACAAATAGACTTTCGCTAACAGTTGTCCAGCGCCGCGGAAAAAGCACTCGCCAGCGGCAAGAAAACCGTCATGCCGAAAGATGTGTTCGATGCAATGACAGAGCTGGAATTCGCGTCCTTTCTCCCTCGCCTCGAGGCCGAAGTCACCAAATTCACGTCGATACAAGCCGATAAGCGGAATACGTACAGGAAGAAGGTGCGTGAAGAGAAGAAAGCCACGAATGGTACCGCCGAGGTTGCTACTTCGACTCCTGCGAAGTCAGCGGAAAGTGGAGACGTGACAATGGAGGGTGCGGATGATGGTGGTGAGAGGGCGACGAAGAGGGCCAGACGGGAGAGTGGAGATGCGGGTGAGGGAGATGTCACTGAAGAGGAGGTGGACGAGACACAAGACGTGGAGGACGAGGAAGTCGAGGATGACGAAATCGAGGAGGAGGTTGTCGGAGAGGAATTGACAGAAGATCCGCTTGAGGAGAAGGAGGCCAACAAGGACGACGACGATGACGACGACGGGAATGAGAGCGACTGAGAAGTCAGACGTGTCTCGTATGGCTGGAAAGATATCACTGCATGGGACGGCGTTCAGGATGGGAGGGGTCTGAAGCATTGGTTCAGAGCAGATCAGTCAAGAATTTGAATTGAATGTGCTGTGTTTCTGGAGACACTATGCTGGAGCTACCTAAGCCCATAGATTGTCTCAATGTATGAAGTTATTGCACTCTACGTCTCTGTGAGGCTCATAGTGTCGGATTGCCTGGACGTCGCGCGCATCTTGCAATCATGATACCATATGCATTACGCAACTCCTGTCGTGGTTATAGTCCTTTACGTGGATGCTTCTGTGCTCCTCAAGAGCATGTTTGTATGCCACCTTCAGCGCTTCGTCTTTGGGGGTATGCTGGAATCGAGCGGATCACCGTAACGCACTTTCCACTCGTTAGCAGACTTGTTGGCAGCCGAATAGAACATACTCACATCTAACCATGTTGCTCTTGTCGACAATGTTGTCCAGTGCCCTAGCCTCTTCCTCGCGCGCCCTAGTGTTCTTCCACTCAAAGCCCGGCTGGTCCTCCTGCTTGCTCCACTGGTAACCTGTCTCAGCATCCTGGTGGGTACCGCTTCCACCCGTGCCGTTGCTCGTAGCTGCTTGCGTCATTCCGGTAGACAGTGGACGCTTTCCGTTTGAGTTGACGCCGAGGGTCTCGCGGGTTGTAGGTTGTGAGTTTGGTGGTGAGATTTCGTTTACGCCTGCGAGATTGGAGTTGTGGGGTGTGGCTGGATTGTTTGGGAGAGCTTCGTCAGGGAACATTTCATCGTCCGAGGCAGCATTAGTGGGGGACGATTGCATGGTGGAGTCGCCGTCGCGGTCTGAGAGGGGCGTCAGGTAAGTGCGCTGTCGTTTGGAGGCCATGGCGGGTGGTTGACGCGGGGACGTGACTTACCCGACATGTTTGCGAGCTTTACGGGGGTATTCGCGGCGTGATAGCGGCAGTAAATGCGTTTGCGACGCGGGTTGTTGCTCGCTGTAGAAGGCAACAGTGAATGACATAGGCGTGGAGCTAATCGCGGCCCGCCGCAGGGGTCAAGGTGGGGACCCTTCGAAATATTGGCGACATCATACCTGTGGGACACAACTCTTTCACGCGACTTGACCTTTTGGACGAAACCCCTCTTTACAGTCGACCGAAAAAACACTTGCCCAATATGCCGCCCAAGAACACACTCGCCGACGCCTGGGACGACGATTGGGAATCGCTCGCTGATGTACATGTGCCCCTCTCTCCTGAAAGCAACCGCTTATACCTTGTAGAAAGAGGACGAGAAGCCTGCAGAAGAGCAGCCAAAGCCGAAACTCACAAAAGCGCAGCTCAAGGCTCAGCATGCTGAACTCAACAAGCAGCTCTGGCAGGCCGCGTAGGTTGCCAATCTCTAGTCGCAGACACAACGTCTAACTAGCTTGAACAGCGAGAACCCAGAGCCTCAATGGTACCCTGAAGTCCGTCCTGCTCCTGTAGCAGCAACTTTCAAACCAAAAGTCACGATGCTTGCACGCAAGCCCACCCCTCAAGTCCTCTCCCGCAATATGGCTGGTATGAGCCTTGATGACGATGACAGCGAAGAAGAGCGACGGAAGAAGGCAGCAGCAGACTTCGAAGAGCGCAAAGCACGTGCGCAAAAGGAGCGGGCGGAGAAGGAGCGCAAGTACGCAGAAGCACGAGAGCGCATCTTTGGCTCACCAGCTGCTTCCGCCGCAGAGGACTCGCGCAGCAACTCTCCCAACAAGGCTACACGAGGCAAGGGCCGTGGACGCGGTGGAAGGGATAGTCAACCTAGGTCGAGCAATGAGCAATCCCCAGCACGAACGGCAGCTCCTGCGCGCCAACTCTTCGACCCTACATACACTCCGAAGCCCGGCTCCGTATTTATACAGAAGAAAGAATCAGGAATCAGTCGCCCGTCTACGCCAAATACACAAGAGAAGCCTGTTCGTCAACCCCAAGGACCTGCAAGAGGTGGCGGGCGCGGCTTTGCACCAAGGGGAGGCTACGGTGCACAGGCAGGTCCGTCAACATGAGCCTCCCGAGGTTCCTGTCATATCGACAGACCTTCTACGCGCCAATCTCTTGGGGCGTATATGGTATTCCGGACCTCTACTGGGAAGCAACAGGATTACCTACGAATAGGTGACAGCGCCGCTACTACCTAGGCTCCCTCCTGAGAATCATTAATATGATCACTGAGCTGGGAGATACTCGTGCAGAGATTAGGAGCGACTCCGAAAAAGAACAAGCGGTCAACGCAACGGCGGTATTCTGAAGTCCTCGGTATCATCTACAGTATTGGATCATCATCCAGCTATATCTCACCAGAGGACTCACTTCTTTCCACACTATGAATATGCAGTCACATACAAGACGCTGCGCACACGTGTCTGTGATGCATACGAAAGTCGAGAGCAGGGAGATCAATGTCAATGATCTCGTGGAAGAGGAATAAGTGGCAGGTGACAATGCGGGCGCAGAGAATCAAGATATTGAACAACGCACCAAGAAGCATTGGACTGCGGAACAGCTACGCAAGGCAACTGAGGAACGAAGTTTATGGGTAAACGGTCAGTAGCGACATATGTGTTGCCTCGTGCATACGAAAAAAGAAGTATGCTGCTCGAAACTAGACACAGTTATGTGCTGTTATGAACAGAAAGCGAATCTAGGAGCCTAGTATAGTGTTAAGGGTGCCACAATTAACATGTTATCAGATCTGTACTGTCGGGTGTCTGAATCCAGGTCGCATATTTCTAGTTTTCCATGAATTCTGCCATACTTCAATCCGTAGGGATAGTGATTGGAGTCACTCATTTTTGTACATGTAGATCAGAAGCTAACCTGGCTAAAACAATTCAGATTACCACTAGCGGCACAAAACGCGACGTTAAGGTGTGTCAGGAGTATAGGGGCAGCATGTTGAGCCTATATAGACAACGAGCACCGATGTTTCAGCCGGACTGGACCTGTCTGCCCAGAGACTTTGTGTGGAGTTAATTCGGGTGTTTCTACTTGAATATATATGTGTGTTTCTCTGTGAAGACTTCAAGGACATTTCACACACTGAAGAAGTACTTGCCCTCCAACGTAATCAGACATTGATGCAGCATCGAGGAACTTGGTAGCATGATTTCGTCCAATCTGCATAATATGGTACACATTCGGAACTTGCGCGCATTGGGGATTGTAACGAGAAGATACCATGGAAGGTTTGATAACTCCACCTACAGAAATCGTTGCCAAAGACAGCTGTATAACGTCATTCAAGTGGAAAAGAAGTCGCTAGTAGAACATGTTACAAGGATAAATGGACAATTCAAACTATAGTAAGAACTTCGACTGGCGCGTCATTGTTCTTGATATCTTCCCAAGGAAAGCCTTCGGCGACACTAACGATGCGATAATGACCGTCCCCTGTCTCACGGAGGACCCATACCCCTTGCATACCTCCGAGTACGCACACCCAGTCACCAGGTTGCACGTCATCCCGACTGACACCAACGATATCTTGGGATGTCATAAAGAAGTTCTTGATGTTCGAACTCCGAAGACTGTTGAGATAGGCATAGCTCGCGTCTTTTCGCCATGATTGGGGGTCCGGAATATCGTCAGGAGGAGTTACGAGGCCTCGAAAGACCTGGTATGAGATGTACAGGTTGTTGAGCAGTTGTTCGTTATCTCTGATCATGTATCTAGCAAATGACATACTAGTCGACAAGTTGAAAAGTGTTTTGTCCACTTCTTCAGAGCACCATCGGTTTTTGCGACCAAGAGCTCCTTGAATCATGTTTAAGAAAGATATAACTTCTTCTTCCTCTTGTAAGTTGATGGAAGCTGACTCTGACACATTGAGACCAAGAACGCCTTGCTGAAGCTGCAAGCCGTTCTCGATACAACTAACCCGAACACTACGTTGAGCAGAAATTCTTAAAGCTTTGCCACCTCTTTCAATCTCACAGATCTCTGCGATATCATATTTTAATACCAAAGAATTTTCAAGAATACCACACATGGATGTCTCGGACCAATCGGGAACCCACGACGGGAGGTTTCTGTAAGTTGAAGACGGACGCCAAGCATCTTCGAACAAGTCGATCTGTCCAGCGCGTATAATAGCTTCAGCAAATTCCGTGTATACCTCCTCAACTGACTTAGTGTAATCAACGTGAAGTGCACACTCTTCAATGTCGTTGATCCGCCCAAATGAACTGTAGACAAAGTCTCTTGGATCCGAAGACTCCAGTTCGCTACCAGTTCCGAAGGAGATGCTGGCATCATCATGGTTGAGAAATTCGTGGAAAGGAAGGGGTTTTGTATGCTGAAACCGAGTGTAATGTGAAGAGGAACTGTCGCCTCTCAACGCAGCCGAGGTTGCCCAATATATCAAGGCGGAATCGACTAGCTGCCTCCGGTGGATATCGCGCTGACCGCAGACGAATATGACTTGTTCATTCAGAGCTACTTCCTGTCCAACCCAAACACGCTTGAACCACGGGCGAGCACAAAGAGCTTTGATCGATACAGAGGGTAGAGCTGCAAATAGTTCACCATGTTCGTATGACAGCCATCCACATGATGAGCAGTCTTCGTCAAATCTCTCCAACTTTTGCAGAGCTAGATCGCTGTCGTCTGCTGCAGGACCGATCCATGCAAGAACCACAACGGCAGATGCAAAGATATCACCCATCCTCTGTACCTGTACGCTCTTCTCGTTCGAGTTGCTCTGGTCGATACAGATAGCGTCTATCCAGAATGTGATAGTCTTGTCCTCTTCTTGCAGATGCTCCAAAGCCACAGCAAGGTTCTCAGTAGCATGAAAGACCTTATCACCAACTAGCATGGGACGCCGAATCTGAGCATCACCCCAAGCGTATGACAAGCCAGCATAAGAGGGTCCTTGCTCGTCAGCATCGGAGAGAAGCTCGCAGCGAACTACTGTTTGTCCGTCGATATCGATGTTGTGCGTTCTTGGAAGCAGGTATAGATACCGGAGTTCTGTACTAGGGTCCTGAAGTGGTTGGTGCTTGAACACTTCAAGATTGCGGATGTCAAGAAGCTTTGACTCCGTGATATCAGTGAAACGTTCAGTCAACGCTGACTTGTAAGCGTCGCTTTGGGAGCGACACGACATTGCGACTGATCACATGCCGAAAGGTGCCAGAAAGGGCAGAAGGATAGCAAACAAGGAATTGCAGTGCGTATTGCGCAGGTTTCTGGTAAGCTGATAACTTGGACTCTCAGCCTTGGAGGTATTCTGAGGTTGCCCCACCCTCACGTGAGAGTCCTCAATGTGGCTTAATGCCAACGGAACAGGCGCTACTTCGCATAACAACAGTGACAAAGGAGCTCCTTCCAGAAGTTTTAGTTCGACTCGAAGAAACAAGAGACATTTCATCCACTGGAACCAGAAACGATGTTGTGGTTGCTGGAAATCTATGCGAAAATCCAGCATAGCACATGTGCATGCTGCTTCCTAAGCTCATGGCGCTCTGAGCATACCAAAAGACTCAAAGAGTAAGGAAAGCCTAAGCATTTACCTGACCTTACGTAGACAAGATACGAGAGAGCTTTCCTATCAAGAAAGTTGCACTACTACGGCTGTATGGCGGTCTTGGGAGAAGGAGACCTGCGGAACTCTCCCAATCGCCAAGAGGCCTTCAACGAGTTACCATAAATGAGGCGTAATCAATATACACAATGCAAATCCGAAAGGCCTATTCCATATTAGAAAGTGCCACCTCGTAGTGTTACTGTCACGGACCAATTTTCAATAGAATGCAGACGTCCCATGGCATGAAGAGAAAATTTGATCTTCACCGACTGTGATCACCCTAGTCATAGGGCAGGTAGGAAGCAAGGCTTGAGACGAAAAGTGTTTGATTGTAAAAGTGAAGCAACAAGCAAAGAGAAAGATTCAGTACACCACCAATGATCGGACATGAAACCTTGACTCGCGATGCAGTACATAAGCGTATATCAATCATCTCACGCGACAGGTCTAGTCCGCCCAGAAAGGCCCGTATGTCGGCGGGTACTCAGCTTGAAGTATAATCGCATATACCAGCATCGGATAGCGCCTTTCCCCTCTTCTCCGGTACCGAGTGCCCCTCGGAACGGTCATCGGCGCAGTGAGTACCTGTACATCGTCAGGTACCAAACACTAAAGGTAGTCTATGGATGCTTTTCGTGGCAACTCAACACCCTTCCGCGGCTCTTTTTGACGGTTCTGCATGCATGCAGCATACATAATGTCCGTGCAGATCGTCCTACTGTATGGTAGACGTGACTAAACGTTTCAATTAGCCTATCCGAAGTATCGTGATCGTCGAAAGCCTCGTCATCCGCAGTGCTCGTGGTTGAGATAGCCTCTAGGCAGCAGGTACAGTAGAGCTGAAGCACTGTCCTTTTCTTCCCGTCCGGCTGCCGCAAAAGGAAACAAGACCGTTATACGCGTCCTAGAGGTCGGCAAGACGGTGGTGGAGATCATGAGTCCCGGTGGCGCATCTGCGATTCTGCGTAGCGATTGGAGAGTTAGTAAATCGCCCTCCGCAGTCATGGCGAATTCTACAATGATTGGCGACAGTAACGCATGTGAGTGGAAACGCCGCCTCACGATACCAGCGGACGGAAGGCGGAGACGAAGGACCTTCTCACCGACGCAAAATACCGATAATTCAACACGCTGATCGGTACTCGTACTCGTTGCCTGAACGACGCACGCATTCAACGGACGATATCGGTTTGGGACTGGCAACTCGAAGAGCCTCATGCACCATCCATGCTTCAACCTTGCTGGAAAGTAAATATGGCGGTGGGCGAAAGCTATGACGCAGGACGAGATCCACCTGTCTAAACTGCTCGTCAATGCATGAAGTTGCTGGGAGAAGCCTGGCCTCCATGTGGCTCGCTAAACACACAGGCTTCTTCCCTATACCATGACTCACCGCTGAAGTGATGCTTTTTCGATGAGCGGGCGGCTGCGGAAGCGCGTGATCTATGGAAATGTAAATGTGTGTGGCGAATATTTCGACGGCATTTACAAGATGGAGTAGCTGAAGTCGTGAACTAATCGATTCGAGCTGTTTCAATGGGAGGGCCATTGTCCGAGTGGCAAGAGTCGCTAAGTGTTTCAATTATTCGCTTCGCAACAGCTTGACTGAAGCGGTCAAATCGGAGCAGCAGTAAGGCCGGCGGTGACCTGGCCGATCGATGGCGATAAAATGTAAGACGAAGCGGATTGAGACGGTAATGTTTGCCATCGGACACGAGCCCAATCGTGAACGACTGCGGACCCTGATAGTGATCAGTGACAAGCGTATTGCGTGTTGCTTGTAATCATTCGTCCGACGTCCGTGATGTTGACTGTTGAGGCGACCTTGCGCCACAGGGGAAACCGACGTTTCGCTTATGAAATCCCTGCAACGCATATCATTCTTGTGCATGTGACTCGGAGCGTCCATGCCAAGCGCGTGCACCGCCACACATGGTCGAGTCTGCGGAATACTTACAATTAGGATGTATTGAATTTGCAATACAAGAGCGAATCGTTGGGCCCGGATGAATTATTTTAGGAGGTGCGTCATGCAGCTAGACCGCTCGCATGTCGACGACAGCTGCGCAGCTTGCAGTCGTGGCAGACTAATGTGGTCGTCCGACGAATCCGCAGCGCAGCGGTCGTGAGCCTGCACTCGATAGGGCTGCGCAAACCTGTGCGATGCGTCATAGCGATTCTGGTTAGCATCCATGGGTATCGCAGTTGCCTCCATCCCGCTGCGCGTTTGTGTCGTCCTAGTGTCGTCTTGAGGACAGGTGTATAGAATCATGGGCGCTTAGTGTTGCAAAGGTCCACTTGGTGAAGAAGCCTCATTCTGATATCAGTCCATGACGATAGTAGCATGCGGGCGCGGAGTAAACAGTTCTGCAGGTCATGGGGAGTCATAGCAACGCATGATGTTGGTGGGTGCGAAGGATTACGCAAGGTGAGTTGTCTGATAGCAAAGTGGGTACCTGGAATTTTGACACCTTGAGAAATCATTGTGGGAAGCTCGGTAGGAAGGCGAACCCGATGAGCCACAGCGACAAGGCCCGAAGTAGTCCAATAAGGGCCGGGCATCGGGGTCAAAATACAAATGAGAACTGTGTGCCGAGAGATTACAAGGAGCGTGTTGACGGGAGATACCAGACTGTATGCGACCAAGGCGCAGGTATTCATGCACAGCACGGATACAGGCGTTCCGCCGGAGCCAGTCAAATTCAATGTGCGAGGTACTTGCGCTGCGAACTTGCTTTATCGAGCCGTAGTAGCTGCGAGCGGGGAGATAAAACCATGTAACCGCGACAAGTTACTTTGTTGTTGATAGTTTTCATCGAATCAAAACGGCGCCGGTGCAGCGATATGCAGCCGTAAGTGGGCCTTTCATCGACAGTACCATATGCCTTGGAAGACGACTGCAGACATTCGAAGTAGCGGTAAACAACGACGCACCCCCAGGCCAGCAACTTGGATAAGCTGTGAGACATTCGAAAAATTTTCACGGGCGGGAAATTAGCTTCGTACAGTGATCAGAGGGAAGTTCGAGAAGGGATCCGAGCGATAGAGTGCGGCTCTCAGCAGACGACAGGGCCTCCCTAGCAGTGATAATCGGTCCCAAGCGACGCGGGACGACGTTGAATGGTGGACCTGCCGCTGTTTCGGATGGAAGTACTCCAGCCAAAACCAGCCGTGTGCCGCGACGATGGGCCATTGTAGCGTTTGTGCTAGGCGAAAGGTAGTTTACGAATGGGGTAGGTATGGAAATGGTCGCGAGCTCAAAGCAACGTTGAGGTCATGTTTGGCGATCAACAAAGACTATATGTCGCCCGGTAGCTGGTCGGTCACGGCAGGATTGGCAGCGTACGACGCCCGTGTGGGAGGGTTCTGCGCCGGTGGCAGCATGTGCTCGCAGTAGGAGGAAGCACAGGCAGAATGGGCCGTGTTATTGCATCCGCGCTGTAGCGAGCCGCGAGTCCTGCCCAACGACGGATATGGAGGATGAAAGGGTGGAGTGGAGCTTTGTTGGCTGCAAGGAGGGCCGTTTGAAGAGAGTTCAGCAGCAAACGAAACACGCTGAAAACGGTGACAGCTGAATGCAAGGCGATGCTGCACAGCATGTGGCACAGCAAATGAAGGGAGTACTCTGTCGTGGTTGCTTACGCTAGCCATGCTCGAAGGGGCATTTTACGATGGTGTCGAGGATTACGGGCATATAGCGGGCAACATGTGTTTCCAATATTACACACCCAAAACAGAACAAATATAAAACAGGCTGGGCGCGCAATGCCCGCCGTCAGGCATCAAGCATGGGCGTGCGGAGAGTGAATGGCCTCCCCCAACGCCTCTGTTTCTGGTCGGACTCAGCGCGCGAGTGCTCAGAGTCAGAGGCGGCTGGACAGGCAGTAGGGTTCGGGGCTAGCTTCCCAGAATACTCGTGGGCAATATGGGCAGGAGGCACAGCATGGTCAATCTGACCCGTAGATGAGGGTATGCTAACAGCCGGGGTCCCTTGGGCAGCTTCTAGTGGGTGCATGGCGCGACAGGGGGCTGCGTTAGGGTGGATGGGCACTGTGGTCCGCGCACGGCTACAGCGACGAAAGCGGGCTCGGTCTCAAAAGCAGGCGCAGCCCGCCGTCGCTTCCTCTTTTGCGCACTCGAGCATCATCACCACACATTACCAAGCATTTTAGACGTCAACGTCTACTTCGATTAGGATCCCATACTCTGGATCCTTCTGGCACCCTCTAGTAACTTCTCGACTCGAAACCCAATGTGCAGTAGACAGAGCCGGATTTCCCTTTCTCTCCCCTCCGTCGCTGCTTCCACATCCACATCCGCCCGCTCCCAACGCCCGCGAAGACCCTCGTTCGGTTTGCATATTCCAAGGTGAAGCAGGCACCGGCCTGGGCTCCTTCCCCACCGAACCGTATACGCACCTAAACAACAACCACCCACACACGCACTGCGACATCCACCAAAATGTACGCACCACAGTATCCGACTCCTCCCCCGGGCTACATGCCCTACGACCATTTCCGCACCACGCCGCCAATGTCTCCCGGTCCCGGCACCAGCTACTACTCTCCACGACACGCGCCCCAGATGGCTACCCCACGAGCGAGCCCCAAGGTTCAGGCCCACTCTCGACGGGCTTCGCACGCCGTGCCGCCACAGTACCAGAGCTCCTACGCTCCCTCACCTCGCGGAGGGGCCATGCCTCAGTATGGCGCTGCAGACCCGCGCACATACGCGACGCCGAGAGGCACCCCTGAATATGTAAGTTATTTCGGTTACAATATTCCAACAAGTCGGCATCGCCGCGACACAGACGTCCCGCCTCTCAAGCGCAGCAATCGCGAGAGGAAGCGTCGTCCGTCGCAGTCGGCACGTCACGTCTACACCAAAGTTGTCTACGACGACCGAGGCTACGGCTACGAATGCGACTACGACATTCACGACTACCCACCACCGCCATACGAGCAGTATGCGCGCCACGACATGTACGGGAGGGATGCTGATCACTATTACTATGATCAGGTCCCTATTTATGAGCCAGAGCCTAAGCCAAGCCGTCAACGACGCGCCTCTGCAGCCTCCACACGACAGCCAGCTGCCTCACCGAAGAAGCCTGCGCCAGCAGCCAAGTCCGCCCCCAAGGCCACCGAAGAAGATGCGCGCCGCGCTGGCATTCCCGCCGGCTACTCGTACAAGAACTGGGATCCCACTGAGGAGCCCATTATGCTTTTAGGTTCCGTTTTCGATGCCAACTCCCTTGGCAAATGGATCTACGACTGGACCGTCTTCCACTATGGCCCCGCAACCCCACTCGCCGAGATGGCAGGTGAGCTTTGGCTCCTGCTCATCCAACTCGCCGGCAAAGTCAAGAGGGCTGACGAGACCATGCCCAAGATCCGCAAGAAGGAGAACCACGAAATGGTCGAAGACTTCCTAGAGAGTGGCGAACGCCTGTGGGTCCGCTTCGCCAAGCTCCTCAAGGTGTGCGAAGACTACATGTGGAAGGCCGCTAAGAAGGAGAGCGGCAAAGAGAAGCCCGTTTCCATGGGCAAGAACAGCGGCAAGGAGTTTGTCGAATCCATCTTCGGTCGCGACCGAGAACTTGAGAAGACCGAGAAGCTCATGACTGGAATGCGTCTCTGGTCTATGCGCTTCGATGCCAACTGCGAGGACATCCTTCGATACCCATCTGCTTAGGATCTTCTACCTTTCACACCTAGACGCTTTGGCGCTGGCGTTCTCTGTCTCGGTATACCCTTTTCCATTCCCGTCATTGCTTTGCGCATTATTTGATGTTACCGCGAGATACCCTTTCTTGCATTTCGTAATTGTTAATCCTGCTGCACTTTCTTTGCTTTGCACGTTTACAATGTACAACACTGGGTTTTCTCACGCATCGGGCGGGTCACAGGAAAAAGTCTGCTTTCTACTATGATATCCCCCTTCTTATTTGTATTGTTTTTCTAGCCAACTATTGTTACTTTGCTGTTTGGAATGGTTACGCATGGTGTTCAGGTTGTCATTTTTGGGGTACTGGGATACCACTACACTTTGTCTTCTGGGTTGGTCCACTAGATTTGGGAGATTTCTACGGATATTTCATCAGAAAGATCGGTACCTCACGGTCAAAACTAGTTATACCCACTTACCACTCTATTGCTATCTATCAATTTATTACACATTACTCAATCATCTGCTCACTTTGTCTTGCCCCATGTGACGAAAATCTACGTGATTCACAATCCTACTCGCCTATCAAACCCACATGCGTCGCTTTTTCTCATACACTATCAAAGTTTCCAACGGTGGCGATCTCCCAAAGCCACGGCCCCTGCATAGCAAGCCACACATGGCATCTGAGACACAACCAACCCTATCGCACCTCAGATCAGTCTCGGACATGTGCTTTTGCGTCTCCAACCAATTTCACATGTTCGCACACCCTCTTTGACACGTTTCCAGCCCCTCCGAGCCGCTGTCGCACTGTGAGTCACAGTCCTGTGCTGCATCACCACCACGTGTATTGAGCCAACCGGCGCTTGCACATCCATCTTCATGACCTCATTGGCTGTTTTGGCTTGTTCTCAGCCTTACCATAGAAGAAGCGCTGTGCATAGAAGCCTGCTGCAGGTTCAGTCAAACAGGCAAGGCATGTTTTTTGCTTCTTTGGCCCCCATGGCTGAATGTGGCGGTTGTGCAGCACGGAGCGGGAAGGATTCACATGTCCAATCGAAGACATGCATGTGAGTTCATGCCGCCTGGGGCCTGGCCTGACCCTTGAGATTGGACGAGCGGAACGACAGCGGTTTGCTATCTTGATATCATACCGTGCCCGGTGTAGGAATAGGACAATGCTCACACTGTGTAAAGGAACGGTTGGGTTTGGGAAGAGTGCACAAAGTGCTATTTACGACTGCGCTGTGGGTGGTAAGGTCCGGAGCTTTGGGATGGCTACTTACAGCTCGCGCACATTGCATGCGCCGATGATATTGCAGTAATTCTAAGTCCTTCAAGGCAACATGCTCGGGGGTTACGCAGCGCAATGATGAAAGGCCCCTTAATTGCGGCCACATATGCGGCTCAACGTTATCAGCCTCCCTTCCCGTTGTGCAAAATTCCACGCCACCCATCCCATCCGTTCCTTAGCGCAGAGTCCCTCAAGATTAAGAGGCGTCGCATCATCCCTGGGCACGGGAGCTCCTTTGATAGGCAACCTTGTCGCATTCCCATCATCCCCGGTCTTAATACGAGTTACAACGTGCAAGGGCATCCTGACATGGGTGATTAGGCAACAGTTTGAATGAGTAGCAGAATTGGCATCATCTGCGTTTTGGGATCGACAGGCACAGAGACGTCGTCGGGATGTTCGGATGGAAGGGTAGTGTGAGCGAGTGGGTGTATGACAAAGACGGGAGGTTGGAGGAAGGTTTCACGGGGTCTGTTGGCTGGAACCAGGGCTATCGCTTCCACGACGTCTGCTAAGTTACTGCTATTTGGCTTTTTGGTTTCGGTGGGTGTCACGAGCTGAGCGAGCGGCGTTGGGTTGCATTGTGTTGATTGGTGAGGATCGCATCTTACTTCTTTTGGATGTGATACTTCCACGGCTGAATGCGTGGTACTCAGATCGTTTGTGGAAATCGCTCCAGTGAACGAGTAGCATTCTCTACTCCGAAGTACCAAACGCGATCGCTCCTCAACGCCCTGGGAAAGACTTCCAGATGACCTTCTCGACCCAGCAAACATTGCTGCATCTGGGCCTTTCTCCGTCACATCGGATCGCATTCCGACGCAACCATACGACATCATTCCGCTAAACAGGCAAGCCCATCACATCACCATGGGCGAGCACTTTGTCTGGATCCCCAATCGCATCGTTGCAGCAGGGTGAATCTGGGGTGCATGTGCAATGCTCGCAGAACACCTGATGTCCAGGTTGCGGCTCACTAACAAACCTACCAGCAGTTCATGCAGCAGCCTGACATATACCGCACACTATCGGCCAGCAACACTACGGTGTTTCAAAACACATGGCCGGTGCGAGCGTGCATGAACCGGTCCCCTATTCCCTTCTTCCTATCAAGCAACCGAAGCGAAGCGAGAATGTTGGCAGCCGCGGCATGACGAAAGCCAGACTAAACCCCGCCTAGACCCACTTGATCAAGTTTCTCTCCACTTGGTACATCCACTTGTACCCCGCTGCCACTCCGCGTGAACCGCCTTTGCCTATGTCACTGTCTGGCAACTTCCAAGGTTTTTGACCACAAACTGGGTGGGGTTACTTCCTGGATGAAGCCGGAGTAGAATCGAGATGGCTGGTAGATGGAGATGCCGTCACAAGATCAGCATGAATCGGTCAATGCGACATTGTTCATGCTGTGCGAGCATCGAGATCTCGACTGTTAGAAGTCACCTTCATTTTCGGAAGTGGCCGATGATAGCTTGTGTAGTGTTACGTCTAAAAGCACAAGGTGAGGGGTGTGGAGGGGTAAAAGGTTTGAGGCAGAGACATGCCACGTCTATACCGCTCTCTGGCGTTCAGGCTTGTTACATTGACGAATGAGAGGTCAGAACTTCTGAATCGTGGGTGTGGTCAGCTGCACTTTTCTGTTTGCGAGAGGGTGGGTTTGGGCTGCTAAAATGAAGATTAAGCGCTCTATCCTCAGCGTGATTGGGGATCTTTTGAGAAATGCCGTAGAAATGCGCGCTGGAAGGTAAGCTCGGATAGGCGTGTGCATGTATGAGTTTTCCAGCGGCACTTGCACATTGAACAACGCAAACTGCCGTTCTACATGAATACGAGACATAGGAATGACGGGTACGATGTAACTGAACGTCGCGCAAACATCTTCTTCCAGGATTTCTGGCTTTCTCAACCTGGCATGGAACACTGCCAAATCCACCCTCACTTGCGACTGGACCAACACCAAGAACAATCTCGATCCAAGCGCAACCGCCCATCGAACAAGGGTAACTATCTCCCTTCCGTCTTCCACGTGCCCACCCGCCAGTGTCAACTCGTCACTCTGCATAAGCGCCCGAAAAAACCATCACCCCACCACCATCTACTACTACTCCTCCAGCAACACTTTCTCTAGCACATTAAACTGCAGCAAGGGTTTGTCAAAATAGCCCTTTGTACATCATAACAACCCCTCCCTTGTTTGCTTATCATCCTTATCGATGGCAAGGTAGGAATCCTATTTCTGGGCAACGAACTGCATGCACTGCGCATGCGAACACCCTTCTAGCGTGTTGTTGTTTCTATTTTCGATAATCGTGCACATCGTGCAGTAGCGGGGTAGGACGAGGCTGCTCCGGCTTACATGATGTGTATTGTATTGAACTAACCTAATAGAGATGCAAGGGGGACATATTGTTACACGACAGGCAGTGTGCAAGGATATGGTCAGCAATATCTCCATGTTGGTAAGGAGAGACTGAGTATCAAACAATGAATGCTTCCAAGGGCTTCTGGTTGGAATGTCTTGAATCTTCTGTATTCGATTTCACCACGCAAGTGCCAATCGAGTGCCTGTCACAGCTACCTCACCACTTATACAAGTGGTTGCATGCAACAGGCATGTGAATTACCGTGTGAACCTCTAGTTCACATGTTTGTATAACTAGAAGTTTTGTTCTTAGTCATATATGGAAGGTCATAAGAGCTCTACTTTACTTTTGCCTGGCATGTCGAAATCAGTACACTCAATTGCGAAGAAAGAAGGCCTGGGCACTGGTGTTGAGGGTGACTTTCCTCTTGATGATGCTGTGGTCCAAGGCAAGTCCTTGGAGCGGTCATAACATGCTTAGAGCTCATAGCCTTGTACAGCTCTACCGGAGGGCAGCAAAGTTCTGTCTGCGCACAGCTATGGCTCCTCCGCGTGGACTGTTACAGCCCGTCTGAACGTTTTGCTTCCTAGCGGAGTTGAGAAGTTCTTCCTCAAGATTGCGACCGAAGAGCCTGGTCGCGTGATGATGGAGGGAGAGTTCAATTCCATGAGCTCTCTCTACCAGACTTCGCCAGGATTTATTCCCAAGCCTCTGACTTGGGATAAATTCAAAATGAAGGCGCCAGAGACGTACTTCTTCCTATGCGACTTCATCAACATGACCAATGACATGCCGGACCCCGTCCAGTTCTGCGCCAAGCTTGCGGAACTCCACAGGACAAGTGAATCTCCGACTGGGATGTTTGGTTTCCATGTCTCTACTTGTCATGGCAGGTTCGTCCAGGAAATGGCTTGGGACCCGAGTTGGACGAACTTCTTCACAAAGCTGCTTCGAGCTGCTCTCGTCATCGAAAAGCAAGAGTGTAGCCCATGGCCGGAATTTGAGGCAGTTTCAGAGCGTACACTTAGCCATGTGATCCCAAGGCTTTTGGGCGCGCTCGAAGAAGATGGCCGTCAGATCAAACCATCGCTCATCCATGGAGACCTATGGGAAGGTAACGTCGGAACAGATCTTTCGACCGGAAACGTCTATATCTTCGATGCTGGCGCATATTACGCTCACCATGAAATGGATATTGGTATGTGGCGATGCGAAAGGCATAAGATCAAATCGCGAAAATACAAGCGACAGTACCTCCGGAACATGACTGTGAGTGAGCCGGCAGAGGAATTCGAAGACCGCAATCGTTTGTACTGTATCAAGATGAACATCATCCATTCAGCGCACCATCCTGGATCTATCGTTAGAGAAACGCAAGTCGCAGTTATCAAGATTGAATGACAGATCGACTTACACAGTCATAGGGCCTACAACGACATGTGCTACCTAGTCGATAAGTACGCACCATACCCGACAGGAGAAGAACCTCCACGAAGTAGAGTGCCGGGCGAAGTACCTGCAACCGTATGGCAAGGAGGAGAAAGCTATGTCAGGCAAGCAGATAATTAGAATGACCGAAGTATTCCCACATTGTCGGTGTAGACCTGTGTCATATTGATAGTTCCCAAATATATCATTAAGTTCATCAAAAGTCCTCGATGTCATCATTTCGATGACTGGTTCCGACTTTTCTGTCTCCAATTTCTTCCAGTGTGTTGTAGTTTAAAAGCCATGGGCACTGCTAATGAAGTAAGACCTGTCAACAATGTGAAAGTCCATCCAGTTCCTAACTTTGAGATGATAGTATCTAAGGCTGCTAGAGCTGCGGCGGCAAGCAGGCAACGGAATAGATTGGCAGCTGCACTAGCTGTTGCGGGGCGGGTCGGATTGACATCCACAAGTAAAGTGCCGCAAGCGTTGAATACCCCGGTGATCGAGGCACCGATAAAGAGCTGGAGAACCAGAGGTATGGTGAAATGCGTATGCCCATCCAAAGCCCGTCCGTACCCAATGGTGGTCACAGCTGCAGCACCCATATAGAAATACGTGGCGCGCAAGCGAGGCTTCTCTATGGAAATTCCAGGAGGTCATCACCGCGTGTTCGATCGATTAAGAAACCCAAGCTGGAAGCGACTCTCCGATACTCCCAGTTCATGACATAGCCTGCATTTGTCAGCTCCCACTCTATGTGTATATGGCGTATGCTACTGACCGCAAGTATAAGAAGCCAAAGCGCAACCGAGTCCAAATGGAATATATATCAAGCCTGCGTACAGTTCCTCGAAGCCATAGATCGTTATGAAAAGAGTCGAAAGTGACGCTTGAACACAGCAGTAAGCCATGTAGAACAAGCCGTTGATGAGCATAATCAATGCGTTCTCTTTCTGCCAAAGGGCTTTGAAACACGGTTTGAGGCTGGGCATTTTGGTCCGCTGAACATCCGTTGAGCCCTCAGAACTTGCTGTTGATGACTTGTTCAATTTGAGCTTCATGTGTGTCAAGTAAGACCTGTTAGGAAGACGTGCAGGCATAATCGACCCGTTTCCGACGATCTTTCGAGCGGTCTCTGGGAGAACAATGGCGAGTATGCAGAAGTTGATGCCGGAAAGTATTGCAAGCGTCCAGAAGATCCAAGGCCACCCAGCGTATTGCACAAGTATGCCTCCCAAGACAGGACCGAGACTGGGTGCTACGTTCTGGCTAAGGTGTGATGTTTAGAACAGTATCGTCATTTTCGGCACATAGTCATAGCATACCCGAGTAGGACTGCTCCGATAAACCCGCCTCGTTCAGCAGGCGTAGCAATGTCACTGACGACGGCGTAGCCGAACGAAATCGTTCCTTAATGGTGCATATATCAGCAAAACCATTTTGGCAAAGATATTCTCATGTACTCACGACTTGAGCCAGCACTCTGCAACATCCGCAGTACAAGCAATGCTGGATATGATTTTTGAACGGCCAATCCCACATTGGCAATAGTATATATAAGTATAGCGAATAGAAACAATGGTCGGCGACCCATGGTATCAGCCATGTCACCTAGTATTGAAGGCGCTATTCCAGATACAAGCATGTAGGTAGTGATTGATAGATTTGCCATGGTGAGTGTAATTTCCAGGTCGTGCGCAAGATTGTACAATGCTGGGTAGTAAATGAAGCCGCTGAGAGGAGAAAAAAGTCTAGCGTATGCGACAAGGAAAACGATCCACCGCTTTTCGCCACGGGTGAAGATAGAGTACGGTACTGTGTCCGGTGGTTGGTCTTGCGTTGGAGCATGAGTGACGGCTGTAGCCTTTTCGCTCATAATGGGCGAATTTAGGACAGCAGACAGCGATTGTGATGATAGAAGGTCAAGACTACAATCAAAGAAGGTAGAGTGCTGTTCCTCGATTGGCCCCTGCGGATAACGGTATACTGATTGGCGGCAATGCGCTGCAGTTGGCTGGTCGCCATTTTCCTGGGCATCGAGCGAGCAAACCATGCGACATCGAAACAAGCCTCTTCATATGTATGTGTTCATGGTATTCGCTAAACTTAAGTGTAGCTAGTCTTTCCTAAAAGCGACTTTTCCTATCATCTATTGATTGTGATCCTTCATCCAACGTCATATCTATTAATCCTAGTGGTGAAGCATCTCGTGCAAAATGCAGACGGAGACAAGGAGCATCACACCTTTGAATGCCACCGCATATCCGTACAGTCTAGAGATTCCCAGCCCGTTGTATAGACCGCGTATACGTCAACACTTACTATGCAGCGCTATCTCTTAGCCGTTGCTGCTCTTCCTCCGTGAGCTGACCGAACTCTTCAGCAAAGCCCTGCGTGGTCGCCGCGCGCTTGAAGAAGTCGACCAGGAAGCCTTGAGTCTCATCGTCGCGCTGACGACCACCACCCGGCTCTTCAGCGGCAAACGCCATCAATTGCTCTCTGCTAAAGCCACTGCCAAGATCGACGAATGGATTCACCTCATCCTCCCAGTCGTCATCACCAGAATCTTCTTCGGCGAGCTCAGCAGCAGCTTGTGCGTCGAGGGGTGCGCCAGAGGCGGACTGAAGTTCGACGACGAGAACTTTGAGAATCTTGAGAGGGGCAGGAACTATGGTATATTTGTCAGGATCTGATTCGAGCGTCAGTTTGTGGATGAAAAAAAGGGATTTGCATTGCTTGGTTGCAAGAATGACGCGGTAGCCTACAAGCATGCTCCACAACATGACACTCATCGAGCGCAGTAATGACAACGTAAAGGTAAACAAGAAGATATATGATGGAAGAAGCTTACTGTTTTTCGCACGACTTCTGGTCATGATGCGACCGTCATTGTTTGGTATCAAGTCGCCCTGCACTTGCACCTGTGCAACACGAGGGTCCTTCAAATCATACAATTTCGACAGGGCGATAACACTAAAACACATGGTCAGCAACGATGTACGATTGATAAAAGGTAGCGGGAGAGGGGAGTTCAACTTATTCCGAACGGTCTGAAGCCTTCCGATAGGCAATCTCCGTTCGTATGTGAACTGCTCGATCTCCGGAGAGGTTCGTACGTACTTTTGTCGGATTTCATCATAGCCGGCGAAGTTGATTGAGTTCTCGAGCCACTTCGCTAGGACGACCTGGAGGCCGTTTTGACCTTCGATATCCTGGCCGGCCAGGAAGTCCACGACTTCCGAGGCGTGATTCAAGCTCAAACGCGCAAACACGAGCGTCAGACTTTGAATGAATTGAGCTTGTCCCGCTTGTGCAAGACGGACTGCGACACTTCGCAAGAGCTGCTCCAGGTAAGGACCAAGTCTTTCATGGCCAGCCTTCTCCACTACTTCGGCGGCAAGTGCACCGACCTCGCCAGCAGCGTGATCACTGCACGAAGATAACAGACGCGAAACAATAATGAGAGTGACCTCGAGGCCAGCCTTTCCAGTGTCGTCCCGCCATTCGAAGAGTTGTTGGTGGTCGTGCGAGATGATGTTCTTTACTGCAGTCGTGGCGGACTTCAGCAACTCCTCATCGGTGGAGCCCAGAAGCACTCGTGTAAGTTTCGGCATGGTCGTCGCAACGAATCCAGCAGGAAGTGGCTCTGGTCCATGCTCGGCAAGCACGGCAAGGAGATCGGCAGCAAAGTTGCACAAGGCGTTCTCCTCCGTCAAACTTCCGACGTCGAAAGCGCCCATAAGTGATGGAAGGACCCTTGCGCAAAGTTGGACGTATGCATCACCACCCATTCGCGCAATAGTCTCAGTCACCTCTTCGAATGCTTCGGTGACTAGCATGGTGAGTTGGAAGTTGTTAGCTTGATGACTGGCGACCCGGAAAAGCGTATCGAGACCGTTATCTGTAATGCATATCCGTGTATCAATGAGTATAGCATCTCGCAGTGTTTCGACCAGAGTAACCATGAGATCCTCACTGTCGCTGAGCTCTGACATGTCTTGCGCGGCAAGGTAATTACTGATAGCCATGATGATGGTGTTCTGTATTGGCTGTGTGGTCGCGTGTGGGAGCGCCTGGAGGTAGTATTGCAGAGCTCGGATACACGACACTTGGACAACGTCGGACTCGTCAGATGGAATGGCCTGCAGAGATGCCTCAAGGAATGAGGTGCCAAGCTGTTGCAGAGCATCTCCTGATGTTCTTGTCAGACTCCCGGCGACTAGGTAACCGCGTGCTCGAAGGAAAGCGTCGGGCTGCTGCATGGCATATCGGATAAAGTCGACGTAGCCGCTCGCAGTATCTGGACTGATCTGCTTCTCTACATCTTGGAAGTCACTCAACAGCTGGTTCAGCACATAGAGCGCAGCCTCTTCAGCTTTCCAACCCTTGGACTCGGAATATAGCGCTCTTGTGTAAGTCAATAAGCCGTTGACGGTAGGTTCTGTGAGCCATTCGCCAAGCTTGATAACGAGATCACCACAGGCCGTTCGGGGTGTGTAGTTCGCCGTCACACTCGTCTCCTCGCTCAGAAAGATGTTTACATCCACATCCCAGAGTCCCTCCTCTTCAGTGGTGATTTGCGCGTACGCCACAGCCAGCTTCATAACCTGGGTGACCCATGAGTTTTCCGGCGCCTGGTTCTGGAGTTCCTGTTCGAGTTGTGCGCGAACCGGAGGTGCGCGGAGGCACGCCTGCATGAAGTCCAGTTCTTCAAGGATTAGGAAGTCCAAAGTATACGGCAGACCATCGCCGTCTTCTAGCCTGCTTTGACGATCTTCTTGAATGTACATGAGAGAGTATGCCGGTTCAAGCAACGAAAGCTCTTGCCAGGTGGCCTGGAATAGGACGATACTTTGTGGTGATATGATGGCAGGAAAGAGGGACCGTATGCGCATAAGGACCTGTTGGTTGTTTAGTACTGCAAAGTATGCAGTGAATCATACGACATGACTAACCTTGACACACTGTAGCTTGAGAGCGATCTGTCCTTTGTAGAGTGATGCATTCGGTGTATCCTGGTCTTCTTCTTCTTGCGACGGTGGGTCAGGGAGCCTAGTGTTCAGGACGTTGACGAAAAAGGGAATCCATTCCTTGAGTATCTCGTCGGCAAAGCTCTTGACCATGGCCTTGTGATCCTCCAGCACCAACTCTAGTATGTCGAAGCAGCCGTGGAAGACTTTGCAAGCCAAGGCCCTCATTGTCGGCTTCCTCTGGTCGTTGGTGGCCACATCGTACAGGACCTTGATCATCTGAGGCGCTACGGCAAAGAAGGTCTGTTCGTTGAACGAGTCTTCAACCAGCTCGCCGAGGACTCTGAGAGCGCCATGAAGCTGGCCTTCTGTCGCATTCGGTATCAGTGCGAGAAGATTGTCGAGAAGATCTGGCCATTCAATGGGGTAGTCGGCGCTTGCGATCTTGCTGACGACGAGGCCTGCGGCGGCCTTGAGCTTGCGGTCAAGCTGGTCCGATGTGGCGAGAGTGAGCAACTGTTGCCGTAATATGGCCTTGTTCTCGTCTGTGACCAGCGCCTGCCCTTTCCATTCGTCGATACTGGAGCTCCATCCTGCCAGCACGATGTTCTTTATGTACAGCAGGGCAGCCTGTCGGATGTTGAGAGGTACGCTCTCATGGCAGGCGATGCCAATGAGGCCAAGCGGGAGCTCCTGGTGGCCGTAGAGGGAGAGGAGCTGCTGCTCAGCGTGTTTGCGGGTGTCCTCCTGGGCGGTTTGGGTCGCTGACAGCAGCTGGACTAGTTGGTCCTCCATGTTCAACGTGGGGCCTGCGCGTATAGAGCTAGTCGGCACGTCTAGCGCTCCCCAAAACGGCTGGCGAGCAAGATGGATCGATTGTTGACGCGTTTGTTGATGGGTGTTGCTGGGCGATTGAGCACGAGGAAAAAGAACGCGCCCGGAGATGCGGGGCAACTCCGTGAATCTCTGGGTAGTGGGGTGGGTGGCTAAGCGGATGCTATAACTGAAGCAATAAGCCTACCAGGGCTGACAGATGGATGTACCGTGGGGATGTCGAGGGAAGAGGCTGTTTGGGAGCATCGGCTGAGTTGCAGCAAGGGACGAGGTGGCCAATTACCACGATGCGCTCCGATGGGCGGTGACGACGATGCCTCTTCCCGGTCGTGGGAAGGAAACGCGACACCTGGGCGGTTGCACCTTCGCTCGCCCTCCCACGACCCTCACCTGCCTGCCACGTTGGTCTTCTCAACAATGCCAGGGGCAGTCAACACAGCATACGCACGACATCTGCCATACCGATCACCACCAACCCTACCAGAGCCTTGAAGCAGGCAGGCAGCCATTCATCGACACGCTAGCGGCCTTCACGCACACGCGACGAGACGCGTCTGCGTCATGATCATACCCAACTCCGAATAGAGGCGCGCGGAACATGGCACCAACATACCTCCAAAACCTCTCCCACTTCACCGTCTTCCTCACAGCCTACACGCACACGCTCCTCTGCCTCCGCGAACTCTATCCACCCACCTCCTTCGCCAAAGCCCGCTTTCACAATGCCCCCGTCTACCAATCGCGCCATCCGCTCGTCTGCGAGTGGGTCACCGACGCCATAAAAGCCGTGCGCGAAGAGCTCATCAACGGCATCGTCGCCAGGATCGCCATCGTCATCTTCAGCTACCCGGATGAGGGCGAAGGGTCAGGCAGCGGCAAGATAATGGAGCGCTACATGTTCGACGTGAGCGCCTTCCCGGTCGTAGCCAAGGGAGACCGCAACATAGACATTGAGTGGGAAGATGAGACACGGGTGCCCGAGGTCGAATACAATGATGATGGCACTATCAAGAGAAAGAAGACAAAACCACTCGATGTCGATATCCATGCCGACATCAGCGAACAGTACCGCGCTGCCTTGATTGCGCTTGCGGTGCGTGCTCCGCGACTCGATCCATTACCACCAAACTGCTCATTCAACATCAGTATGGAACTCAAGGATGAGCCTGAAATCGACCCGCCCATGGGACACACAGAGACATGGGTACCGGTCCAACCTAGTTTGCAGAAGAAGGGGAGAGGCAAAGCGAAGCAGGCCTTGTTTAGAGAGGAGCTCGACGAGGAAGCTTTTGAGCTAGGGATTCTGAGAGAAAGGGAAGGAAGGGATCTGGGTGGCGCCAGTGTCATACCAATACGCAGTGTGCAGGCAGGCGTCTTCAGCTTCGAGAACTGGATAGAAGAAGGCAAAGCCAAGTTCGAGATTAAAGACGAGGATAGTTCAAAGACAAGTTTCTCTAGTATTTTCAATTAGATGAATCGATAAGTTATAGGCCAATGACTATCCTTGTGCTACTTGAATGTTCTAAAAGGTATCAAATGCTCTTCATCTTTTACGAATCACCCGGTGCATATACGCATCATGCATAGCCCAAACCCCTGATGTCATGCTATGTAGTATCGAGAACGTTGTAAAGCGAAGGAAACGAACCGCTACCATCCTCAAGGGGCATGCGGTCTTCTAGCCCTGAGCGCTGGCACTGCCGCTGGGGCACGATCCCGGCGCCTCTCAGCCACTACAGTTCGACGAGCTTCAATATACGCCTCAGCATCTCGCTGCTGCAGCCCTTCCACCTGAGCGCCATCGGCTTCAAGCCTCTGCAGTCGCCTCATGTCTCGCCGCTGTTGTCGAAACTCAAGATAATCACGGTTGGCCTCTTGAAGCCGAAGTCCGGCAGCAATCACTCTAGCTTCCCGGTCGACCTGTGGGGCCTGGTGATTGGCCTTTTGAGGTCGACGAAACATGTCGCGGTGATCGTGGTGATGACCAAGTTGGACTCGGTCAAGGTTGAAACGATCGACAGCTCCAACAGCAGCGGGACGATGTGCCTGTTGAGCTCGTTCATCGTCTGGTCCGACCGCGTTGACGAGATTCCGGAGCGGGTTGGGTGGAAGCATATCCCAAAGGGCGTCTAATGGCCGAGGTCTAGCAATATTGGTTAGGCGGATGATACAAATGACAGCGTAGACATGGCGCAACCATGGGGTGTTGCACAAACTGTTGTGGTGGAACAGCACCATAGTAACCAATATGTTGAACGGGATAGAAGGGTTGATAGAAGGGGATCGGTTGGACCCGGTATCCAAAGGCGGGTACAGGAATAACTCCTGGGTGAGGGTGCACATACCGATCTGGAGCCAAATTCACTGGTGGAGGGCGGCCAAAGGCCGGTATCGCAGGCAAGGGAGGCCCTACAGGCGCATGTCTGAGCTGCTCTCCAACCATGTGGTAAGGGAATGCTTGTGCTTCTGCTGTTGCTCGACCTTTGCGCGCATCCTCTGCTTGCTTGACACGATCTGATACCTGCACCATCAGATCCGCATCTGAAAGGTCTGGATTGTCAGCCCGAACTTTGGCCATGGCTTCATCAGCTGCCCTCTTAACCTCTTGTTCATGGCGGTCTTCAATATTCTCGTGTAACGGACATTTGCCTCCCACAGCATCGCCAAAGTGGTTATAGTCGGTCACGTTTTTGGAGCAAACGTAGCTGCATTGCAATTAGCTTCAGTGACGACACTTTCATGTTGGAGCTTACCACTGCACGTTCCTACAGTGCGTACATGTCATCTTGTTGCAGCCAAGTTCTTTGATGAATGGATGTTTACATTTGTTGCAATGTCGTATCAGGGCTGCTGACATAGCTTCTTCGACGATGTGTCGTAAGGTTATCTGGCCGTCTTTCTTGGATTCTTCGCAGCTGAGCGGGATATGCGACTCTTTCTCACAAATACGGCAGCTCGTCTTGCCACACTTGGGATTCTCGCATCGAAACTCCTTGTCGACCTCGACTGGCAGGCACTCCATTCTGAAGTCGCAGAATGGGCATTCGGAGAGAAAGTCCAGACCAGCCGCTTCCAAGTCTTCTCTCTGTTGCATGTGCTCTAGTCGCTCGAAAGTCGTGTCGCTCAAGACTTGTTGCAATTGTCGCCGCGTAAATGTTCCGTTGCAATCATCGACTCCAAAACACTTGGGTCTGCAGCGAGACTGACCCATCTGCGTCTCAATCTGCTGACGAGGACAGTTTACACAATAGAAGTGGATAATGTCTCCGTTGCAGCTAATCATGCGGTTCAGAGGAACGTCGTCAAAGCAGCATACACATTCGCCCATCTCATTGTTCATTTCCGCGTGTTTCAAATTGGCTTCTTCAGCCAACTCAGCGTCTTTGACCTTCTGGCGTTTGGCTGTTGATCATTAATTTGGTTCATGAGATAGACTACTACGAGGTGCGACTTACCCGCTTCGACTTCGCGCTTCTTCTTCGCCGCGTGCAACTCCTTGGGTATCTGGCTACCTTGCTCAATCAACTGGAGTTGAACACCGCGCTTGTTACGGGACTTGTTGATTAACGAAAACGTCTTGGCAACGTGCGCGTAATCGCGCACTTGTTGTTCAAGAACGCCGTAGGCTTTGTAAAGAGTCTTTTCTTCCTTGAGAACTCTCGTAATATGCCGTACAGGTACAGTGAGAAACTCGTCCTTTAGCAACTCTGTTCTGCGAAAATTAATGTTAGAAGTCTGGCCGAGAGGGGTAGATAGGTACAAAGAAGGCGTGACGTTGCCAGCATTGCGAGCACGGAGATCGTTCCATGGTTCGAGGCGTGGCAAAACCTCAGAATACTCCCTTCAATACGAGCAGAAAATGGCAATGTGTCTCAATCTAATACTGTATCGATGTGCGAAGCCAGCAGAATACAAGCATTGCGCCACAGAATTTGTGAAGAAGTGAGTACTTACGCGTCATGTTCATAACCACCGATCTCGGGGTCACGCTCGGCTTTCTCGTAGGTGCTCAGTTCACTCTCAGCTTCATCTTCCCTCTTCCTTTTCTTGTTGTTCGCGTCATCCGACTCTTTGGGATATGGATCGCCCTCTAATAGCTCGGTCAGGAAGTGCTCGCACTGTGCTGTTGTTCGCGTGGTGTCTGTCGTTTTTTCTTGAATCAACTTGAGAACATAATCGACCGAGATGTCTGGCAACACGCTCAATACCATCTGCAAGCAGGCCGCTTCGGTGACGACTGTAGCTTCATCTCCCCATTCAGGGGCTCGTCCCTCAGGCTGTGGCTCTTGTTCTTCTACCACAACAGCGTCAGATGGCGGAACATCAACGTCTGGGATTTCGGTCAAATCGATGAATTGGTGGTCGTGTTCCCGGAGTTGAGTGCGAAAATCTGCGATAGGGTCATCCATTTCAGGGTAGTCGTGAGCAAACTCCGCTGCAGATCGTGCGTCGAAATCTTCCAATTCGCGTCTCGTGAAGCTTTCATCCTCCGTCTCACTATCAAAGAGCAAGTCAACCACTTCATGATCGCGATGAGTGCCAGTCGGATCCATTGGGGTTTTTCCAAAACAGCGGTTGTAAGGCTGATTGATAGTAGTCTCGACTGTGGAAGGTTGTTACCGAAGCGATTGGGCAGTTCTTGAGGACCTTGGAAGTAGAAGACCAAATATTAAAAATTAATTGTATCTAGTCGAAATCAGGAGAAAGAGTGAGGGGGCGATGGTGACGCAAACGTGTGTAGTGTTTAGGTGATTCAGACCAGCTCAATTCACTTGAATGTAGCCTTGTCACTCACCCCACCAGTTGCTGGAGGCCTCTCACCGACTGATGGGCACTAGCTGAAGGGGGACGAAGAAGAAGCAAAGCGAGATCAAGAGAAGAGCAGGCGTTTCGCACTGCAGCTTGCAGCGGCGTAAGGGTTTCAGGGCGCAGGCTGGCGAGAGATCGAAGAGCTATCGCGGAACAGCGAGCGGAACGGGCAGCGGCACCAGTAGGGTGAGAGCAGAGGCAGTAGCTATGTGCCACAACAGCGCATACCCAAGTATTGATGTACAGCCATTACAGCGCCGCCAGTGTTCAGCAAAACAGAGATGACTAGTTGTCGTGAAGGGATACTACGCCGCTCTGGAGCGCGGGAGATGGGCGTCTCGCCCGGATGATCGTGCAGTTGGCTGGTCCCGCTAGCCCAACTGCCGCTAACCACTTTGTCACGAGCCTGCGCGCACGTCGCACAAGGCTGAGAAGAAGCAATGTCTGTAATCGGTATCGGAGATGCTGCCAATGGGTGCGCGCAGCGTGTGAGTATATGACAAGTAAATTCCTGCTCCGATGCCTGGCCCGATGCAAGACACGAGCTACTCACAAATCGGACACCCGCACATGACCCGTCGTAAGCTGTGACATCGAACTCTCGCTTTGCCACGGCACACCTCGGGCCGCGAGCAACATGATGTATGCTCGGAATACCTTGGTGGAGATATGGGGTCAGCTATAAGATCACACGGAGATCAAGGCGGAATGGAGTCGTCAAAACGCGGGGCGACCTGGACTAAACAAAGAGCTACATGTACCAACTTCCTTTTATTCCTTAGCTATCCGAATCCTTGATCCGTATCGACGTAGCTGGACCCGCTATTCCTTCCCTTGCTGGGTTGTTACAGCCTCTTGATCTGGAAGACTGCATCTGTGCAGGACCGAATCCACGCCTGTCACGCCCTACGACAAGTGTTGTCGAACAGTAGATATAAGAGCTTAGCTAGCTTCGCAAAGGGTCAAGCCAACCCATCGTACCAAACCTAGATATACATCCGCCTACAACATGGCTATCACACCTGCTCTCGAGAACCTCAACAAGGGCGACGCTCCTTCCCTAGCACTTGTCCACCCTACCGAAGCTGAAAAGCAGATACAGTTCAAACTCAATGGGAGTGAATGGCGCGGTGCACTCTCCCTTCCCGCCTACCTCCGACGTGAGGCTACTCTTTCACAACAGGCTCTAACGCGCGATGGCGGCATCTCGTACTGGATCTTGGTTGACACATCTTTGCCAAATAACCCTTTAGATCCAGATTCAGGCACTCGGCTGCCATTAGCGAGCTGCGAAACATACCGGAAGAAAGCACTCGTGTGGCAAAACGGAGAACTGAAGGAGGTCATATGTCACGGCATTGGGAGTGTTTTCTGTGCAACCCATCTGCGCAAGCGGGGATATGCGCAAAGAATGATGACGGAGCTTGGGAAGGCGTTGAAAACTTATCAGACAGAAAATGGACAAGAGTGTCTGTTCTCGATCCTATATTCTGATATCGGAAAGGTGGGCAGCTTGAATACCCTACGACGATACACTTCTAACAAAGACAGAAATTCTACAATACCTTTGGCTGGGAGCCTTTTACTTCATCACATATCTCTATTCCTGGGACCACTTCTCAGGACACGTGCAGCTTACCCACTGCCCGTCCGTTGTACGCAGAGGATCTGGAGGAGCTGTGCAGGATCGACATGGCCTCCGTCCGCCGGAATTTGGAGTCACGACCGAAAGACAGTAACACTGCAGTCGCTCTGATACCCAATATCGAGACTATTCGGTGGCACCACGCGCGTGAAGAGTTTGTAGGTAATGAGCTGCATGGCAAGCAACCAGAGATTAAAGGCGCTGTTGTCGGCACGGAGAAGGGCAAACGCATTTGGTGTTACTGGACAAGAATGTGGTACAACGCAAATCCAGCTGAAGCCAAGGGCAACACGCTGCATATTCTACGCCTGGTCATCGAGGATGGCAGTTGGGAGGGTTCTTCGGGTAGTACGAATGGCGCATCTGTGAACCAGGGTCACGATGCTGCTATTGCAGCACTCCTAGCCATGGCGCAGAAAGAGGCACAGAAATGGAAGATGGAGCATGTAGAGATGTGGGCACCCTCACCAGCGGCGCTAGCAGCTGCGAAGACGCTGGACCCAGCTGCAGAGGTAATTCATAGGGACATGGAGAGCATCGCGTGCTTGCAGTGGTACCCTAAACACGATGGACCAGTGGCTGACAAGATTGACTGGATCGCGAACGAGAAGTATGGGTGGTGTTGAGAAGTGCTTGGGGAGATGCGATTCCCATAGATTGATAGATTTCCATGCATTGCTGCCACTATCAACATGCGCATGTACGAGATAGAGTTCATGTGGGTATTGAGGATGCGAAGTCCAGATGACAGATTGAGGTTGCGGAGTTGTGGAGAATATTCTTCCTCGACCAACTGGCAAGCCAGAAAAGATCAATGAAAAAAGAAGGCCTGTCAGATTGCCGTCAACGTCCTGCCTTCCAGTGCGACCGAAGTACACAGCTGGTTAGCACAAGGTCATCGCCACGATCGCCGAAGCAATCGTAAATAAGGCCTCACTCTAGGACACCGAGGCTGATAGTCATCAACCAGGATGGAGATTCTGTGGCTACTTAGAGTAACTCAGAAGAGGATGCATACTATTAGAAATGATTCTATGAAGTATGATCGACATAGTGAGCAGAAAAGATTCCAAAGAACGACGAGTTTAAATACACACTGGAAGTTGCGCACGGGCCCGCACGCACCGACAAAAAAGCGCAATCTTTGCACTCGTAGACGAGAATTTTCTGCCGAAGTTCTGCCGGCCCCGCTGAATTGCCGGCGTGCTGCCGACTGGCCGTGCGCAACACATAGTACGATGATGCTCGCCGTTCACAGGAGCAAACCCTAGCGTGAAGGTATACACTAACACTTGTCATGGTCTTCCTAGATAGGAAACGCTGCGACTACCTCCAGGGTACATTCTGGTTTTGTGCATACTTCCCAAGGAACGAGCCTCTTCGAGGTTACAAGAAGTTCCGGGGTCCTTCTCTCCGAGCCATACCTGACAATCAACATCTACTCAAAAGTATACATTAAGTTGGGTCTTGCTCGTCCTCCAACATGGAACACACTGTGTACCTCCAGGGTACATCATGACCTACAGCAGATGAAAAACAAGCAGCTTCGTAGACAGCAAACACGGCACGACAGGTCGGATCTTCTCACAGTAGCCCAGTCAACGAACATCACGAACTTCGCCGATATCCATTATATGGTCCTTGCGGTTCGTCTAGCCTTAATCAAACTCTACTTCAAGATGAACAGGACTCTTTTGCGAACCGCGCATCCAGACAGATTTTTCTTTCTGATAGCGGAGCCTTGGTAGTAGTCTCGCAACGCTTTGCTCTTACGAGCATGATTCGTAAAATACTTGAAGCACTGCAGCCTCTGCCATGAATGCAGACATCGTGAAGTGTCAAGCTGAAGTATACGTCCAGCGCGGCACATACTTGCGGGATATCATGGCAGTATATATCAGCTCTGATACCGAAGGAAGCACGTCTTCAGACTTTCCGTAACGCGATTTGATTGTGCAGCTTTTCTAGCGCTGCGGCGATGCGAATGACAGGTTATGGTAAGAGAATCTTGTTGCAAGATTTTACGGTCAATTCGTATCGCTGTAGAGGCCGGAGGTACTTCAGATTTCAAACCTGGTGTCTCACAACGCAGATTTATCGTGAAGTGATCTAGGCTGTATTATGAGAATGCTCGCATATGCATGAATAGTCTATGTATATAGCAACTATGTAGTTTGATCAATCTTTTGGTAAGCACTTCGATCCCTTAACGCAAACGACTTTCCAAGAAGCTGTATTGCAGGCAGATCTAGGTATGACCGGGTTCCGTCGTACTGCACGAGTTCTTCATAATGAGAAAGAATATGGTCTTTTTGGGTTGTTATCGTCAAAGCATACCGTAGTTCCATGCGCAGTGTCCTGGTCTACAAAAATAAGGAACATGGGAAAATGCATCTCTCTACCTAAGATGTTCGCAGCAGCTTGTGAGAAACCAGATGATTTGTATGGGCGAGTATGCACCAATGTTGTCATAGGTTGGTGCCGACATCGCCATTGATGCAGGCACAGCGGACGGCGGGGCAGGACATGTGCGCATGGCGGGGCAGCAGGACAAACTCAGTTGCCTTGGATGAAGCATAAAGCTTTCGCTGTGCGGCTCCGTTCGTAGGCGATTGTCAGTCAAGTTACTGAGACGCCAATTATCATCATGCAGCAGTCTAGTCCACGCGTGCATAAGGTCTGGAATTTGACAGGGCGAGATGTAGTCCCTTGACTCAACTGCGATCCCGGAGCTACAACAACATTTTTCCCCACGGGGACTATTACTTTACATTGCCCTTGATAGGTACACAGCGACTGTCATCCTTTCTCACTTTTTATTTTGTGTCGCGCTGGATTGTTAATTGACTCTGCACATTATGGCCTCTCACACAGCATCGCAGCGGTACCTGAGTACCCGAGGAGGATCTTATGACGTGAGAAGGACCGGCGGGGATTGCGCTCAGTCATATGTTAACCACGCATAGTTCTCCTTCGAGGAAGTTGTCCTCAAGGGTCTCGCTTCCGACGGCGGCCTCTTCATCCCCGAGGAAATCCCCACGCTGCCCGATGACTGGGCGTCCAAGTGGAAGGACCTCTCCTTCGCAGACCTCGCTTTCGAGATCTTCTCCCTCTACATCTCCCCGTCCGAGATCCCGTCTGCAGACCTCAAGGACATCATCCACCGCAGCTACTCGACATTCCGCGCCAAAGACGTCGTGCCCACCGTCACACTCGATAAGGAGAAGAACCTGCATTTGCTCGAGTTGTTCCACGGGCCTACATTCGCCTTCAAGGATGTCGCGCTGCAATTCCTGGGCAACCTCTTCGAGTACTTCCTCGTCCGCAAGAACGAGGGCAAGACCGGCCGCGATCGGGAACATTTGACCGTCATTGGCGCGACAAGTGGTGATACCGGATCCGCAGCCATCTACGGCCTGCGCGGAAAGAAGGATGTGTCGGTCTTCATCATGCACCCGCATGGCAAGGTCAGCCCGATTCAGGAAGCGCAGATGACGACCGTCATGGACGCCAACGTGCACAACCTGGCTGTAGACGGCACATTCGACGACTGCCAGGTATGCACCCTCAGCGGATCCGCAATACAGAACTAACGCGTCTTAGGACTTCGTCAAGGCCCTCTTCGCAGACCCCGAGATCAACAAGACGCACCGCCTCGCCGCCGTCAACTCAATCAACTGGGCTCGTATCCTCGCGCAGATCACCTACTTCTTCTACTCTTACTTCGACCTCATCAAGCAACCTTCCTTCCTCCCAGCGTCCGCCGTCCGCTTCGTCGTGCCCACGGGCAACTTTGGCGACATCCTTGCTGGCTTCTTCGCGAAGCGCATGGGCCTACCGGCTGAGAAGCTGGTCATTGCTACAAACGAGAACGACATCTTGCACCGCTTCTGGGAGACCGGCAAGTACGAGAAGAAGCCTGTGCACGGAAAGAAGGCCGAGGGCGGCATTCCTGAGGATGGCGCCAAGGCACACGAGAGCGGAGTCAAGGAGACACTGAGCCCGGCTATGGACATCCTCGTCTCGTCCAACTTCGAGCGGTTGCTTTGGTTCCTTTCGTACGACGTATACAGCACAAACTCCGATGCGGTATCGCAACGAAGGAGCCAAGCTGGCGACCATGTACGGAATTGGCTCAACGACTTGAAGACAAATGGTGGCTTCGCGGTCGACAAGCAGATCCTCGAAGCAGCACAGTCCGACTTCGCTTCGTATCGTGTCAGCGACGAAGAGACCATCCAAACCATCAAAGACATCTTCAACGCAGAGGCGTCAAAGAGCTATGTCCTGGACCCACACTCCGCCATCGGCATCCATGCGGCACTACGCTCGGCTCAGGTATCTAAGCCCCCATCCACACACCACATTGCGCTCGCAACAGCGCACCCGGCCAAGTTTGCGAACGCCGTAGAGCTCGCACTTCCAGAGCAGAAGGAGTACTTCCAAGACAAGGTGCTACCAGCTGAGTTCAAGGGTCTGGAGGACTTGCCAAAGAGAGTCAGCCATGTCCAGAAGTCGGAAGGCTGGCAAGGCGTACGCAAGGTCGTCATTGCAGAAGTAGAGGCAGAACGAGAAGCTGCGGAAAGAGGTGCGTAGTTGGGGGGGTTAGACCATCTGGATATAGACGAGTTTTGTTCACTCAATCTTGCATAGACTAAAAAGGATCGCCTGCATGCAAAAGAATCTCAATCATTTATCAACATACTGCTTTAATCACTGTGTATCGCCAATAACCCAGCCCGAAATAAGCTGTCTATCTCTTTTCCACAGCTTCTCGTTCTGCCTCTACTTCTGCAATGACGACCTTGCGTACGCCTTGCCAGCCTTCCGACGCTGCATTGAGAAGAGCGTGGAAGCAATTCATGGTCGGGAACATCGTCGGGAAATCTGTGAAACATTGGGATTCAAGGGAATCACTTATTCTATTCTCTTCGCGTACGACTTCGCCGCCATCTGTTCCCTAAGTATTATGAGTAGCATTTGCCTGCTAGGTTAATTATTACTTCATCCCCTCACCCTGCCTCTCTGTATCTCGTTCTTGAACACGGTCTGACTCAAAATCCAAGCCAGCTCTCTTCCTCACAATTCCAAAAACAGCACTACTATCACATCTTCTTCCCATCTCATCTCCATAGGCCTTCGCCTCCTCCGCTGCCCCAAGATACATTTCTCCAATACCCAACGTCATACCCGCTTGTTTCGCAAGACTAACTCCATGGCCGACATCCTTGATTCCAAGCTCCAACCCTGAAGAAGGTGCCTGGCCAGGAGCAGGTAAATAGCTCCCACTAGTTAAACGTTTCGAAACACCATGTGCGTAGGCTCCAAAGTTCTCTTCAACCAGAGACTCAAGAACAGATGCTGGCAGGCCCGTTTTCTCAGCTACTACATGCGCCTCACTAAGGAGCATCATGAGACCCGCAGTAATGAAGTTGCTTGTCGTTTTCAGCAGAAGGGCTTGGGAGGGCTCGGAACCAACTCTGATAACAGTGCGCGCGATAACATTTTCGAGAAAGGGGAGAACAAGTTCGATAGCAGAAGGAGGACCAGCGACGGCGACCAGCAGACGGCCAGCGACGGCGAGGGGCGTGGCGCCGAAGACGGGGGTGGCGATATAGAAGGCGCCCGCGGAGGTGAAGTTGTTGGTGATAGTTGATGTGGTGGTAGGGTGGACTGTTGTTGTGTCCACAAAAGTTTTGGAGGTTATGGAGCCGCTGCTTAAGATGGTCTCTGTGACAGATCGGAGGACTGTGTCATCGCTGACCTGTCAATCATTAAAGATGGATCTTACATAATGATTGTCGCACAGAGGTACGTACTGAGATGAATATCACATCACAGTTTTGAGCCAGGTCTGCAATTGAGGGGCATGGCGTGCCTCCGATATCTTTCAAACTATCACCTCTTGAGATTGTACGGTTCCAGTACTTCAACAACGGTAGACTGTGTTTTTTAAGATGTTTCTGGATGTTTGTTGCCATGGCCAGGCCCATCGATCCGAGGCCTATCCATCCTAGACGGAGAGGTTCTTGAGTGGACATGTCGAATGACTATTGGAGTACCTATTCTGAGTGACTGGCAGAAAGTTTGGCCGGAATGCTACATGAATATGCATGAGTTAGAGTGACTCAACACACGCATTTGGAGCATACATGTACACGAATCGAGCATGCAGCGCACTAGCATAGAAGAGGCAAGCGGATACCTGATATAAGCGGATATCCCAGGAAGTATGAGGTCTTACCAGAATCCACAACCCTGTACTTCTTTAGTATACCAGAGTAGTGAATATCGCATGTGGCGGCCTATAGAAGTACAACCAGAACTGACAAGTTATATCGCACAGTATATCGCTGGTCTTGTTCAGACATAAAACCCCAACATGAACTGACACCATGCTCCGTGTAATGTATCAATAGTATAACTAATAGGTGTAATGCATAGATGCGTCCAAACTCCTGGCTATGCTGATGACCCATATTCAAAGTATATGGATTTCCAAGGGATCCTGAAATGTACATCGCACAGACCGTGCCGTCAGGATATCTGCCATGTTCCACTCCTCCAGCATTTGTTGCTAGATCCGAGCTCTCGTTTTAACAGCTGAGAATATAGGAACGCTTTTTACGCAAACGAAAACCTCTTTGAAGAGCTTACTCATCATCATCGTCGTCGTCAACGACACGTCTCCGCTTCGTCCGGCTAACGACAACCTCATCGTCGTCATCATCGTCTGCCGCAACGCCACCCCGTGCACGCTTTGGACTCGGGGCCATGCCTTCATCTGGATCATCGTCGTCACTGACAATCTCTGGTTCCTCGTCACTGTTAACGACAAAGCCGTCCTCTGATTCGTAGCTGTCCTCTCTGTTCCTCCTTGGACCACCAAGATCTTCATCGTCACTCAGGTCGTACTGTAAACCGCCTCTCTTCTTGCCTTGTTTACGAGTTGCGCGGTCTTCCAGTCCATCGATATCGAGGCCTCCTCCTGCCGCACGACCGCCGCTGCGACCCATGGTACGGTTCGCGCGTTCTCTCTGGCGCTCCTCATGCTTTTCGCGAGCGCGCAGTTGTCTCTGCTTCTCCTTGAATGTGGCTTCTTCACGTTGTCGACGGAGCTCGGGGTCTTCGTTTACGTCGATGAAGGATATGGCTTGGTCGGCATCGTCTCGGCCCTTTGCTGCAACCTTGGCAAGATCGTTTTGCAGTTTCTCCAGCGCGGCGTCTTTCGTGTTTGATGTAGGGACGACGTTGAGAGATGCTGTAAGCTTGTTCGTGACGCGCATGACGTTCGCTTCCTCGTACGGCGCAACAAGGTATGTGTAGCTCTCCTTCTTCGAGCTTGTCTTACCATTCTTCTCGTCTCTGACAGCCGTTGGGGTGGGGATTTTAGGGTTCACTTGTGGTGGAGCAAGGGTATTCGCGTCGATGTCGTACTGGACCGTCGGGTCGGTCGCAAGCTGGAGGGTCAGGGAACCGTCCGACCATCTAAGAATGCGAGCGTTGGACTGTAGAAGAGCGTTATTTGAGGGTGAGCGTCGCCATCGGACTGTGGTCATGGCGGTGTCGTATGCTGAGAAGTGTTCGGACGCGGCGACCTTGGAGTGATGGTCTGTGGAGGGTGGCTGGAAGGTCTTGTGATCGAATGCCTTGTCCTCGAATGACAGGAAGCGTGGGACTTTGAGAAGGTAGAGCTCGTTGTCTGTGGGTTCAGGAACGGGATGCCGCGCCAGGTCCGCGTCCATGTATGCGAATGTCTGTTGCTCGACCTCCTCTACGGCCTCTGGTGCCCTGACGCGATCTGTCCGTCCCTCATCATCGCCTGAATCGAGCTCTGCATCGTCGAGTTTTCGGGGCGAGCTGGATATGTCAGTCTGGTACTGGTACTGGATTTGTTCGCGACGTACGCTGGCGCGTCTTCAGCTGCGTCGCCGTCGTCGCCGTCACCAAACAGGTCGTCTTCATCATCCTCGAGACCGTTTTCTTCGACAGTGTTCAGCGGAGTGCCCTCGTCGGCATTCTCAGCAGGCGCTGCCTGTCCATTGCCTTCGTCGTCGGAGAGCGTAGGGTCGTGGCCCGCGTCGGACATGGTCGCGGTTGGTGGCTTGGATTGCGCTTTTTGTCGGTGCCGTATTTGAAAAACTCGAGATGTAGCGACGCGACCGTAGTGCCCGATTTGCGAATGGAATTGACGTGATAGTTCCGGTAAAGGTTACGCGCAGCAGCTGGTAGCTCAAGTGAACAAAGTCCGACCACCAGAAGATGAGAACCGCGCTATCCCAAACGGTCCTAGCCCGCCGCCCCTTCTCGATGCAGCCCTTAGGAGAGTGGGCCCAAAAAGCGTGCCCGCTCGAGACGTATCACCAACATCCTCCCCCTCAATCCTCTTGCATACCTTCATAAGCCGGCCTCTCTAGGTGCATTGGACGTATCCGCCCCGTACCCCCCGCACTAGATTGCCAGAATCCGCAAATCATGGCCTCTTTCTTCGCAAACGTGTAAGTTGCTTGGCACATGCTCCCCTTCCTCAAATGCTCGCGCTTCCCACCCCCAGTACACACCCTGAATGTTTCAGGCCATTTGCTGCATGTCGTCTCACGATTTCACTTTTTGATATGCACCTTATTTCGGCGTCACATTGCCGTCCTATTGTGTTATAACAAGCGTCGTCCGAGGCCTAAGTTGTCTTTTCCTCTTTCTAACAACTTCACCGATAGTCGCCAAGGATTGGCTGGTCGATCCAACAAGGGCCAACAGCAGCAGCAGGGCAAAGGCGGCTCTGCATCACCAACAACACCATACTCGGCATCACCAACTTCTCAACAACCTCCCGGCCAACCGCCTATGCCGCATTCTCCAGCTTTGTCGTCTGCCATGTCGTTCGAAAGCCAAGGTGCTCCGTCGGATGGGTCCGTGCCATCTGGCTCCCGCAGACCGCCTTTCTTCTTCCGCGAGGAGTACTCCAACTTGATTGTCAAGG
Source organism: Alternaria postmessia (assembly GCF_024291825.1). Taxonomy (NCBI): domain Eukaryota; kingdom Fungi; phylum Ascomycota; class Dothideomycetes; order Pleosporales; family Pleosporaceae; genus Alternaria; species Alternaria postmessia. Next base: position 61,971 of record NW_026260098.1, read on the forward strand.
GTAACTTTATGACTTTGGCTGCAAAGCCGAAGCTTGTCGAAGAGGGTGAATGGCTCGCACATCAGGGTATGATTTGATTTTTCCAATATCCCGATGTCGCTAAGTATGTGACCAGTTGTTGAGCAGTACCGGCTACTGGAGCAGATGATTGAGATCATCAAGGTAGTAGACGACAGGACAGGCAAGCCTGTCTGCAACCCAGATACATGTCCTACAATGTCTGCCAGCGGCCATACTTACACCTGGCTGGACAACAACAAGAAGCCCATCAAGATCCCTGCAATCCAGTACATCAACCTCGTACAAAAGTGGATTGTAGGTAAGATCAACGACCCCAACATCTTCCCCACAGACACCACAGCCATTTCCATCGGAGCATCGACGTACGCTTCTGGTTCCATGACGCCCACCTCAACCCCACAGCCTCTCCCTCCTAGCAATTCCAATGCTCCATTGTCCCAACTCGCCGGGCGTGAGTGGCTCGGCAAGTCGTCTGGTTTCCCCGAGACTTTTGAAGGCGACATCAAGAGTATCTACCGCCAGATGATGCGGTGCTATGCACACATTTACCACGGCCACTGGCTAGATCCCTTCTGGAACGTGAGCGCGTACAAGGAGCTAAACACGTGCTTCATTCACTTCATCAACGTCGGCAAGCTCTTCAACTTGATCGGCGACAAGGAAATCGAGCCCATGCAGCCGCTGGTCGACCTCTGGGCTGAGAAAGGTCTACTCCCACCAATCACGGCAGCCAAGGAGAACGCACCGCCGAAGAGCTCACATGGGCAGCAGGCTGCACCCGCGTCTTAAACATGGGCATAGTATTCCAATTCAGTAACGAACATGGGCGCCATTTGATATGGAGTACCCATCAGCAAGCTTTCAATATTTCTCGCCTTGCATGGGTAGCGTGAGGGTCTGGATGGGGATGACTGGCGTTCTGGCATGTATTACGATTTGCGCAATGTAGTCCTACATGTGAAAGGAGCAATGAATATTTTGAAGCAAACTGCAATCACTCTACACACATGCAATCAAAGCGGTGAATAGTAAGAAGAGACTCAAATTTGATAGTACCACGTAAAGTAACCAGAGAACTGATTTCCCAACGATCCCAGAAACGAAATGGCATAGTACTTCACACAAACTCCAAATGGTGAAAAAGAGAAGAGAAACCATGTGTCTCCCCGCTCCACCATCCGATCTGACATTTGACACCGATGCAAATACATTTCAGGGTCCGTGGTTTTGTAGAGATGCGTCGTGGCTGGGCTCTGCCACAACGATGGGGCGGGCGTTCGTTATAAGAGGGTCTGTGCTAGCAGACGGTTGGCATTTTCGTGACTCGCTACATTACGGTTCGCGCCCGCCGAACTTAGTTGTGTCCGGCCTTGCGGAGGGAGTTGCTCAACCACTCGAGACCCTCGTAGAGACCGTCTCCGGAGGTAGCGCAAGTCGACTGGATGTACTGCAGGGAGTTAGTGGAGACGCTTTGGAAGTAGGAGTGACTCGAAACTCACCCAGGCACGTTGTCGGAGGCTGTGAAGACCAAGCTTGTCAGTGATCTCAGCGGCGTTCATGGCGTTCTAGTATCGCATCGTCAGTCGTTTGCACATGTCTGTTCGCTGTCGTTGCAACTTACGGGCAAATCCTGCTTGTTGGCGAAGACAAGGAGGAGAGCGTCCCGCAGCTCGTCCTCGTTCAGCATGCGCTGGAGCTCCTCACGCGCCTCAACAACACGGTCGCGATCGTTGCTGTCGACGACGAAGATGATACCCTGGGTGTTCTGGAAGTAATGCCTCCACAGAGGACGGATCTTGTCCTGACCACCGACATCCCACACGGTGAACTGGATGTTCTTGTACTCGACAGTCTCGACGTTGAAACCTAGAAGTCGAAGAATCAGCGCATTGTCCCTGTTGGATCTTGTCGTGTAGATGGCGACGTACCGATGGTAGGGATGGTGGTGACGATTTCACCGAGTTTGAGCTTGTAGAGAATCGTGGTCTTTCCGGCAGCGTCAAGACCGACCATGAGAATGCGCATCTCCTTCTTTCCCCATAGCTTGTCGAAGAGCTTCGAAAATGTGAGACCCATGATTGCGGTGGGTGTGTGTGGTAGTGTGAGGGCGAGTGGGAAGGCGGTGTATAGACTCTCGAACCTGCGACGCTACTTGTTAGAAGAGTGTTGGGGAGAGCATCGTGGCCTTATCGGCATGTATTGAGCAGCATGACGGCAGTCGCATGGCCGGCGCGGGCGTATTGAGCGCCCGTTGCGGAGACGACTCGAGGCCACCAGAGAGAGCTGGCCAGGCGCCCGCTATGGGCTGGGCAAAGCAAGTGCAGAAAAAACAATGCAGCAGCGATTGACTTACGGACGGGTTCAAGAGAGTCGGTGGTATTCGGGGATGGGGCGGGTGGATGTGATGTACTCTAAACGATGCACAGGAAGGGCTGCGTTGAAGAGATGTGGTGGAAAGAGCGCGGCGAAGTCTGGGCACTGTTCGTAAGCTGGCAAGTGCCACTGACACGTGACAATGGCGGCGATCGCTTATCGTCGTTTTGTTGAAGGAGTTGCGGTGAGGGACTTCTTGCTTCCTGCTGCTCCTTTACTTGGAACGCTTCTTATGATCGCTACTAAGAACTTGACACGTTTTGGCTCTCCTGAAGGCTGAAAGTGGAACCCCAAGGCACCCATAAATGTTCGGTTGGGCGATCGGCTCAGCTGCCCCAGGATTGCGTGAGCTCTAGGACCCACAGCTATCCGCACTACTGACTGGGCGACCGCTGTATATCGACGTCTGATCAAGTCCATGTGGAGTTCGTGGTACTCTTTGGGGACTTATCTTGATCAATGCGCCTACTATCATGCCGTTCGCATTGCGCTTTTCGAAAATGGCGAGGCAACAGGACGGCTCAACCCGAACCAAGTTGCATACCTCTCAGTAAGTACTAGCATCCTTCAGGTCATCGCATTCCCCTATATTAGGCTCCCGTATTTCTCAGAGGACAACATCACATCACCGAGTAGACACCATGGCTACTGTAAGGCTGACATTATTGACATTGTTATCACCTTAGATATTCTTCCCATGACCTTCTTGCTCCTATCTGTGTTATGTTCTGATCATCGATCTAGTCTGATGCTTCAGTATCTCGACGCAGCCGAACATCGTTCGCCGATCTAGGCCTCGGCAGCCATGGCTCCAGCAGCCCGAATGATAGTGCGGAAGCACAGCGAGACACCTGCGATCCAAAGACTACTGCGAATGAGTGTAGGCGCTTGAGTCGAAGTCGTGATGTAGGCAATTGTGTATGCAATCCTGACAGCTAAGAACGAAGCGCCAAACTTAGCAAGCTCGTTCTGCGCCAGCCCAGCCATGTTTCCTAGGATGACTGCTCCGATGAAGAGAGGGAGATTCTGTCATTGTCAGTTCGACAGCCAGATGAACAAAGGCTTTGTAGGTCCTCACCTCCATCCCGTTGGCATGACAGGCCTCCATACGCTCGTACTTGGCATAGGTTACAGCCGGTAGGCGCTGCTTGAGCTGAGCTTTCAGGTCGCTAGAACGCGGATTGCGATTGTCCCAAGTGAGGAAGTTGCCCAGCGTAGCAACATTGATAGCGAGGACGTGAGGCAGGAATGTGACTGGGCATGAGCGAGCTAGGTTAAACGACAAACTGCGCTCGACATCTTATAGGAGAGATTGTACTTACGGATGACGTAGGCTGGAATGACCAGGATTGAGGTGTTGTAGCTGTCGAAGTATGGAGACATTTTGCTTATGCAGGTGTCTGACAATTATCAAGGTGTCGTGTATTGGTGAAGGTGGAAAATGAAGGAAGTTTCTGTCACGACCTTGAGTGGTTTTGCTTCTCTGGTGAGGTCAAGTCTTTAAAGTAAGTGAGTGAGTGGTTAAGTGAGCAGACGAACACGGAGGCTCATTCCTTATTAGGACACGTGCTACAGCTTGCGATGACACTGCTCCCTGGATGCGGAAGTGGCGACTCTCTGGACGGATGCACCCAAAATTGAGCTCTTATCCCTGTGGGAACTTACGATGAAGATAGCCATTGCGATGAGCTTTTGTGAAGCTTTAGAAGTCTCGAGTATACAAACAAAAGAGCAAAGAAGAACTATTGAGAAAGTGCGCAGATAACCAGGTAAGATTTTGAAATGGTTGTACAAAGCTTCTGTCAACAACGTCGCATACAAACGGGAGAACCGTGAGCCATATATACTGATTCTCTTTTGGTGTTTGAAGTTCATCTCTGCCGCTCACTGACTGTTGTGGGGCGGGATCACTTTGCTGTGCTGTCTGCCCCACCCGTTATCATACGCATCACTGCTTCTGCAACTTTTCTCTTAGACGACATATTTCTATATACAGCTCTCACTCAATCTTCAGACCCTAAAAAGACAAGTCTGCTTCGGTTCTCGTAACAAGGCCCCTACAGTACTGAACAATATCCAGCTGATCCTGATGGACATCATGGAACACAGGATACACAAAGCGTGCTCAGTTTGTTGGGGTGTATGTGGATTTGGATCAAGCAGAGAAAATCTTGATATGGCTAGGAGTAAGGAAGGTCTTACATCGCTTCTTCATCCGAAAGACATGCTTGCAGCATCGGCCAAATGTCGCATGTGTAGCTACCTGATTAACCAACTCAAGCACCGCTCAAGCACGATCAGCCCGGATGCGAAAGTCGTTTTCAATGTCCGGTACTTCAAGTTTAAGAACGAATTCGATGCCTGGCGTTCCGTAGATGTTTTGCAGATCCGCATCAAGTTCGACGGCGAGGACTTGCCGTGGTTGGAACCACCCTTGGGCACCGAGTGGTCCATTTTAGCTCATCGTGGTTCGTACTACCCACAAACTCCCGTATGTAGTCTTTTGTCGCAACTGACATTCCCACGATACTCAGAAGATCCTGCGGCAACAGATATCAAATGGTCTCCGGTTAATTACAACGTCGATTCTAGCGCTGAGCAAGCTAAATCATGGATCGAGCAGTGCAAGCTCCACGAACATTGTCCCGAGCTCAGGGTCCCACAGTTGCCAACAAGAGTTTTGGATATTAGCAACGGCAACGTCCGACTGTATGTTCCTCGCAACGAGCAGCACCACTACTGCGCTCTAAGCTATAGTTGGGGTGGCCCACAACCAATACGGACGTTGACTGGGAACATAGAAAGCCACAAAGCCGGTATTGGAATCACGGGTTTGCCGCAGACGATTCAGGATGCCATCAGATTCTCGCGACAGCTGGGAATCAAGTACCTGTGGATCGATTCGCTATGCATCGTACAAGATAGCGTTGAAGATAAGCATCGAGAAATTGCAAGGATGGCAAGCATCTACCAGAATGTACTTGCCACCATAGCAGCGGCAAACACATCGCGATGTACTGACGGGTTTCTCTCTAAAAGAGTCCGACCGGAACGTGAGATAATCATCGAGGATCTTCCTTGAAGTTGTGACGATGGCAGATTCGGTCAAGTATCGCTACACTGGCAATTTTGGCGTCGTGTAGATCAGGAGCCACTCGATCAGAGAGCTTGGACTCTCCAAGAGCGTCTACTTTCTCCACGCGTGCTGTCGTTCGGGTCTTATCAATTGGCTTGGGAGTGTCAAACTACAAGATATACCAACGGTGGGAATCCTGGAAGTGTATACGACATGGGCATGAACAGGTTAGAGTCGTACATATTTTCTCCCTTGACAGCCTCAACGGTTGAAAAATCTCCACAAGCCATGTTCCTACATCACACATGGACAGACGCTGTTATAGATCTCAGCAAACGGAAGATCACCGAAGAAAGCGATAAGCTTCCTGCAATATCTGGTGTTGCCCAGCAAATGCATCTCATCACTGGAGATAGGTATTTAGCTGGCTTATGGAAAGCTTCGCTCCATTTTGAGTTGATGTGGTTACAGGATGCGGCTGCTGAGGATTTTCATCATGCTAAACGGCCAACGACATATCGTGCACCATCGTGGTCATGGGCTTCCGTCGAGGGGACTGTTACCTTTTCCGGAACGTTTAAGGAAGAGAATCTAGTAGCAGAAGTCATACAATGCGACGTGCTTCCAGTGGACCCAAGCAACCTGTTTGGGGCCGTCTCTGGTGGACATTTGGTCATAAATGGACCTTTACGCTCGCTAGATGAAAACTTAACACCGGAGTATTTCCACATCAACTCTACCGACGCGCGCGAGGTATCTTTAGCCGAGATCTACCTAGACGGAGATGAGATATTGCCTTCCTCAGCTAAAACTTTGATGCCTAACGACGTACCAGGCAGCGTTCAAACCGGTCAACGTATATGGTTCTTAGATATGGCTCCCAACAAACATGGGGATCCGTTCGGCTACGTTCTTCGTCAACAAACTCAACAAAACATTCGCGTATTCCGTCGCATCGGCTGGTTTGAAAATACAACGCGAAGCATCGATCAACCATTCTAGACCCAGGATACTCCAATAGAAACAATTACCATTATTTGAAGAATCTCAGAGAGGTTTTCTACACCACACTATGTTTTGAGATCGTAAATGTCAATGCATGCTACCTAGCACAAAGCGAAGATGCGCGCCAAATTCTACTCCATTCGTATGCCACGAGGTAGTTACGTATCAGCATTTGCCGATTAAAAAGATTCTTGTCAGCCTGACAGGCATATAGCCGACAGTGGACGAAATCTTGGCTCTCCAATATCGTGTTGTACTTTGGGTTGGAGATCATCGTGCTTGGATTGTGAGGAACAATGTGGTCGGGAACAGCCCGCAACAGAGCTTCGTTGGTAACCGCAAATCCGTCGATGCCAGCTTATGCATCCATATTCTTGCTGAACAATTTGACAAACGCACACATGCAGCTAGGGCGAGAGGAAAGGATCGGATCCATTTCAAATGCCTCAAGCCAAGAGATGAGGGAACCATCGCAACTCAAACACTGCAGATCAAGAAGCGTAAAACAATAACATTGGCGAATATTCTGCAGTATGGGAAAGGAAAGCAGATGACGTGGATACGAAATGAGAATTTACTAGTGATCCTAGCTAGGTAGACCCAAGGATGGTCACGTCATCGGCTTGTAAATCGACCGACCCCGAACACCACCTCAAATCTCCTCGAAAGGACGTACAAAGGACACAGCACAAACACAACGAAGGACCTGGGGCGTGAAGAGAAGATGAGAGAATTGAAAGGAGCTAATCTTTGCATTTCGGGGTCCTCCCCGGCGACCGATACCCGCACCGGGACCCACTTAGTATAGGCTGATGCACCTTCAGATCGATCTGGTATGGTCTAGGGTACTTTCTTTTGATAGAATGCAGTGTCTACTTTCAACAACGACGACCGTAGCATCTTGGCAAGCCCAAACGCAGCAGGTTATGCATAGAGTGATGTTGGATTTTGGAAGTGCCACCTGAGCGTCCTAGGGCCTTAGCACACGATGAGTAACACCAGTGGACTTAATTTCTTCAACTGGGGCCTTGGAGACAAGGCTAGATTTTATGATCTGTAACGACAAAAGACATGCACCTGGGTGTTGACGTGCGTGGCGGCCGGGAACTAACGGTCTTGAGCCTCTTTTCCCAGATACACTAGGACTTCTCTACAGCTTGGCAGAGGGTCTACTGAAGCAAGAATAATGGAGAACTGGCTCCACGTTGCGTCACAACGTGGAGCGTGGGTTCAGTTCGTGGGTTCATCACCGAGATACATCGCCTAATGGATGACTACATTGTCGCATAGCGCAAGATATCGAGTTAAGCTTCGGTGTTACTGAGGTTACATCTTTACGATGTCTCAAAGGTGGACTAGGCTTCGAGCGTCTAGTCTTGCTCTCGACTCCAACATAAAAGGGAAGAGAAACCCAGCTTGAGGGAAAGCAAAGACAAACACTTCGACGGCAAACCATCATCTAAACATCTCATCAGTCTACCACAATCATGCCTAGCTCCTTGGATCAACCTCTCCGTACCTCGGGCATCTACCGCAACCTACCCACCTTTGATGAAAGCGTGAAGGGTCTGAAAGCCATTGTGTGCGGAGCCACTGGTATCTCAGGATTCAACACCATCCGCTCCCTTCTCGATACTCCCAATCGCTGGTCCAAGATCTACGCGCTCTCTCGAAAGCCATTCTCCAAAGACCTTCTTGCATTCTTCACCGACGAGCAGCGCGCCCGGCTCCAGCACATCTCCATCGACCTCAGCTCCAAGGGCGAGGACATCGCCAAATCGCTAAAGGATGCAGGTGTCGAAGCAGACTACGTCTTCTATTATGCTTACTTACCCCCTGGAAATGGAAAAAGTGACATGGACCCCAGCTCAGCAGAAGCCTTGATCGAAGCCAATGTCCCACCTTTCAGGAACTTCCTAGCCTCTCTACCAAAGGCTGACCTCAAGCCTAAACGTATCCTCCTGCAGACGGGAGGCAAGAACTATGGCATGCACATTGGCCGTGGACGCCAGCCAATCATCGAATCTGACCCTCAGCCCAAACACCTCAGCCCGAACTTCTACTACCACCAAGAAGATCTTCTGTTCAAGTACTGCGAGGAGCACACTGAGACAGACTGGAACATCGTCATGCCCGCAGCTGTCATCGGCGCAGTGCAAACCGCAGCCATGAATACTTTCCTCGCATACGGTGTCTACGCTGCTGTTCAAGCACACAGGAAAGAGCCCCTCCGATACCCTGCCGACTTCCATAGCTGGGAGTCGGAGTATTCCCACTCGACTGCCCGCCTGACCGGGTACCTGAGTGAATGGGCTGTACTCGAGGATACAGCCAAATGCCAACGTTTCAACGCCCAAGACGGTGGGCACATTAGCTGGGACCGTTTCTGGAACGAGCTTGGGCGCTGGTTCGGCGCTGATGTTGTCGGTCCTGACGATGACGAGTCAAAGTACCAGAGCAAATATTTTGCTGGCGGTAAAGACTGCCCGTTAGGCTACGGTCCCCCCATCGAAGTGAAAATGGCGCATCCTCTATGCAAATGGGCTGAAGAAACGGCGGTGGAGAAAGACTGGGAGGAGATGATGAAGCAGTCCAACGGGCAGCTCACGATGAATGTGCCTGAAGCTGACAAGCAAACATTGGTGATGGCCGACTTCAGTTTTGCTTTCCTTGGTACGCTTTCAGGGAATAAGGTGCGCAGGTTTGGATTTAACGGGTTTGTAGACACGATGGAGAGCATCTTTGAAACATATCAGGATATGGCTAAGTTGGGTATGTTGCCACCCATGAAGGTGGATTCTTGCAAGCCGCTGGCGTAGGTACAACTAGTGTCTGCCATGACAAAAAATTTCCTTCATAGGATTCGAATTCGAACAGGACTACTATAGGCATTTCAGCTACATAGCAATCATCGTGCTCAACACTCGTCTACATCAAATCCTTTGTTCGCTCTTCACTCTCCTTGATCCACTGATCCAGTAACTTCCTGTTCCTTGGCTTGAACCCGACCTTGAAATATTTCGGCTCCATTGTCAGACTGGTGGGGATAGCGTTTGCCTCCAAGCAGTCCATGACAGGCTCATCCCGCGGGTCCACTGGTGGCGTGAACTCGAAAGCCGATATCAGCCTTACGAACGCAGTGAAGAGTTCGCGGTTGGCGAGATGCGAACCAACGCACATACGCGAGCCAGCGCCATATCCGTAGTGTGGTGTTCCCGCGCCATCAGGAACGTCCAGATAGCGCTCCGGGTCAAACTCCTGTGGATCCTTGAAGTGTTCCGCGTCATAATCGGCGGCGTATGCGTTCATGTAGAATGTTGTTCCCGCTGGTATGTTGACGCCGTTCCATTCGATATCTTTGATTGAAACTCTAGGTAAACAGATAGGAATGACGGTCCAGTATCGCAAAATTTCCTTATATAGCGCAGTGATATATGGAATCTTCTCCTCGTGGAGACAGCGTTCCCATGCGTCGTTGTTGGGATAGACTTTCATAATCTCTTCGTATGCGCGTCGCTGGATCTTCTGACCTTTCGGAGTTGCGAGGTATGCAATACCCATGATGAGGTTACCTGGGACGGTGTCGAGACCTGCTGATACCATGGTCAAGCAGATGGACTTGATCTCGGCTACTATGTGTTAGCATAAACAAGACTAAAAGCGAGACGCTTTTGATGTACCTCTATTCAGCTTCGCTTCTGGATCTTTCAAGATATTGCCGGTAATGCACGGCTTATCCGTCCCCTTCTCGATCTTCTCTGTCAGGGTGTTGAGCAGTCGATCCATGTACACATCTCTCCTCTCTCGGAAGCTGATCGCTTCATTGCTCTGGCTGGGGAACAGTCTCAAGAGTGGCACATAGTCCTGCCAGTTGTTGCTCGTCGACCGGAAGTTTCCGACACCACGCTCAACATCTACAATCTCTTGAAGCAGAGGTGCGTCCTTGTTTCCGTCTATCCGGTATCCATAGTTCAGTGTCAGACTTGTGTTCAAAGCATATCTTTGCCAGTATGCTCGCGGATCAATATCGATTTCTCCACCCTTGCTGTCGTGTAGCAGTTCTTTGATAGAGACGGTAGACTCTAGATCTATGAGTGGCATGTAGGACTGTACGGCAGGGCGGTTTAGAGCTGTAGCAGCAGCCTTGCGACGATTCTTGCACGACTCATCCCATGGCGAAGTACCAATGGTAAAGCCCTGGGAGGAAGACACGACTTTGTGGAAGGTGTGAAGCATGGGTCTAGAGATCATTGCGGACTGGTTCGTGATCCAGAGATGGCGGACGGAGTCGAAGGAGTTCGCAAATACGATCCTCTAGATAACTGTATTAGCACTAACGATCCTTTCAGAGTGTTCTCTGTCTGCAAAGACTATGGCTTACCCTATTTCCCATCCTCACCTGGAAGACGGGGCCGTACTTCTTTGCCCATCCTTGGGCTACTTTCGCGTGGTTCGTGCCGAGTTCGTACAAGCTTCCGAAGAGAGGAAGACCAGGGACTTCTGGCAGTCCCTTGATATGGGGTGTGTCCGTTCCATATAGCAATTTATACAAGAAGAACCCCAAGACGGCAACGCCAGCGATGTAGATGGGGATAGTCATGATGTTGGAGAAGCTCAACGTCTATGGCAAGACGCGAAAGAAGTAAGAGAAGAAAACCTGTAAGTCAGAAAGGAGCTCAAGCCTTCGGTAGCACTTATAGCAGCATGATACCTCCAGTGCCATGCGCTTTGTCTTGAGAGGAAATCCCTAGCCTGACGCGGCGTCCCATGGTCAGGCTCAGCATGATTAGCTTCCGTTTGACTGGCCATCAGCGATCCAAGCATTGGATTCAACGAGGTAGCTCCGTCGCTGCGGGGCAGCCGTCTTGGATGTCATCGTGCGCAGAAGCTTGTGTGGTTTGTAGCGGAATTATGCCGCGAACGATGGTGTTGATATTAGCGCGACGGTGCGGAGACGGGACGCGTTATGGATAGGCTAACCTCTTCAGGACGGGATAATGGGTACAACAAACTTTCGGTGGGACGATGGAGCAGCTTTGAGCCAAGTTCAACTATCGAGGCAGCGGAAAGAGCCTCAGACTTGCGCGTTGGTATTGCAAACTTTTTCAGAGCTACACAAGCTACTTTCCAGTCCCCCCCCGATCCTCGGGTCCGCGGAAGCCTGTAAAGGTTGAGCATGTTAAGATTATGCCGAATGCCGAGTGCTTCAGATGTTAAAACAGCAAAGTGCTACCAGGGGAGGCTTAAGTTCCTCCAGCGCATCTCAATCATGCTATGACGTATGCTATGTTGTGGAGATGCGAAAGGCCTGTAGTTAGCGGAATCTTTCCTTCGCACGATACATCGAGGGATCAGCACATGCGACAATGCTAGTCCAGTTCGCAGAAAGCTCGGGAATTAAGACACTATAGTACTCCAACATCGATTATGTGGAGTTGACTAAAAACGAGCCCGGTAGAGAAGCCCTAGCATCGCACAGTGGTAGTACTGTTCTATCGTATCAATCAGTTAGAGGACTTCATGTGCTGCACCTTGACGGTCAAAAGTATGAATCCACATATTTCGAGCTGCTCAAGCAAAGTTTAGCTTCAAAGCAGGCTCAATGCGACCAATACACTCTCCAAAGCCAACCAAAGCCTCCTCATCCGAACCACATACACCTCGGATTGTGATCTCATCCCCGTCCTCCAAGAATGTCCTCTCTTCACCACCTTCTAGTGCGATAGACTCTTTACCATTGTTACTCTGCTCCAGGAAGCTTCCATACTCAGCCGGAGAATTACCACTGATGGTACCAGAGCCCAACAAGTCGCCCGGTTGGAAAGGGCATCCCGTGATCGTATGATGTGTCAACATCTGTGGGAATGACCACAACAGATTTCGTGCATTCACTTTCGATATCGTTGTTGTGTTGCCAGATGCCGCTGAAGATGATTAGCGTGTGATACTCAAGATGGTACGCGTGTGGACATACTCTTGACATCAACTTGGAGGTTGATATCGTATACACTCTTTTCGCTCTTCTCCTTCAAGTAGGGTAGCACCTCCGAGTCGTTGTCCAATCCCTTTGTTTTGAACTGTTCTAGTGCGTCCGCGAGTACAACCCAAGTGCTGATTGTGGTGCCGAAGTTCTTCGCATTGAAGGGCCCTAGAGGCACGTATTCCCATGCTTGGATGTCTCTCGCTGACCAGTCGTTCATGAGTACAACACCGAACAAGTTCTCCTCAGCCTTCTCAATTGGTATTGGCACTCCTTGCTCATTGGAACCACATACAAAAGCTCCCAGTTCTAGCTCAATGTCCAGCTTCTTGCACGGGCTAAAAGCAGGCACCTTCTTCTCCGCAGTAGGATCGAGCAGTATCTGACCATTGGGCCGCCGAATGGGAGTTCCAGATGGAACCACTGAAGATGCTCGACCGTGGTAACCGACTGGAAGATGCTTGTAGTTCGGTTGCAGCGCATTCTGGGGACCTCTGAAGATGACGCCGCAGTTGTAAGCATGGTTCATACCCGCGAAAAAGTCGGTATAATCACCAATCCTGAATGGCAAATGTGCTTTGATTTCTTTTAGCGGTATCAGGGCTTGCTTCTGAAGTGCAACATTATTCTTCAGGACGTCCGGGTATGTCGTGTCCACAGAGAAGACACCTTGGATATACTTCCGAACCACGGAGTGAATTGGCCGACCAAGTGCTGCAAAAGCGTTCAGCGACGATTGTGAGAATACAGCTTGATGCGGCTGTATTGTTGAGAGCCCTGAGAAGCCATTGTTTGCGGCAAAGACTTCGAGATCCAGAGCGTGATCTCCAATGGCGACTGCGACCCGCGGTGACTTGGATGATGCTGTTGAAATGACACCAAAGGGGATGTTCGCTAGTGAGAAGTGCGATCCACGAGGTATGCTAAACCAGGATCGCAGTGAAGCCATGATGGATGTCTGTTGTAGTAGCGGCAAATGCTCAACAACTTCACATACAATAGTTTCGCCCCGACAATTGATATGATGACCAAGGCTCACAGAGACTAAGGAGTATCCCAGGATCGGGGTTTCGGCCCCATGGTCGCAATTCTCAGGGCCATGTGGTGCTTGGGATGCATTCCCGGCTTGTGACGGAAGAAGGATGCAGGCGGGCGCGGGAAGATTCCGTCACTTGCCAACATACAGGGGCCACCCGCTCTCCACTTGTGGGGTAAGCCGACACGAGCGCTCTCGATGGCGCATCTCTTCTCCGCTTTGCTCTTGCGACGCGACAAACGACGGAATGCGAAGCCGCCCATTACCGCATCTCGCGATTTCGCGCCTGCGCCATGGCCGAGCGAAAGCTTGCTACGGCTACTGCGACCCTGCATGCCCGCAGCATCCGCGAAGGATATTTACACGTCTAGCACCTCGGTGCGCGTACTGAATCGTTGTTTACTACAGTCTGCGAAGAAAGTCCCCCAAAGTTGACTGATCCTGTGTGAATAAACAGCACAATGCCGTCTACTCAGTTCGCCTTTAAGGAGAAATACCGATACCAGAATGGCTTCAACTCCTACCATGAGTATGGCTAGATGACCTTGGCCTATTAATTTCTACTAATAACATATAGGACTGAAGCAGTAGAGGGCGCGCTGCCAATCGGCGCAAACTCTCCTCAAAAACCTCCATATGGCCTCTATGCCGAGAAGCTCTCAGGCACTGCCTTTACAGCCCCGCGTCACGAAAACCAGCAAACATGGCTCTACCGCATCCTACCCTCGTGCGGACACAGCAACTTCGAACCTCGCGAGTCGAAAACTTTCAACACGAACCCCGAGAACAAACCTTGGGAGAAGATACACTACATTCCAAATCAGCTACGATGGGACCCTTTCGATCTCGATGAGACGGTAGACTGGGTGCACTCACTACATTTAGTGGCTGGTGCTGGTGACCCTACAATGAAGTCGGGTGTTGGATACTTCATCTATGCGGCAGGGAAAGACATGGAGGCTAATGAGGCCTTCTACTCGGCTGATGGCGACTTCTTGATCGTGGCCCAACATGGCGTGCTTGACATCCAAACCGAGTTGGGTCGCCTCATCGTACGTCCCAACGAGATATGCGTCATACCGCGAGGCATTCGGTACCGTGTCACGTTGCCAGAAGGTCCCGTGCGAGGCTACATCTTGGAGCTATATCAAGGCCACTTCACACTTCCTGAGCTGGGACCTATCGGCTCCAACTGCCTCGCCAACGCGCGAGACTTCCAAGCGCCCATAGCCGACTTTGATGAAGACACCGAAACGGAATGGAGCATCCTCGCCAAGTTTGCCGGACACCTCTACGCCGCGAAGCAGAGACACACGCCGTTCGACGTGGTCGCATGGCATGGACTCTACTACCCTTACAAATACGATCTTGGGCGCTTCAACACCATAGGATCCATCTCGTTTGACCATCCAGACCCGTCCATATTTACCGTTCTCACTGCGCCAACAGACCGGCCTGGCACAGCAGTAGCCGACTTTGTCATCTTCCCGCCACGGTGGTTAGTTGCTGAGGGCACATTCCGGCCACCATGGTACCACCGCAACACCATGTCAGAGTTCATGGGACTTATTGGTGGCCAGTACGACGCGAAGACTGGTGGAGGTTTCCAGCCCGCCGGTGCTTCTCTTCACAATGTCATGTCAGGACATGGACCTGATGCTGCGACTCATGAGAAAGCATCTAATGTCGATCTGCAACCCAACAAGGTGGGTGAGGGAAGCATGGCGTTCATGTTCGAGAGCTGTCTTATGATTGGCGTGACGGATTGGGGTCTCACAAAGTGCCAGAAGATACAAGAGGGCTACAATGCGGAAAGCTGGGAGCCATTGAAGCCGCATTTTAAGAGGCCTGGTCCTAAGAAGATTGATAACAGCGTCTCACCGCTGGCGGCAGGATCCGAGGGCGATAAAGGCCAAGTGCCTCACTATACCTGAGCTTGACAAGAGCGGAGTGTTGTACTTTTAGCGTTTGGACGTGGTTGATCAACTCGGTGATATTCGGTGCTTACGAACGAGCTTACTGCATTCGTATCGAGAAGGTGGCGCGTCGCAAATGCTCAACAGGGTGTCGTTTCATGCCCCGCAGCGTGAGGTTTGAAGACAGGATGAACTGGACCATGTGTACGCGCATCTATGGATGTGCTATGGATGCTACCAACTAAAACCAAGGTCTACTGCACGTTTTTCTCCAATCGCATCAATAGACTTATCAACGCGTCCTAGTATTGTTCTCGGGCGGTGAGTTGTCTTCGTCCAGTAAACTGCCGATGTGGAGCAAAGTCTAAGGGTCCACTAGCGTCAACAACTGCTAGAGCGCGGGGCTATCTCTCCCACTTTTCTCCCTCGAACGTTTGTTTCTTCATCCTCCTCACACTCCCTCTCCCTTCTCTATACCCCCAATACATCACAACAAACCGCCAGAATGTCTGCCCCCGCCCACAAGTTCAAGGTTGCCGACATCAGTCTTGCGGCGTTCGGTCGCCGCGAGATTGAGCTCGCCGAGAACGAGATGCCTGGTCTGATGGAGACTCGCCGCAAGTACGCTGAGGACCAGCCATTGAAGGGTGCCCGCATTGCTGGATGTCTTCACATGAGTATGCTACACCCCCGTCTCACTGCGATTGCACACCGCTAACCCGTCGCAGCCATCCAGACTGCAGTCCTCATCGAGACGCTCAAGTCCCTCGGTGCTGAGCTCACCTGGACATCCTGCAACATCTTCTCCACCCAGGACCACGCTGCCGCCGCCATTGCCGCCGCCGGCGTACCTGTCTTCGCCTGGAAGGGCGAGACTGAGGAGGAATACGAGTGGTGCCTTGAGCAGCAACTCACTGCTTTCAAGGATGGCAAGAGCCTGAACTTGATCCTCGACGACGGTGGCGACCTCACTGCCCTCGTCCACAAGAAGTACCCTGAGATGCTCAAGGACTGCTACGGTGTCTCCGAGGAGACCACCACCGGTGTCCACCACCTCTACCGCATGTTGAAGGGCAAGGGTCTCCTCGTCCCCGCCATCAACGTCAACGACTCCGTCACCAAGTCCAAGTTCGACAACTTGTACGGTTGCCGTGAGTCTCTCGTCGACGGTATCAAGCGTGCCACCGACGTCATGATTGCTGGCAAGGTCGCCGTCGTCGCTGGTTTCGGTGATGTCGGTAAGGGTTGCGCCCAGGCTCTCCACAGCATGGGTGCCCGTGTCATTGTCACTGAGATTGACCCCATCAACGCCCTCCAGGCCGCCGTTTCCGGCTTCCAGGTCACCACCATGGAGAAGGCCGCTCCTCAGGGTCAGATCTTCGTCACCACCACTGGTTGCCGTGACATTCTGACTGGCGCCCACTTCGAGGTTATGCCCAACGACGCCATCGTCTGCAACATCGGTCACTTCGATATCGAAATCGACGTTGCATGGCTCAAGAAGAACGCCAAGTCCGTCACCAGCATCAAGCCCCAAGTCGACCGCTACCTGATGAACAACGGCCGCTACATCATCCTCCTCGCTGAGGGCCGTCTCGTCAACTTGGGATGCGCCACTGGCCACTCTTCCTTCGTCATGTCCTGCTCCTTCACCAACCAGGTCCTTGCCCAGATCATGCTGTACAAGGCCTCTGACGAGGAGTTCGGCAACAAGTACGTCGAGTTCGGCAAGACCGGCAAGCTCGATGTCGGCGTCTACGTTCTGCCCAAGATTCTCGACGAGCAAGTTGCTCTTCTCCACTTGGCACACGTCAACGTTGAGCTTTCCAAGCTCAGCGATGTCCAGGCCGAGTACCTTGGTCTCCCTGTTGAGGGTCCTTTCAAGAGCGACATCTACCGTTACTAGATTTCTTACTGTACAGCGTTTGGGAAGTTTCAACACGACGTTATGATACCACTTCGAAAAGTTCTTTGTCTTCAACGGCATAGCATCGAGCCCGGGGCTCGGCGGGGTTTCAAAAGGCGTTGGTTTGCACATCATCACTTGACCCTTCAACCATGGTCAATACCGAAGATGATACCCTATGTAAGAGTGCGACATGGATGAGATAGACTGCGTTTTTAAACGCAGCGCAAGAACAGTAACAGTGCACCGAATTTAACGGTGGACTGAGGAATGAACAATAACGGCGGGCCTCCATGCCCACGTCGACAACAACTTTTTTTGACTCATGATGTCTTCTGTGATGAACGTGCAGCTACACAAACCCACTCCCTCTCCCCAGCTCCAAAGATATGCAAGAGTATCCCTTGAGCCGTTTCTGACGTATTGACGTCTGCAGTGCATGTTCAACCTCAAACGTTGTTCATTATCGTCCTCCACATCCATGCTGTGTTGCACGCATACGTCAAACCCAACAGCCGATCGTACACACAACGTTGCCCAACGTTCCAGTGTGACCGCTAGACGCATGTTCTACCTTTGACATCGGATCGGACATTTTGCTGCATGCACGCCCCATCGACCAGACGCTTCCCGCTCAGCGTACACACCACGCAGGACGTAGTATGTAATGCATGGGGTCAAGATGCATCGGCCCGCCACGCCTACGCGTAGCAACGTGTCGTCCGCTCATACATTAGTATGCCCGACACTTTTGCTGCTGTGACCTAGACTTCCGAGGACGAAAACGCTGAATTTCGATGTATCAGATTGAGAAGTAGCTTTGTCCATATTGCGATGTGGAAGATGACGGTTGCTATAGTGTCTATTGGGTTATTATGCACGGAGATCCGAATACCAACTCACATCGCCATACCAGGGAGTTTTCTTCTTGTTCATGATAGCGAGCTGCATCTAGAGTTTCCTTAGGTTGTTAGTAGAAGGCTCCTGTGGTCATGCTCCTGAAATCATGTACGAAATCCTATGAACAGTTCACAGGACTTCCATCCTTGTTTCAATTGACAAAACTGGTTGTAGAATAGATGATATGCAGAACCAATGAACCCGGTCATAAAGTTACGAGTGCAATGCCCAATAACCAAACGACAATACGCCCTGTCCCTATATCATCTCCCTTCCACAACATGTCACTTCCCCAATCCATATTGGTCTCGCATCCCACAGCCACGACATGAAATTTCCATGCAGCCACCACGCTGTGCCTTTTCTTCCCTACGCGCACAGCATGCAAGGTACGAGGTTACGGTACCGAATTCAGCCTCACATGTCACAATGTCTTAGCTGCCCCTCCCCTCTTCTCTTGTGGCGTCATAAGCTTTTCCGTCCGCAAACTAACCCCACATCGAGAAATGCTGTGTTCCTGTTGAACAGCTGGGATCCCCAGGCTTCCTCTTTCACCACACTTTCCCTCTTCCTTTATCGAACCAGGTATCTGGGACCACGACATAACTTCTGAGGCTGAGCGACACGAAAAGTGGGACTGCTGCTAATGAGCTGAGTTTTGACGAGAAATGTAGGGCATGGATGGGATTGAGAAAATGGGATTTACTGACAAGAGATATTACAATTTACTGCGGGCCTAAATTCTCCGCTTGCTGCCGCTACTACTACTGCTATACAAAGCATATGTACGTCCTTACCCGTAGATTATCTTAAAACGAAAAACAATGTAATTCAAGAAGCCCTTATGATGCCAACGCTTGCTATGGGATGGAGAGCATCTGCCTTAGTCTCCATAGGTGATGATGAACCAAAGTAGAGAGGTATCAAGAACAATAGGAAACGATGAGCCAGCCGGTGCTTTTCATCGGCGGTAGTGATGCCGCGTTTGAAACGTCAAGAGTAAACAGGGAAACGCCACCAAGGTCAAGAAAAGATACGCCACACGTAGCGGGGGCCCTGACGAAAGCCTTAGCGAAGGCCGATAACGCTCTAGAATGTTGTCAGTGGAAGTTGTGCTTGCAGATTAGAGCAACCGTACCATTTCGAGCGTCCAGACTCTCCTTATCCACACCTTGAGCTTGCCTTCGACACCTCTAACGTTGTCGAGCTCAACACCTTCCCACCAGCAGCGGCGAGCGGGTTTCCTCCAGAAGAGGAGCAGCTTCTGCGCCATACCAACAGCGTTGCTATTAGCAAGATCGTTACCCTTAATGTCCGTTCTCAGGCGTGCAAGGGCGATGCTGCAAATGACGGCTTTGTTAGGCTCGCCGGCACGATGGCCCCATCGGTCGTCGTGGTTGAAGCCGCTAGATGTTGTTAGCTGCTAGTCTCTACTTTGCCCGTATCTTGCTTACCCTGCGGTCAACATCTCGATGAGGTGCTGCTCGGTCGTTCCTGGTTCTTCGCTCTTCCTGAGGCCGGAGAAGATACCATCTTGTCTTAGCAGTGCCTCACCTGCAGCTCGCTTAACTTCAATCATCTCAGGCTGAGTTATATCGCGGTGCGGCGGGATAGCGTAGAAGTCGAGGTCCTCGCGAAGGACAATTATACCAGCGCGATCCTGTAGCATGTCCCTAGCGGAGCCATGCATAGGCTCGATAGGTACAGCTTCGGCAGCATGGTCGGGAGCAGCGGTCGGCGAAGGAGGAGACGCGGGAATGGTCTGAGCTACAGTGCGGAAGAACTCCAACATGTACTGTAAAGAGTTTGGATCATACTGTGAAGGATAGATATTGTCAGATAAATATAATGCGGGGTTGGAAAGGTGGTACAGGATCTTAGCTGCTGGAGCCAAGGGAATGGAAGGGGAAGAAGAAGAAGAAGTGGGGTTACCAACGTCGACTGGGTATACATCTCCATCGTGGTAGGAGTTCATGTGCCCATCTGGGAGCAGGCCATTGGGAAAGAGGGAGAGGAGGACGAACTCAGGGAGAGTCAAAAGCTCGTCTCGCGACAGAGTAAACCGCGTGCCCCTAAATCTCGAGTTAGCTTCCAGTATCGCGTGTGGTGAGCGGTGTCACTACCTCAATTCCAAAGTAATGTTTTCATCTGATCCACCGAGTGTGTTGATTGGCGGTCCTGCGTTTGTTGTTTGCGACACCTGAGTAATGATACTCGCGGGACCTCCTGCGGATGCCATTACGTATGTGAAAGACTCGAGCGGGCTTGATCCTTCGCTGTAGGGCGGCGGTGGTTCTCCGTCGTCGACGTCTTTGCTACTAGAGCCGTCTTTGGAGTCGGATGGGAGGGCGGCTTTAGTGGCAGCTACGGCGGCAGCAGACGAGGATGACTCGGTAAAGGCAGGCGCAGATGTGAATGCGGGAGGCGATTCGTCTTCTGTGGTTTCACCGAGCTTGCTGCGTTCTTCAGCGTCCTCGGACGGGAAGAAGAGGGAGGAGAAGGGAGGTGGGTAGGGTGATTCGCCGGCTGTCGTCAATGCTGCGGTGCTGCTGGCGGGCGCGGTGACGGCGTAGGGCGGACGAGAGGAGTCGCGATCGGTGGGATTCGGATGCAAATGAGTGACTACGGACAAGCCGTCTGTACTGGAGTTCTGCGTGCGCGACAAGGTGCCGATGGTTGTGTATTGGACAAGACGGATGATGAGCTCGAAGGGGCAAGCGCGCTAGTAGCCGCTGTCAATTAAACCTGAGCGCGTGGGCACCACGAGGCAGCTACGCGCATTTAGGTGGAACAGAATTCGAGGTGAAAGGGACGCAAGTGTTTGCTTGCTGTGCTGCGTGGGAGATGTGGTGCGTGTGATGAGGTACGATGGACGCGGAGAGTGGTTATTGAGTCCAGGCGTTTGGTTTGGGTCTAGCGTGCCTTCCAACTTTCGAAGGGCAGGCACAATGGAGTGAGTTGTTACCACCGGCATAGTAATGCAACACCAAGACTTGTAACTGCAATCTGGACCGAAGCATGTCTCAAAGAGGCTCAATTTTCTCGAGCATGGATAGGTGTTCATTACTGTCACATATGTAATATTTTCAACCCGTCTCTAGTGTTTCGCTACTACTCCCGCATCGTTTGCTTGCGCTGTGATGCGGCGCTTGTAATCTTTGACAGTACCGTCAAAGTGCTCAATCGTGCCGTTATCACACACCCACAAACTTGTGCATACATTCTGCAACATGGTAACGTCGTGACTGACCATCAGTACACCACCCTGGAACTTGTTCAGAGCATCCGAAAGCGCGTCCATGGCTTCAATATCCAAGTGGTTAGACGGCTCGTCAAGCACAAGAATGTGCGGGTTTTGTAACGCGAGGCACGCAAAGGCAACGCGCGATTTCTGACCTCCTGACAGTAACTCCATCTTCTGCAGACCTGTCATACCCGTAATACCAAAGGCACCGAGGTGACGACGATACTCTTCATCTGCTCGTCCGTGGTACGTCTTTGACATGAAGCCAACGGCACTGTCATTCAGATCCAGTGCGTCAACGTGATGTTGCGCGAAGAATCCTACGCGCAATCGTGGGTTTTGCGAGATGATACCAGTGGTGGGTTGAAGAGCTCCTATAAGAAGCTTCAATGCGGTTGTCTTTCCGGCACCGTTGGGTCCCACAATACCAATACGGGAGTCGAGTTGCACATCAAGGTCCACATTCTTCAGCAGAATCTTGTCAGGGCTGTATCCAAAGGTGACGCCGCTCATCTGAATGATAGGAGGCGACATCTTCTCCACTTCTGGGAACTTAAAGTGCACTGAGTATGCTGCCTCTGGGGGAGTAAGAACAGGCATCTTCTCCAGCTTTTTGATCCTAGATTGGGCCTCAGAAGACTTAGCGGCGTTATATCGGAACTTGTCGATGAAAGCCTGCAAATGCGCACGCTCGGCCATCTGTTTTTCATACTCGCGAACCGCTGTCTTGCGACGCTCTTCCTTGGTCGCGTAGAACGAGTCAAAGTTACCACCCTTGTAGTAGTCGAGTCGTTCAGAGTGTTGATGAATGATATCGGTTGCTACTTCGTTCAAGAAGGCTCGGTCGTGGGATACGACAAGTACGGTGCTTGGGTAACCCTGAAGGTAGTTCGCTAAGAAGGTGATAGAGGGGACGTCCAACATGTTCGACGGTTCGTCGAGCAATAGCAGATCAGGTTCACAGAAGAGCGCACGTGCAAGTGCCAGACGCATCCTCCATCCTCCAGAGAACGTCTTGGTCGCGAATTGCTGTCGCTCTTGTGAGAAGCCAAGACCTGCGAGGATACTTGCTGCTCGAGACTCAGCCTTGTCTGATTCCATTTCGGCGAGCTTGGCATGTATGTCGCTCAAAGTAGTATCTAGACCCTCGCGCTGAGTGTCGAGCTTGGCGGCATCTGCAGAAGTATCTGCCATTTTAGCACGCTCTTCTTCAAGCTCAGCTAGCTCCTTGCTAATCTTTTCTTGCTCCCTAAGGAGATGCTTGCGCCAAACGTCGGCGTCCAAGACAGCTTGCAGCGCCGGAGTGTCATCACCAGTAATCTGTATCCAAAGTCAGTTTTTGCAAATAGAGATGGGGATGCTGACTAACCTCCTGTTCCACATGAAGAATCGAGATGTGAGTAGGGATAGCGACCTCACGGCGAGCAAGGGCGCGAAGCAAAGTGGATTTACCGATACCGTTTTGACCTACCAGACCGTATCTACGGCCATATGCGAGCGTGAGAGAGCTGTCGGTAAGGATACGTAATCCAGGCATAGAGATATCAAAGCTGTCAATCTTGATATCCTTGCTCTTCGAGGCAGTGTCACCCAATTGCAGTGGGTTGACGGCCATGTAGAACTCTTCGTAGCTCTGCGCCTCGTTGGGCTCGTTGAGAAGTCGGGAGGCTTCATACTCAACATTCTTGAACTCTTTACGGTCTTGCTTAGCACGGAGTTTACGTTCAGCTTTCTCGAGCTTCTTGCGGTCGACTCTGGATTCGACTTTACGTGTGTTGGCAGACTCGAGATCAACGGCGCCACCAGCGAGACCTAGCGTGGAGGAGATGTTCCTGGAAGAGCCCACGTGGATAGCCTGGTCGAGTTTCTTGGCTGAAGGTGCCATCTGGCGGCGCTCGCCGTCGGTGCCATTGGCGGCATTCAGGCGGGAGATGAACTTGTCAACAAGGTTTTGGATACTCGTCTCATTCTGGCTTGATAGATCTCCAGAGGCTGATAGGAGCAGGGCGCTCACAGTGGCAGCAGCTTCCTCGAGCGGTGAGGGGGCATTGGGGTCCGAGTCGGAAGTGAACTGGTTGGCGGCATGGGTAAGGTACCCCGCTGAGTACTCTGACAGGACGGGGTCAATGTTAGGGATTTGAGTTCTGATTTCAGCTTCCATGGTCGCGGGCTGGCGGTAGATCCTGGGTGGTGCGTTGTCCGACAAAGTCAACGTCTGCCGCAGTCGATGTCACGGTGGCGCTGGCCTGGTCGGCGAGCGGGCAATACTATCGTACTATCGAGACTTTTCCGGTAGTCACAGTGTAATAGCGGGGCAGTGGGCGGTCTCTGCTTATTGCGGTGCTACGGCTGTTTGTCCAAGGCAAAGAACATTTTGACGTGGGGAGCCAAATGTGGCGTGGCGGCGGTTCTGGAAGGAGCGGGCGGCGGCCAATCAGGGCATCGACGCCGACAGCCCATCAAACATGACAACCCATCTCTGCGTTTGTGGACTGGCAGAGCTGGCGGATCTGCACCACGCGTCTGGAGGCGCCTTAGCAATGATGTGCTTCTGGGATTGTCCCGGTTACTCGCATCTCTGTGTGCCCGCAGGACAGCACGCATCGCACAGTCACCTTGGGCTCTGCACCGCACAGCTCGCCCAGCAAGCCGTCTGCCAGATGAGCTCCAACGTGCGGCCGCTATGCCTAGAGGGAGGGGCACAACGGCCTCGATAGTCTGCCAGAGCGTCTGGAGTCTATCCTGACCGTGGTAGTCATGCTCCAGCTGCCTTGGGCCGGACACGGAGCCGCCTTGGCTACGGCATGCAACCTGTGATGTGGCCATGTCGTTTGATTTGGCCTCAGAAAAATCATGTTCAGAACCACAGATGGCTACAGGCCCGTGGTGGATATGTCATGCCGTGCGCGCATTTGCCGGAGATATCCCCCGAGTGCAGAATTCGCTGCCTCAGTCACCGTTTCCGTCCCATCCTCAACCCATGTTCCCGCTGCTCACGACTTCTCCGCTCTGGGGCTGACGTGCTGTGCGTTTCGGCTATCCAGGATCGTGGCCATGAGCAGCTTTCCCACAAGGGCAATTGGTGCCCGAAACAGCCGATTCAACAAATATCTATACGGCAAGGCCATGCTCGTAGGTACCAAGGTCTCTCTGCCGTTGACTGTACCGAGTGCTCGTGAGGTAACATGCGATAGCTCCGTGGCTGCACAGTCTAAGGCACGCCTTCGCTACCACCGATGGACTACATAAGCCGGTTGACACTTGCGTACGCCGCGATCAGCAAACATCTCCACTGCGCTACAGGGGTCTCTCCAGGCAGTTCAGCGGCCGGCTGCCAATCACCGTGTGTTGTGACGGGCGCCCGGGATGCTCGCTGGTACACTATATTTGGGTAGCTCTGACGGCAGAGGGGTTCTTCCAGCCTCTCTGCGCCATGTCCCTGATTGTTGTTGATTGTTACTCGGCGCTAGAGCTTGTCCTAGGCCGACTTGCGCAACGTCGTGGTACTGGGCACCGCGCACCGCAGCGGGCCCTCACTGTCCATGGATATAGATTTCTTGCTTGGGCACGTCGCATCGCATGCAGCATTGGCTGATGAGATTGACTTTGCACGCAGCGTGGAGCTATGACGGTACAAAGTGAGGCATGGGGTCTGTGTGCCTCCGTGTTATGTTTCGAGTCGAGCTGCCGCTATCAGCCCTCATCGGCGACATCTCGCTAATCCAAAGAGAGCTGGGTAGCCCTGTACGTAGATCCCAGAAGCAACAAGCACTGGATTCTCTTCAGTCTTCCGCTCGCTCCTCGTCGAGCTCCACCTCTCTGCTTCAGCCCGTCGCGGTGCTTGTGCCGTCCTTCCTTTACTACGCTTCGTAATGCAGTACGCCTGCCCCAGCGCCTGATTGAGCCCCTCCACTCCCACCGTCCCTACTCGTGCAGCTCGCGATCCCTGGTTCACCGGCACCCTGACATGCCATAATGCTCGACAAGTCGTCACAAGCGCCTCGACGAGTGACCTTTCCCCGGCGGCTTGGTTTCCTACGAGAATGAAAACGATTCCAACGGTAATTACCCTGCATTTTCTCTATCTCAAAGTCCGTGGATCTTCTGTACGCGCTGCAGCTGCCCTTGATTTGTTTTGATATGTCTTGATCGACACCTCTACTGCGTCTAATCCGAGAATGGCTGCACCAAGCCTGTCCTACCTCAATATACCTCTGTTATAAGAAGTCTGACTAGGCGCCATGACTGACGGACCCTTGTGATACAGCTCTGTGCCACTGCCACTGTCGTTGGTACATCCTCTGTCGGCTTGGCCTTTGGACGAGAGGCCCCCTTCGACTCGTCGCACCTCAATAAGAAGAAGGCGACACCGGCATTCGAGCCGGGTCTTAATCCAATGTCTACTGCTGCCATGACCACGACTGCGCCTTCCTACAGTGCCCCCATACCCGTCGCCCCTTCCTCGCGCATGTCATTTGCGAGTCGACTCAGCCAGGAAGGCCGTTCCCAGTTGCGAATCGTAAGGAGGAAGACGAGCGACGATGCGGCGCTGCAATTGCCGAGCAGCGCAAACAACTACCCTTCGAGCGAGCAGAGTGTGTCTGACGTGGACACGACAAGATACGTGCCTACGCGACGAGCCTCGTGGATCAAGCGCCTCTCGTCTATTTCCAACTCATCGAGCCGGGCTACGAGCCCATCTCCACTGTCACCAGCCGTCTCATGTTCCAATGGCTCAATGGCCTTCTCGCACGACGGCTCGACCGTGCCCGTAATCGACAAACGCTCTACGTCAGCAGTACCGCGCAACAAGCTGGTCAAGCGCGCCTCGTCAGTGCGCGGGCCCCGTGAAGCGCCTGTCTTGGGCTCTGCGACTCTCCGACCGTCCTTCCGTCGTCCAGCGACCAGCCACCAACGCAACGCAACACTGCAAAACTACGGTGCGCGCCTATCCATGACGGCCGAGCATACTTCAACAGACGAACAACAGACCTCAGCGAGCACCGACAGTGAGGTCGAATACACACAGTTTTTCACAGCGAGGATCACCAAGGAACGGACACTGGCGAGGCGGCGTGGTTCAGTGGCATATGCAAATGGGTTCAAGAGGATATTTCCAGACGAGAAGCACAAGCCTATGCTCGTGCTCGCAAGATCGGTCGTAGCAGGCGTAGAGGATATGGACGACTCGACAAGCGACGATGCCGAAAGCGTCTTCTTCGTGAGTCGACCAGAGACGCCACTTAGCATGGCGGCCACGTTTGCTACCAAAGTAACAAACCAAACTCGCGGTCGGCCCTCCACATCACAACCCGAGAATGCCCCCAGACCTAAACGCTCCTTCTCCATCACCTCCTTCCTCTCATCCAGGAAGGAGCGAACTGTCGCAGTGCCCGGACCCAAACTTTCCCGCCGTGCAACCCAGCGGGTCAACTCAGCACCGATTCTGCCTACTATGAGCAGACGGCCACACAGCACCTCATATGGAGAAAGTCGACGAGATGTGACAGACCCAACACCAGCAAGACGCGACATCGCCACGTCCGCTGGGCCCACTGACACAGCACCTGCCCGCAATGTTTCTCGGAGCAGGCCTGTCTCGTCGCCCTTGTTCCCTACCTTCCCCTCGACTGATCCCGTTGCTGGCGCGGCCTTGGCGTCAATGCCCCAGCAGCCCGATGTTTTGGCCTCAGCCGCACCGGGCGCCAATCAAGCGCCACCATCCCCTACTCTAGCGCAATCGGGAGTTCGGGCCTCGCGTCATTCCATGGCCCCCTCAGAACAGGCCTCGACATTGGTCGGCTCGTCTGATAATGAACTTCGCGCCTTAGGGTCCGGCGACGAGGACGACGCTGACGTCCAGAGCGAGACCGTCTTTGATTCGCTGCGCACGGGTGCGACCAGAGGCTCAACCGTCGGCGCGCGTGGGCCTCGCATTGAGACTATATTCGACGAGTCGCCCCCCTCCAAGGTCAAGATTACAGCCCTACGAGATCTACTGCCGCCCGGATCGTTTGGAGAACCAATGGTCAATGGTGTCGCCGGCCACCAGAGCATCGCCGAGGAAGAGGAGAGCATATCGACTCCCGTGCGGACAGTGCGCCCCCAACGCTCCTTGCAGGACTCGCCTAGTGTCACTCGAACACACAGTGCGCCGCTCTTCCCCAAGGCGATACCGTCGTCTTCCCCGAGCATGCCCAAGCCGCTTTCGCTTGGCACGCTGGAATGGGACTCGCGCGCAGGAGACGACGACGACAGTAGTAGGTGGTCACTAGAAGAGGCAGATGATGAGGATCCCTGGGTTGATCATCCAACAGTCAACCACAAGGCCAACCCTGTGGCTCTTTTGCGACAGCACACGCATCTACTCGCACCGGGCTTCACTACCAACCCAAATACGCCACAACATTCCACATCAGAGTTTGGTGACAAGGACGCACGCAGCAGCATCTTCGATTGGTCTGAACAGCAAATTGCAGACAAGAATTCAGGAGACCGCACACCGCCGCGTCCCCGTACAGTGCACGGAAAGAAGGATGCAGACCGCAGAGGCAGTCGATCTGTTGGTCGGCGAGTACCTAGCGGGTTGCACGCTCGCAGCCAGAGTGTGCCCGTGGTCCCGGATCTGACTGGCAAACGTAACACAGTAGTTACAAACAAGTTTGGCACCTGGGGTGTGGGAAGCAAGGGTGTCACCGAAGACTGGAACGACGACTTTGACTTTTCCGAACTCACCGAGGAGCCTGTTGCTGAGGACGGAAGCTCTCCTGGACTGGACAGTAGCTCAGCAATGATCGTGCCGAAGAGCATACAAGAGCAACAGAACAATGTTCTTGCAAACATCAGTCTCTTGCGCGAATGGGGTCTGTTAATCGAAGAACTAAAAGAGCAAAGAGTACGCGCTGTTGCGCTTGGTATGATACAAGGCACACCCTCCGGCATGTGGCTTGAAGTGGATGCAATGATTGAGCTTGCAGATCAGGAGGCCGATCATCAGGATGTTGCTCACGACTCACCACCATCATCGCCTGATTTCGACGAAGACGCCTTTGAAGACCCATCTGCAAGCCCTAGCCATGGAAGAAGAAGGCGCAAATCATCTTCTCCTCATGAGGATAGCACCAAGAACCCGCCCCAATCGGCGCGCCCGCTGCGGAAGTCTATCCTTCCTTCGAGCAATGGAATCTTTACCCCGCAGTCTTCACCGATACCAGCTAAATCGGAGGCTGACGCCACCCCCGCTACCCAGGAGTCGAAGACCATCGCTACGAGACCCCGCAAAGACTCAGAAGCCAAAGCGCGCTCCGTCATTGAAGCGCTGCAAAAGAGGAGGAGCGCGTATGAACCGTTCCTAGACGCGCCTCCCATACCTTCGACCCCTTCGAAGAAAGTCCCTTTCGATACCTCGACACTGCGACGTATCGTGCCATATGTCAGCACGTTGACGCGCAAGGTCAAAGACACAATCAGGGATGCAGAGGGCTTATACTCCAGCCCTCTTACGAGCCCCCTACACGAGGAGCCACCATTTGGCACGATCCATCAACAAGAGGCGGATCTTGCGGCTCAGATGAAGCTCATGACAGTAATGTAGATTCGCAGGATAAGACGACGCGACTTACGAGCATTTCAAAAGAAGCATACGACTCGCTTCGTGCTGGTCACACGCATCTGGGCAAAAGTTTGTGGGAAGAAACAAAAGTTTCTTCTAGATATTTCACTTTGGATCAGAGCGTTCGAGCGAGGATCAAGCCTTCGCGGCCTGATCAACTATTTCCCTGTATTAATTACGCAGCCGTCGATTATCACGTCAGGCCAAGTACTGCATTTGGAGCGACATGGCATTTGCGATTTCCTTTTGCATAAGTTGCAGCATCTCCCGGCCAGGATACACATGGAAAAGAGGAGGCATGCTACATGAAGCGCATGTGTTTTGTCTAATGGAAGATTATGGCGCATTCAGGATTGGGTTTCCTTTGTGGAGGAGTTGAGCATATAATACTCTCCTGGCGGGATGGGCATACCGCGCAGTTCGCGAGCCGCTTTTCTACACGTTCCAGTCATGTACAAAAGCGGGTTGAGGGTTTTCTCTTTGTTTCTTTGTTCCTTTGTCTTTCTTGATCTACGATATCTTGAATCACAACAACGAGGGTCCTCTCAAAAATCATAGCATTGATACCTGACGGCCACAGTCACTGTCTCTTGAGACACGAATCCACAGAATTTGGAACATATCTTACACAATGGCGCCACTGACTTGACCGTGATGTCTACAATTTTAGCTCTCGGAACCGAGACAACGGTATCATGCTTAGAGCGTCTAGGCCATTGTGTAGTCCTTAACAACTACCAGTACCATATTAGGTAGCTCGTATACACCGCCTCTTGCTTTTACAAGACTGTTACGCCGGAGTTCATCCCTCTATCTAAACTGTTAGTTGAAGTTGTCTTCCTGAAACTACCATAGCTTCCGAGCCGTTGTTGCGAGGCCAACTACTGCAGGCCCATAGCCGAATCACACGCCACTAATGCATTCCCACGCATCGCCTTCTGATGAGCCAGTTATCAAGGCAACGCCGAACGAGGCGCAGTTTTACGCACTGATGATCGCCTGCGCATCTTGTTCATGCCGGACAGCCAGATCTCCGTACAGCAGCGTACCATACTCGCATTCGCTTCTGCCCGAGCGGGTCAGCGAGCAGCGAAGGCACACGGGACGAATATTTCCTGCAGAAGATCACCGGACCATACAGCGGACATAGCAGACGATTGTAAGATTTGCTCTTTCCACTTGTACCGTAATGGTAAACTGTATATATCAAGCTATACCAACATTCTTGGAACAGCACAACAAATAAAGCCCATGCCGCTTTGCAGTCATAAAGCCGAAGCTACCACTAACCGAGAGACGCCCTAATCTGCTGCACTGTCATCCACGATGCATATTCCTGTTTTCCAGACGATATAGCTTACCAGATTTTTGCTATACTGCTTGTCTCGTTCGTCTCGGAATGCTTAGCCGCCATTGTTGGTCCGACTCCCCGGCAAGCGCATACACGCATCCAAGGGTGGGAATAATATCCTCGGCCGGCTCGGTCGTATCGGTCGTACGGTAAACAGAGCCTCCATAACCCTACTCCACAATTGCATGTCCACATCAAAACGGTCGCGCGACCTGCCTTGTGGAAACATACGATTGATGCACCAAGACCAAGGCGAGTACGAATTGGCGAGACTACAGTACTCGCCAATTACATGTGCATGTACTTGAGACTGCGATGGTTTGACAATGGGCAAATCGCAGAACCCCGCGCTTTCATTCATCCGAGGTCGATGACGATTGCCTGTCTTGGAAGGCGCAGGCCAAGCAACACCAGGGAACGACACCAAGAGAGAGGCGAATGACACCTGTACTACCTACTAGAAGAGGGGGGTGACTATATGTGCAGCGCTTTGGAGCCCTTCTCGCTGTTCCTTCTCACAAGCGGTCGGATACCCTCGTTTGTGATCAACACAACAAACTTCCTCCAATCTCCACAACGTAAACACCGAGAGAAAGTCCTTGTTGGCTCGACTACACCCGTACCTTGCATATCGCGCCCCAACTTCCCCATTCTCGCTAACCAACCACGCATCGGACTGATCAGCCAGAAGCGGTTTTGTTGCCCAAATCAATTCTTCGTCCGAGACAGCCAACTTCTCACGTCATTCTGAGCACTTCAATATGGCGATGAAACACTTAATGGCCGTGGTGGGCCTGAGCGTATGCTCCGTTGTGCTGACGGCCAAAGCGCAATCCACCGCTGCAACAGCATGCGCAAGCCCCATTGCCCCACAGAATGGTGCTCCTTCGGTGGCGCCGGGTTTCCGTGTCGAGGTCGTGGCTAATGGGCTGAGGGATCCACGCGGCATTATTTTCGATCGGGAAGGTGGGCTGCTGGTTGTAGAACAAGAGCATGGGGTTAGTAGGCTGAGGCTGACGGGTGATGGAGCCTGCATTAGAGTTGATGGCGATGTGCAGAGTGTAGTTGAGGATGAATCTGTGAGTGTTCGCGTTGTGCGGGGCGAGACGTGACTAGAAATGGTTTCTGATGACTGATTACAACAGTTGAATCATGGGATCGCTTTCTCGCAGGACGGTAATACGCTCTATGCATCCTCCCACAGCAATGTCTACGCTTGGGACTACGATGCGTCACAGGGTCAGACTACATCTGAATCCCGTGATGTTGTCGAGGGCATGGGAGACGATGAGGGTCATACTACACGTACCCTACTTATGTCCCAGGCCGTTCCTGACATGCTACTCGTCTCCCGTGGTAGCGTAGGTAACATCGATCTCCAGACTCTGGATGTGACTACAGGAGTCTCAACCATTAAAGCCTTCAATGTGGGCAACATGACCGGCTCAGCATACGATCATGCGTCAAGCGGACTGTTGCTGGGTTGGGGTCTTAGAAACTCGGTGGGAGTAGCTGAGGAACCTGTCTCAGGTGGTATCTACTCTGTCGAGAACAGCGTCGACAACATCCCGCGAAGTGGACAAACTATTAATCAGAACAACCCAGGTGAGGAGCTCAACTTTCACGGTTACCTCAATGGAACCGGAAGCGATGTACAGGGTGGCAACTACGGCTATCCTTCATGCTTCACAGCATGGAATGTGTCCGAGATCCCAGACTTTGGCGGAGTGACAGGCCAGCAGTTTGCCATTGGAGATCAGAACGCAACTGTGAACGACACATTCTGCGAGAATGATCGTATTGCTCCTAGGATCACGTTCGACGCTCACATGGCTCCCCTTGATATCAAGTTCAACCCCAATGGCACTGCCGCATGGATAACTATGCATGGTTCATGGAACCGTGAAGAGCCTATCGGCTACAAACTCAGCTTCCTCCAGTTTGACGGTAACGGCTCGCCAGTCGCACCTGCCAACAGCACCACAGCTGCTATTGATATTGTCTCCAACCCCGACCTCTCTGCTTGCCCTGGCTCTTGTTTCCGACCCGTTGGTCTCGCGTGGGATACCCAGGGTCGCTTATTCATGAGTTCAGATTCTACGGGCGAGATTTTCGTCGTTACGAGAGAGGATGGCAGTGGTGTTGCGGATGTGAGCGAGGCGGCGGATGCTGGAAATGGTGCGAGCGCGAGCCCAACAGGATCTGGAAGTGCGCCTCAGCCGAGCGAGACTACTGGTACTGCGGTGAGAGGGGGCGTTGGGAGTGGAAGCTATTGGGCTGTTGGTGCAGCTGTAGTTGCCGCGCTGGTCTGAAGAAGACGATGAGAAGGAAGGGCACTACAATCATGTTTGTGTAGTCACAATATACACAATGCAAGGCTGTAGTCGTGCGATATGCCCCTTGTACCACTCGCTATCATATCCTGACATCAAGCAGAAACGTATACCCGATTTTTGGACATCGTACCGACCTTCAGATTGGGTTGTGTATCGTTGGCTGTACCTTCCTAGGAAGGCATGTGGAAGACGAGCAATGGCGACCGCAACCGCTCTCAGCGTCTTCGACCTCGCATTCTCATTATGCAATCATCGGCCATGCTTCCTGTATCGGCACCGTCCTGCACCGTTCGTAGCTAACCTCAACGCAATACCTCGTTGGAATCTTACCCTCCGCGTGCAAACGCATCCTAGCACAGCACCATCGTTTGCAATTCTTCGTCACCGCCGCTCTCATCACATCGCTGGGGAAGACCTCAGTTGTCCCGCCTGATCCGAACTGCTGATTATTGACGACATTCTTGGAGCTTTAAGTAAGCACATAACCCGACACAGCCGCTGGATTTGGTGTGTGGTGCTGCTCAGTTGGGCATGGTAGGCAGAGTTCCACCTTCACGTCGTTTTGCGAGGGCTGTCTACGGTTAGCTGGATCCCTGCCACCCTCACTTCTTATTCTACAATAGGAACGTACCTTTACTCGCGGCTAGTGCGGGTGACCTCTCCACCGTATATCGTCCTCACATACTGCCAGTCCTTCTTCTTCCACCAACCCGCTTCCTCTATTGCATTGGAACCTTGAATATCTCAATCTCTTGACCTCATACCAGTCATTCACATCAACATGTCTCGCCCTTTGGGCCCAACTACTGCTACGGCATTCGACTCTCTACCTATAGAAGTGTGTATCTCCGACATGCATATGAATGTACAGACGCTGACAATCTGCGGTAGCTCAACAAGGCCATCGTTCATGAACTCGACAACGACAAGGATATTGCGAATTATCGCCTGATCTGCCACTCTACAAACGATGCCATTGATGCAGACAGACTTTCCTTCTGGCGCGCTAAGTATCGCGAGAAGTATGACTTCAAGGACGGTCTTAACAATCTGCAATTATGTCGCGTGTACCAGCGTCGCTCCAAGCAGCTTAGACGAGGGATCAAATACCCCTTCTTCCATGGCATTCGCCAAGGAGAGAGACAGGTCGTCAATATGCTCAAGGATATGATCAATGGTAGGTCAAACCATACCCTCAAGAACTAAACACGAATCTCGTATGCTAACACAAAGCAGAGTCATTCCAAGGAGCTACCACAGTTGACGAGCATGGCCGTCTCCGCTGCAAGAATCACGCTCACATCCTGGACTTCATTCTCAGATCTCGCCTTCTTAACAACGACCGACGCGCCCCTGACACCCCACCCGGCGCATTGATGCACATTGATGATGGGCTTGCCGCGGTGAAGCTTATGTGTTCTCAATTTGTCTTTAACATCGAAGGCTTGGAGCACAACATCTTTGCTTTTGAGGAATCGCAGCACGCAGTTTACCTGTCTGCATCTGCTGCTCCACTCTTCAATTACGATCACACAAAGTTGAACCTCGGTTGGATGCTACACGCCATGAGCTTCTTCCGTCATCACATGATGAACGAGAACGCCCAGACACTCTTCGACAGGATCGAAGGGCTAGACGCTACCCAGAAGCCCTCAGCGTGGCGAGAACAGCTTAAAAATGGTGTTCAGCCGCTGAGCAAGTACTGGAAGGGCACATACTCATTTCTTGATAACTCTGAGGTCCAGAAGCTGCGACGACAAGGTCCAGGAAAGCAAGTGTATATCGACAAGAACGTTGACGAAGGCAAAATCCAGGTACGCTATTCTCGAAGTCTTCGGAGCCGTGCCTACATTCACTGATCACATGCAGTCCCTCGAGCTCGTTTTCGCAGAAGATAGTGTCCTGCCCGATGGTCGCCGGCTACCATGGCCCTCCGTTTTTGAAGACCGTCTCCGCTCGCTTACGAACGACACTGGCAAGCAAGGCATCACAACTCAAGGCCGGAGTCTAGCTAGATCTACCGCATCCAGCATTCAGTTTGAGGGCAAGGGCGAGGACCTTGACGACGAATACATGGCTCTTGGATGGCTCAACATTCTGCCTCCTCAAGGTGGTATCCCTGGCTGGCAGCGCATCACCTTCATGAAGCACTTCACCCAGGACTACAACAACCTAAATGAGGACAATCTTTGGGCATATGAGGGCGTTGTTTTGCCAGGTGGCCGGATCATTCTGGGTCGATGGTGGTTTGCTTCGGAGCAGGGTCATCGTAACGTAAGTGGCCCCATGGTGGATTCCATCATCTGACGCATACTGACTATTTGTAGCTAGAGTACAACGGACCTTTCATCTTGTGGGCGGTCGATGAACCCGACATGGAGGATAACGACAGTGATAACTGCAGCGACGAAGGTCTCTGAAACACATGACTGCGGCAACGAAGGGTTTTTGGAGCCCCATCTCAAATCTCATGTCTGCTTTTCACATCTTTTGATTATCTATTTTACCTTTCCTAACATACCCTGGCGTTTAAAGCATGGCGATGTACTCATGAAAACTTAGTCTATCTGGAGGCATGGAGGCCTGGGGTTCCCTGTGCTTTGTTAGTTTTGGCATCACATATCATATAGTTACCTGGTCATGGTATTCGTAGAATTGGACACTGTGCCCATGTCTGAGTCCAAAGTTTATCCCAAAAAGGTTTATGCTCGATCCTATCGTCCTACAGATCCACAAGGTTCGGTATCATGAAAAGTAAACGACGAACCAACTACTATTACAGTTACTCACCATGGCTTTGAATGGGATCGACGTTGGATGTTATGCTGAAGCATATGTCTATTTAACCACAATTTTCGGCAACAGTACATCAAAGGCCTCGGAATAAAAAGGTGAGAAATCTGATGTAAAAAGACCATTTTGCATTTCATATCTATCCTGAGTTCATAAGTCATGTCGTGAATCATTCATTTCCGAGCCAGAAGACCCGACGTCGCATTAACCCAATGTGCTCTTCTTTTCTCCCCCAAGACCAAGAAGATGCCATCTATCCATCCATTCGCTACCATGATCATCGTTCGTCAAAAGACCAAAGTGTGTAAAAGAATGGAGTTGCTAAAAAGAAGAACAATGACATTCGCTTCCTCCAAGCCTCGCGAAAGAAAAAGGTATTTAACAATACTTTCTAGACAACCGCGACAGTACAATTAACCAGAAGACCGTTTCGAAAAGGTGTAAGGAAACGGGGGTGATGGTCGGGTAAGCATCTAATACCTCGCACCCATGGGTGGCGGTGGCACAGAGCTACCGTAAGGATTCGCATCCGCGTAGGACGTAGGATAAGGCTGGTTGGCAGCTACAGGATATGCGTACGGATTAGCGGCTGCTCCATTCATATTGGCTCCCAGAGCATTTAGACGGGCTTCTTTCTCGCGTCGTTCACGCTGCTTTCTCCTCTTGCGGCGGCGCGTCTCAAGTTCCTTGACGCTGTGGCGTTGCTCGTTCATCTCTTTCCACTCGGAGTAGGCTGACTTGATACCGAGGGCAGCGATACCCACGGCAGCAGCATCTTGGAGCATGTTCTTGGACTTGCGTTTGCGCGCTTCTTCGGGTGACATTTCGCCCTCGCCGACGAGCTTGCGACGGTTCTCCGAGGCAACCATGGAAGAATAGACTCCATGCGCCGCGTGGATGGTGGCCACAGTGGCTAGACCCGCAGTAAGGAGTTCCTTACCTCGTAGCTTCTTGCGCTTCTCCTCCATGTCGGTGGACGATTCGGAATCGCTGCTAGCGTCCCATCGACCCCGATCTGCTCCTCCACCCTGTGCTGTCAAAGCACCGGCGCCTGCCCCACCGGCGGCGGCTAGTCTGCGATCTGGGTTAGTCCTGGAAGGGGCTTCGGAATACTGGTCGTCCATACCGCGGCCTCGGCTGTACGAGCGGCGGTTGCCCCTACGTGAGGGCACATAGCTGTCGGCGCTGGAAGAGCGGGATCGCTCCTTTCGGGAACGAGACTTGGATCGCACACGGTCGTATAGAGCCTTGCCTGCTGCGAGCACAGCACCGGTACCAGCTACCTTGGCGAGACCGTTGTTTCCTCCCTCGCTGGAATGGGAGCGCGAGCGGCCGCGAGAGCGCGAACGTCCGAAGATGGACCTGGACCTGGACCTGGCACGAGAGCGGGAGCGAGACCTGGAGTCGTCACGACCACGAGGAGCACGGGAGCGGGAGCGAGAGCCGTTGGCTAGACGAGAAGCGACAAGACCACCCAGAGCGGACTCGGCGACGTGTCTCTTCTCGTGCTTGCCAGGGTCTCTGTCGATGAGACCATCGATACCAGCAGCACCGAGAGCAGCAGTTGCGACACGTTGGCCCTTGGCACCAGTCCATGGACCGGCTTCCTTGCGGCTGCGGAAGGCTTCGACAGCACCGGCGACGATGGCGGCTTTGGCGGCTTGCTCCCACTTCTCAGACTTGCGTCCTCCTCGGCTGCGGCTGCGAGAACGCGAGCCGTAGCGGCTGCTTCGGCGGTCGCGGTCGTCGTAGTATCCGTATCGGTCGCTGTCGTAGCCACGGTCGTCTCGACGAGGACGGGAGCGTGATCGGTCGCGGCCGCCTCCAGTGACTGCGCCGATGATACCGCCTAGGCCTGCAGACTCGCCAAAGTCCTTGACCTTGTCGACGATGGACTTGCGGCGCTGCATGTTGGGGCGCTCAGAGTACTCGGAACGGTCATCGTAGTCGCGGTCACGTCGACGGGGGCGGTCATAGTAGTCGTCATCGTAGCCACGGTTCACTGAGCGGGTGCGACGGGGCGGCGCATACTCCTCGCGGTACTTGGTTTGCCTATACTCGGCACCGGGAGGGAAGTCGCGGGGGATTTCCTCGATGCTGTCCTCGCGCGCTGCGGGGCGGTAGACGAGATCTCGTGCCCCGCCTCCGCGACCGCCGCGCTCAATGTACGTCGTCTCGGTGACGTACTCAGGCTCCCGCGTACGGTGCCGTGGTGCGTAGCTGTACTCAGACATGGTGATGGTGCTCTATACCCGCCGTGGGCGATGTTGGCTCTCCAGGGTCCAGCAGCAGGAAGCGTCGTATCCGGGTCCGGTGTTCTGCGCAAGGCTTGGTTAGCGGGCGCACGAAGGCGACGAGCAGGGCGGCGCCTTGGACATACCAAATAGTCTCTTTGGTCAGATAGACTTTACTTGGCTAGTAAGCGCAAGTTTGATAGTTGGAGGGCTGTCGCAACGAAGAACAAGGTGCCTGCGAAGTAACGGGACAAGGTGGGTAGGGGAATGGGGTGTCGAGCGTCGCAGGGCACCGGCAGGCAGTGGTATTTAACAGGATGATCGACTCGGAAGGTCCAGGGCTGATGACTGTCCGTTTGGCTTGGGTCCCAAGGATCTATCTCGGTGCAGGTGGGGTGGCGTAGATGTTACCGTTTGCTTGAGGCTGGGGTGGGCGTCAGTCTTGAGAGCGCAAAGCGGCAACAGCGTGCCTATGATGTCACTTGTTGGGTTGCCCACAGCCAAGGCCAAACTTTCTTCTACCAGCTGCTGCGCCCAACGAGAAGACAGTCTCAAACGGGGTTTAGGTCAACTGATTTGCGCAGCTTTTCTGACCGGCATCCCTCACCGACGGACGACTTGGGTGCTTTTCGCTGCGAACATGTTGCTCGCCATAGCCCCTCTCCGGCTGCCTCCGAATCTTGACCGGTGCCTCACTTTCGTCCATCTTACGTTGCGACGACGGCTTTCTGACAGCTGTCGCATCGTCTCCCCATTCGCCTCATGGCTGCATCTCCCACTCCACATGTCTCGCTGCTTCTAAGCCATGATTCCAAGTTTCTGTCCTGCACCCTGTCCACTCGGCAGCATTCAGGGCTTGATGACGAAGCCCGGTGCCATTGTGTGTAGGGGTGCTATGTACAGAACGCCACGTGAGTCATCAGCTATTGGCCGATACCCGTGGTAGGTACATGGAACTCCAGCGAACATGCGAGGATACACCTGCCAGTCTGTGGCCTGACACTTTGACGTTGGCCCAAACCCTGGAAGGACCGGGTAGTACCTGACAATCTTCAAAAAGATGCCCAACTACATGTTTTTCCTTCCTTGTTTGTTTGCTTCATGTTTTATTGAGGAGTCGATGACGATATGCCTTCAACGCGTGAACCTGTGTTTGGTCGCTAGAAATTGTGGCGCATGCCAATACGAGTGTTTGGGGCATGGTAGCTGCATTGCTTTATCTCAGCAGCAACAACAGCCTCTCTAACTTTTTGCAATTTCTGAAGTATGGACCACGTACTAGACTAGATCGTACATGTTTCGGATTTTCCATGTCAAGTTGGTCACCAGATCTGAATCACACCACTGTAGTCCCCTTCCATGATATCTCTGGGAACAAGGCAACGAAGACTGGACAAAGCAAAGACATGATACCATATAGCCTCACGACATCTTCCAAGAACGAGCTGTAGGCATGAAGACACTCCCCAACTGGGTCGAATCGGAAGTTTCTCAGAGTACTTTGCTCCATCATGTTGTACCACACATGTCATCACACGTATTGCAAAGTATTGATGATTCTTGCTCCATCCTGATGAATATAGTACAAGCATATATACACGACGCAAGATCAACCTCAAACCTTGATCGCATACCGCCTAGGCTTATCGCTTTCCACGGCCTTCCCTGTCCGTTCCTTCGCCCACAACTTTAGTCTTGACATACGCTGTAGATTTGCCTCTTCCTGCTCTCTGAGCTTTTCTGCTTCCAACTCTTCTGCTGTGAGCTCTACAGACATTGCCTTCTTCTTCTGTATCTCGGGATCCGGCCGCGAGACTTTCTTGTCGAGCAACTTCTTGACCTGCTCTCGTAGCGTCCTGGCTGCCTCTCTTGCTTCGGCCATGTCTCCAGCTCCATTCTGGCTGGCCGCCTGCTTAATCTCTTCTCTCCTCTCTCGTTGGCCCCATGGCTCTAGGTCGGGAACCTCTGGCCAGACGAATGGCTGCTCCAACTCTACCGTCATGTACTTCTTCGAGTCCTCACGGAACCAATGCCGTGGCTGTTCGCGCGTATCGCGTACAGGCATTTGCTTTACGTACGATCTGATGTTGAAGCATTTGACGTTGTAGGCGTGGTAGAGGTAATCGCGAAGGTCGTACTTTGAGAAGTCGAGCGGGACGAGGAAGCGGGCATGATACGGGGAAAGGTTTGGTGTACGAAGGAGTGCGACTGTGAATTTAGGACTGAATTGTGTTAGTCCTGAGCATAAACGATGTAGCGTAGTGGCCTACAGGTATATCTTCTTGCTCCCAAAGGCTATCAGTTTTTTTGTGATGGGTACGGCGTTCATGGCGATGGGTTGCGATAGAGTCCAGCAAATATGATGAGGTGCTTTCTAGGGAATCAAATGGCGCACGAGCAATGGGTACGGCGGCTTCGAGAAGTGCAATGCGCGACGATGCCGCGTGATTCGACTTCTAGTGGTAACTTTGGTGATGCTCAGAAAATGGATCGGAGGTCGCTCCGCCTAACACCGAGCCCCGCCAAGCCTTTCCCCAACCTCTGTGCCTCTGTGACAATGCACAGCGACTCTTTGCCATCCTGATTTGACGTCTTGTGCCTCCTATCTACAACCTCTCATCTGCATATGGAACCTCTATGTAAACGATATTCACGATCTCCTCGCGTGATACTCGGCAGATCAGGTCACATGTGTGGGCAAACTAACAGCTTCGCTCGACGAATCTCAGCTGCATCGAAGGTCTGTCTGCTCATAGTTGTGATGAATTGTCACATACTCGCACTCTCGAGTGACATGTATTAGACTGGAATATATCCGGTGTTGCTGGTGGCGTCCACGTGGTCAGTGCCCTTGAGTAGGTACCTAGGTAAAGCAGACAGTTTGCTTTCGTCGAATGCCGCCTTAGGCGACAGTGTTCTCAAATAAACGGCGCTCCCTCTCACTCGAGTCAATAGGTCACCCGAATTCTTGACACCATGAACCTTTGTATCCCATCTTTCCGTTCTCTGCACGTTGAGCCCCCACAAATCTGATTGATACCTCTTCTTTGCTCCTTGACTAATACAACAAACTTTATGCGTTGTTGCACACAACTCCTTCATATCACTGGAATGCAGCGTGCTCTTAAGCGTGCTTCTACCAATTGGCTACACTTACGGCAGGAGTGGACGTGTCCAAGCGTCACTGCGTGTCTGCTCCTTCCAACCCGGGTTCACCTCGACCTATCCTTGCAGATGAGCACCACGGTACTGCCCAAACACTCCTCTTCCCGACGCCATTACTTTGACACTGCTTCTGATACGCCACACAACCAAGAGTCTACAATCATGAACCCAGGCGAAAGTGGCCCGGCTCCTAGGCCAAAGCCAAACAAAACCATATTAGTGCCTCAAGAGTTCCGTCGTCCCACTCATGCCAGAGAGTGCGACAACATCGTCAACGAGGTTAAGGTCAGAACTGGTTGTGCAGTCATTCCGCAATGGGATGATGGGAGGATCTACCAGTTCGGCATCGCTGGAGGAGGCGCAGGACTGGAAAAGGCGGTCCGATATATCAATC
Organism: Alternaria postmessia; assembly: GCF_024291825.1. Lineage (NCBI taxonomy): Eukaryota > Fungi > Ascomycota > Dothideomycetes > Pleosporales > Pleosporaceae > Alternaria > Alternaria postmessia. The sequence continues at coordinate 103,313 of NW_026260098.1, forward strand.
AGTGGATTTCCAACGCGCACGTCAAATCGAAAGATTCCTCAGCGTGGGCAAAGATGCCGGCTTTCGATCCGAACAAGTGGTACTACGAGCAAATTGAAGAAATGGAGCGACAACGCAAAGAGGCGTTCAGAGGAACAGCGCCCAAAGTGTCAGAAGGCGGAACACCGCTACAGTGCTTAACCATACATTGGCCAGAGGATCTGATCAATCTGAACATAACTCCTCGCGATGTCTTCGGCAACAAGTTGGAAAAGCTGGATGCTATCCGGACTTACGACGAGGTTTTCATATCGATTCTCTCTGCTCAGGGCGATATCGGGCAGATAGAGATACAAGGTGCGTTTTGGATATATAGTATTCATATAAGCCTTACGCTGACTTCTCACTCTCGTCTTCGAAGCGGTAGACATAGCGAACATAGAAGCAGCCGAGGCGCATCTCAAGACGATGATTGACAAAGTCAAAGCTGAAGAGATGGGACAACATCATACGCTCAACATGATCCTTGATGATCAAGAGGGGATGGAAGTCGAGCTGAAAAAGGCTGACACTTGGTGGCCGAACCTGTGCGTAGATTGCCGGTATCAATTGTGTCAGATATGAACTAACTTCGTGTACTTAACTCTAGACAAGACCGAGTCGTACCCCACCTCCTTCCCAATAATATGATGGACCCTCCTGGACGTTTTCGCGGTGCTTTCATGCACTCCAAGCAGCTCTCGAAGATCCAGCGTTCTGTTCAATTAGCTCTTGACGCCGTGCGTCACAAGAAAGGCGCTTACGATATGACCATCTGTCTAGGGTCTCTAGCACTGAATTCGAGGCATATCAGAGAGAATGGAATTGGCAAAAAGTACAGCAAGGATGTCTTCTTAAAGTCGATCAATGGATCGGTGGGCCTTGAAGTAAAGAAGTGGCAAGTCAAGACCTTTATAAGAGTATCATGACGGTAGCTAACAGAACAGGCTTGTCGACGATGTATTGGGCTGCCAGATACTGAAGTCTTTCTTCACGGCTGACGACTTCCTCGAACCTACAAAGTCTTCAGACTATTTCGGCTATATGCCCAAATCTCTTCAAGGAACCCGCCCTATGTTCCGAGGAACATGGGTGTTCGCAGATCCCAGCATTGCTACTGCTCATCCGCCTCAGGCTACAGCTACCCGCCATCCCGGTCGACCCAATCCATCCTACCAAAAGCCTGCTGCTACCGCGAGTTCGACACCAGTACCGGCGGTACAGTCCAGCCTTATCGTGGTTCGAGTTGATTGGACGGACGACGAAGAAGGGTTGTACGAGAAGACCACTACACGATTCTACAGGACAGAACAAGGTAAACTAGGTCCAACGAAGAATATGGACATCAACCTGCTTGAGTTAGGAGAGAGCCAAGGATGGCACTTTGCCCTCGAATCATTGACCCCCGTGGCATCAAAAAGCATTTCGCCTGTGATAACTGGTTTCGCCGAGCGAGTTAAGATGAGGCCCAACCATGACCATCGTTCCAGTGAAAGCTTCGCTGAGTGGGAGCAGACACCGACTGTCAAGAAGTATCTGCGCACTGGTCGTTTAGATACTATCTACTCTTTCGGAATTAAGCAAACATGCTACAAAGTTGAGGTCACCGGCATGTGGTACCCGGGACAGAAGCTACCTGTCTGGGGTCTCTCTATTCGTCATCTAGAATGGGCGACTCATCTCGCAGAGCTCGAGCGACTGCCTATTGATCGCGAGGCTGACTGGGGTAATACCATCGCTGCCTTCTTACCAGACGACGGACATTCAGATTGTTCTAGTGCCACCGAGCGTAAGTACAGAATTCATTTGACTACCTTCAGGGTGACTTTTCGCGTCAGGTTTCTGTCTTATAACTAACGATGTATTGATCAGGTTCTTGGATGACGGAAACGTTACCGAAAGATGAAGACTTCGGAATAAGAGACCTCAATCTGGGCTCTGGTGTCGAAGCACCACCACCACGCGACGGTATCCGCATCCTTATGGACAAGCTACTTCAGCTCTCAGCTATCGTCAGCTCAGTCACCGAGACTTCCGCGGCGATGGCGGGAAGGAGCTCGAGCTAGGCGCCTGCAATGACGTGGGTGGTCTTTCGCGGTACGCGCTAGATTTAGGTTGGAGGTCATATTGCTGTCGTGAGTGGTTGTGTCGTGCGACTGGGGTTGACGTAAGTGTCGCGGCTCGTTTACCATATTTTGGAGCGAGAGGCGACATGGGAGGTGTCTCTATTCAAATAACAGGGAAGCGATGGATCTGCACACGGAATACGCATACAGTATGTCTGCATGTCCTCTTAATATTCAATAGCCCAAAGAAATCCGAGGTGATCTGAAAGGGCGGTGGGTCTAGGAGTCAAGTCTTATATAGAACCATGTCAACAGCATGATATCTGACTTTATTCCTGGCCCTTGCTATTTCGTTCTCCACTTTCGAAGATGTGTCTGATCCTCCAGCTTTGCTCCTGCTCGTGTCAACACAGCTTGACCAGCAGCAATGGCAGTCCTTCCACAAGCTAATCCTTCAATGTTCTTTGTTGATACTTCAGCTGCCTTGCTCCTCACGCTTGCCTTCCTGTGCGTTCATGACCTTGAGCCTAATAACCTCCTCGACGACTCTAACATTCTGCGCTTTGCCCTGTACAACACCCTCCAAGTCCTTCAAGCTGTCACCCAGATCCTTGACCTTGCGCTCATAGAAGTCCTTTGCGCTAGCAATATCTTTCTCTACAAAGAAGCCTGTGCCTACATCCACCAGCACATGTTCATGATCCGTGAGTTTCCCCGGTACGTATAACGAGGATGTCAAGGGGACGAGAAGCGGTTTCGAAACGGTCGCTGGTGTGAGACCCGTTGAAATGGAGGTCAGGCAGTCGCGGAACTTGGATTGCGCGGTGCGTAGCGATTGGAACGAATTTGAGAGGTGGGTGAGCTCGGCATCGAGTTGGGTTTTTAGTTCTTGGAGGCGGGGGACAGGGAGGGATGTAATTTCGACTGCGAGGTGGAATTAGCACGATGCGCGATGGATTGGCGTTTGGCTGCTATTTACTTTGACCAGGCTGTGCGCCTTGAGCTTGTGCCATGTTGGTGACGCGTGGGCTGATGGGTGTCGAGCTTCCGGGTGTTTGTGACGATGTAAACTTTAGGATGGGAAGGTTTTGGCGGGGCGGCGAGCTGCTCGTGTGGGGTACGGTAACGTGAGAGCGTGTCAACCTTCTGGGCAAGTCGCATCCACGTAATCTATCATACCTCACCATATTTCAGTCCTCTATGCCGAAGCCGGGCCCTCTTCTTCCTCGCCACTGGATTCGCAGGCGTGATTTAATGCCGGTACGCAATACGCGTTTCCGAGTCTTACAAAACGAACAATACTTGGACAAGAAGAAGCAGCTCAGCATAACCAATTTCAAATCCGACTATCCCGCCGTCTTCAAAAAAGCTTTCCTGGATATACCCGCAATTGAAAAGTGGTTTCAGAAACTCAGTGAGCGGCCAGAGGTGCTCACAGGTGAACAACACCTAAAACAACACGATCAACGCAAACAACACCAACAACGCAAACTTGATGCACTCCACAAAACGTTCAGATATCCTCAGGAGCTGAATACAGCATATCTGGAGCAGTATGGCAATGCAATTGTGCCGTTGGAATTGACCCGTGTTTCCACCAACGGCAGCGCTCGAAACCAAACTTTCGAGCGCTTCGAAGCACCGCTATCCCTCCTTTTACAGCATATGAGTGCTGCTGAGACGCAAGACACCAGTTTGTACCTCGCGCAACACTCGCTAGCTGATCTCCCAGCGCCGCTGCAAGAAGACCTCCCCACGCCCTCGCTCTTCCTACCGCACCTCAAGGCCCGTGGCGATATCTATGCGTCAAGTCTCTGGATGGGTAGACCGCCTACGCGCACGCCGCTACACCGCGACCCGAATCCAAATATCTTCGTACAACTGGCAGGCAAGAAGACGATTAGACTTATGAAGCCTGAGGTAGGCAGGGGTGTATATGAGATTGTAAGACAGAAAGTACATGGGGCTGGCGGAGACGCGAATATGAGGGGAGAGGAGATGATGCAAGGAGGAGAAATGGAGGGCTTAGAAGATGCAGTGTGGAATGACGACCCCGAGGTAAAAATGGCTGACGCAACCGGCGTAGAAACAACTCTGAGGAGTGGAGATGCGCTCTACATTCCTCATGGATGGTGGCATGCTGTTAGGGGGATTGGAAGGGGCGCAAATGCTTCGGTAAGTGCAGTATAAGATCTTTTCTGAATATGTCGCTTAATCGTTGTCTAGGTCAACTGGTGGTTCCGCTGAACGAAGCTTCATCGAAATCGCACTCTTTGAGAATCTGATAGAGTGTTTGAGGATATTGAGCCGTCACGACTTAATTTCCACCCTCACGGTAGCCTCCGAGCCGTCAACCCATGTTCCAATCGACCTCGTGCCGGGCACAATCTCCACCTCCCTCATGACACGCTCCATACCCATCTCCGCCTCGCTGTCCTCCGAGTCCCAGTCGTCGTCTACAATATCTGTCGGTGATTTCCGTACCGACATCCAATCGCCGGTCTCCCATGTCAATTTGCACGCCATGGGCTTGATTTTGAAGTGTTTTCCAACGATACCAAGCACCGTGTACGCGGTACTACTCATGGGTATTTCCGTCTCGAAAGTTGTATCCGTAGCTGCCGCGAGGTAGAACTTGATGCGGAGCAACCGGGCAGCAAGCGAGTTTGGGTTTACGGCATTAGCAGAGCGCTGCACATCTGGCTCGCCATACTCTTCACACAACCATTTGTACCGCGGATGGCTTTTCAGTATCTGCTCTCGCTGGCTCTCAGGTGCGAACTGCACCTCCTTGGCGATCATGGACAGATAATACGACTCTGCATTCAGCCGTTCTTTCTCGTGGATGGGACTGTGGTTTAGCGTCTTGAGCTGTCCCAGTCGCGCTAGTGTAAGCATATACCCATCATCTGCCGTCAAGCTCCTTCCATCTGGTGCTTGCAAAGACTGATATAATGGGTTTTGCGACACGCGTAGGCTTTGGAGACCAGGAAAGACGTACACGAGTTGCTCGATGAAAGCCCATGTTGAAATTTCATTGAACGAAAGATCCACTTCTCGTACCGTACTTGGGAAGATGGACATCGACGCGTCTGAGCTAGTTATCTCGGAGATTTTGTTCGATTTGAGGATTAGGCGACGCAGATTGGGCAGCGTTACCAGACATGCTAGCGATGATAGACATGTGATGTGGTTGTCTTCAAGTGTCAGATCGGTGATAGTGGGGTTGAGGGCATGCTGAGTGAGGCCTGTATAGAGGTTGCTGGAGGCGGAAAATGTGGTGACAGCTGGGAAGAGGTGGGTCAGGAGGGCGAGATCTGCCCAGGGAAGGAGATTATCTTCTAGTTTTAGGGAGGTGATGCCTTTGAAGGCCTGGAGACAGCGTTCTCGCTCTTCTCCAGATAGGGAAGTGTCGCGGAGTCGTATACCACTGCGCGGTTATTAGTATATATAGGAAGGGACTGTGTGTGGATGACTTACTCGACCCTCAAGCTTCTCAATCCAGGTAGTTGCTCACAGATTGCAGCTACTTCTCTCCATTCTTCAAAAAGATTTCTACTCAGATCAAGCTCAATAGCTTTTGGACATGCTTCCCTCACATCATTCTTCTCTCCTCCTCTTAACCATTCATCTTGACGTGCTTCGGGTCGATACATGCATAACCCATCCAGGATGATAATCTTCAACTCCGAGAGCTGAGCCAACTGCCTCCGGATTTTGTCGAACCCAATCTCCTCAGCTGGTTTACCATTAAAGTGCACAGGTTTCAGCTGTGGAGGTTGATGATTGAAAACCACATGTACATCTGGATCTTGGAAATCCTCCGTAACAGCTTCAGACGCATATTTTGACTTTAATGCTTGAACAAAGGTGCGTGGTGGATCTGGTTTGCGGGTAGGACGGATGAAGGATGCGGATGTTGGTGACGGGTTCAAGCATGTGAAGTATCGTGTGCCATTATGTTCGCCGGAGTGTTTTCCTCGAGTTGGTTCGTCCCATTCCACGCCGAGCCATTCGCCTTTAGTTCCTTCGACAGTGCCGTAGTAGCGGACGGTACAGAGGCGGGCGTCGAAGCAGAGGCGCTTTCCTATGTAGATATTGGTTGCCATGATTGGCTAAGTCGTAGTAATTTTCCTTCTCCTTTGGCTAGTATAGCCGGTGAGCAGATTTCTTGAGTTTACTTCACCAGTATTATTGTCAGACTCCCCCAGAAGAGCGTGGAACCGGCTTCCTAATGCGAGGGTGAGCGTTGTATGGTGAATGTGTTAAGGCAGCTGCGCACGTGATTATGGAGGTGACAGGGATTAGGTATCGTAGCACTAGCGTCGCACGCCTCCAGAAGTTCTGTCGCGCGACATCACTCCAACACGCCTACGTCTACGCGGCTCCACACTTCACCATAGCCTACGTAAAAGTCATATTCACCTCAGTCTGATCGCGAGAAAGATTGACATAGTAGATCGTACAGGTTCTCCAAGATGGATTACCAGGTACGTTTCTCGTCGCGACATTTAAGAACAGCTACTAACTTCTACAGAATCGCGCAGGCTCCAAATTCGGAGGCGGCGGCGTCGCATCACAGTCGGCAACCAATGCCGACCGACGAGAGCGTCTCCGAAAGCTCGCGCTTGAGACCATCGACCTCGACAAGGACCCGTACTTCTTCAAGAACCACGTCGGAAGCTTCGAATGTCGTCTCTGTTTGACAGTCCACCAGAACGATGGCTCATATCTCGCGCATACGCAAGGAAGGAAGCACCAGACAAACCTGGCACGTCGTGCGGCGAAAGAACAGAGAGAAGGCAAGAGGGACGACGTGGGCCAGCAAGGACTTCTGGCTGGTGTGCTGCCCAAGAAGAACATTATCAAGATTGGCCGCCCTGGTTACCGTATCACCAAAGTACGCGATCCGAACACACGCCAGAATGGGTTGCTTTTCCAGTTCCAGTTCCCGGACCTCACACCCGGCATCACACCCAAGGTCCGCGTCATGAGCGCCTACGAACAGAAGGTGGAAGAGCCGGATCCAAACTACCAGTACTTGATTGTTGCTGGAGAGCCCTATGAGACAGTCGCGGTCAAGCTACAGTCGCGCGACATCGATAGAAGGGAGGGCAAGTTCTGGTTCTGGTTCGACGAGGATGCCAAGGAATTCTGGTGTCAGATCCTCTTCAAGACTGAGCGTGACGAACGCTTCAGCGCAGTGCCAGGTCTCGCCCCTGGAAGGTAGTGGCTTTCTTAAAGGTCGGTTGTTTTCAGTACTTTCATTACCTCATGCAAATCAACTTCCCAGGCGTAATGGCGCATTCATTCGGGAACATCACGACTACGTTTTAGGAGCTCATGTCGGTGTAGGTAGTCCCGATACAAAATATTGGATAATACAAGTCCAACGTGACCAAACAAGCTCTTGCTACTTGTAGCCCGGTCTTAAGAAAGGTTTCAGTCTTAAAAGTGTTCTTTCAAAAGTTGCGCGTCCAGCTATGCAACCACATCGCGATGCGCTGGACACGAGAATTCTGTGCCAAGTTTCCGCACGGTGGCTTGCTACTAGCACTCATGACTTACTCCAGATAAGAATCGATGTGAGTTGAACTTTCGCCGGGCTCAGGGTGTACGAGGTACGCCTGCTCAATTATCGATGCTCACATGGCAAGAGCGATTTCGCCTTGCGTCTGTGCGCCTTCCTCACTCGACGTCCGAACCGGACGTCTTCAACAGCATCTGATTCACCAGCGTTACCTCCTCACCGTCTTTCTCGCTTCTGCATTCAACCGACCACATCTCTCCGTTAGTCCGCCACTACTTCAATTTCAAATTGTCTCCTCAGCTAAAACCTTGATCTGTTTGCCGTCTGCGGACAACTAACCCTTGCGGTACTCTATTACACTGCTTCAGCGACGGGCTTATCACGCAGGCCAAGAAGCATAGACTTCTAGGCTGTTGCTGTTGAATGTTGCAGTAGCGTGCAGGTGTTGGTGTTTTCGCCTCTCTTTGGTTTTATTCAATCAAGGCATGTTTCGATGGAGCATGACAGTGTTTTCCAGGAAGGCTACTAGAGTGCTCACTTAAATGCTGCAGCTCTTTGCTTCTAGCCGCGCTTGTTGAAGCCGATTATGGAAGGTCGCCAAGCAGGCATCGAAGCCTAAGGGCTTTTGCTGCCGAGGATACCGCATCATAAACTCCTTTGGACGGCTCTAATTCAGTACAAGACCCTTTGTACAATGCATTACTGGGCAATCCAAACTGCCAGGCTAGGCTAGGCTGTGTTGAGTGGACTCCATCTTCGAACGCATCGTACGAGGGTCCCTTGAACGCTGTTCGCGAGGCAGATGTAGCTGGCATCAAGGGTGTATGGCACACAACAGCATAACATAAATTCCAGCTAGATGGATGTGTGGAACTCTCTTCACCGCATTTCTCACTCACATTTGCCCCAGCATACCTAACATTGTGAGTGGAGACAGCAATTCCACGAGTCTCATTCTCCTCATGTATGGTCAAATGCATACGCGGGTCTTCTTTAGGTCCCACCGATTCGAATGCGGCACTGAATATCTATCTAACTTAAGGCGGTAGGCGTGCATTTAGCAAGCTCAACAGAGATCACATTCTACATCGACTCATCTTCGGGTTGTTTTCAGTATCATCTGATGCCCATGGATGGATAAATACGATAACGGCCCTGGTCTTTTCAAGCCGTCGGCGTAACTGGTAGCACCTGACCGTCTCTTCGTCGAACGAATACTGGATCTGGTCTGATGATTGGCCGCAACTACCTCGAACGTTGATGCAGCCTCGCCACGCTTCCCCACTCTAGAGTGGACCGCCTCACCGTTCGAACGCAGTTTGCCTAGCTCAATGCTACAACATGGATGGAACTACATCGCCCGGCAGGATTGGAGATCCAGAGGGGTTGGGGTTCGTCTTTAGGGTGTGGGTAGCGTAGCTACTTGCTAGCGAAACTCGGGGGTATGCCGAAGCCACTAGCGCCTATCATCTTCCTGATTTCAAAGTCATGAAATGGCCATCTTGCAAGTTAACCGGCCATTGCTGGCGAAACCTGAGCATAAACAGTGAGCTCGCTGTGGACGATCACATATCCTATTATTGGACGTCTGATTACAGTTCTGCATGACGGATCTGTGTGTGTACGTGGTAATGCAGCAACGTTTGTTTTTACTTCGGTGTTCCAAAAGCCGATGGAGAAGAGATGTGCTTCACCGCTGAAGTTGTACAACCCGCTGCATGTGGCTTTCATACAGGAAGCCAAACGGAAGCCATGTACAGTGCTAGCCTGCGGGACATCCGCAGTTGGCTGCAAGAACAAGCACTCACCAGTGGGTGGTCCTACCCATTCCATTTCCTCGGATTTCTGAAACGAGGCCTCGACATTAAATGGCCTCGATATCATGGTACGGATACAACCGCCGTACGCCGCGATCTTCAATCTAACTTGAACGTGGGACGACTTTGGCGTCTGACGTCTCCCGACGCTGGGATCCAAGACAGTGGATACAGCTGTCATATGATCAAGCAGCTATCCTAGCCTGCCCGTAGTGCCCCGCCAAGGTATCGACTAGGTCTAATACTTGAATTCGCGTTGGAATGTTTCAACGATCCTTGTAGTTAGCGCACTGCAGATGTCATGACAGCGGTGAGCGGGTTTGTTAATATGACGGTAGACGTCAAAGGTCGGTACGATGCTAACGAGGGGTAGAGTAGGTAGAGGACTTGGAGCCGTTCTCGCGTTGACACTCACGACATATGTGGCAGGTGTCGGACCATAGAACAAGGACGACATGTCCCACTTGTGTGGTAATCCCGGTTTACGAAGGGTACGGATATAAGCGACTGCACTCTGTTCACATCACTCTGTTCAAGAAGACTGATCGTCCGTGTTGTTTCTTCATACCCCACTGGACAGTACCGAGTTCGGACGCAAGAAGGGCTTTAGCAAACAAAGAATGGCAAACACTTCTCAATTGGCTTAGACCCTGCAGAGAGAGGCAGATGACAAACTGGGGCCTCAGGGTCTAAGACATGGAATAATGTGGCACAGCCTCCTCAAACGCGTCAGGAAAGAGACGCGAAAGGTTGCGTGCTCCAAGATGCCGAAGCGGATGCCGGCATCCAGGCCTACAGATGGACACAGTCTGTGGTCCGTCCAGATAGATTACGTCTTGAACTCGCGTAGTTTCAAGAGCATGTCAACAACACGGCGCACGGACAAAGTGAGTTAGACAGCGCTTAGGACAGGAAAGACGAACGGACATGGCGTTTCGACTCCCGCTAAGGCAGTGGCGCGAGCTGCGGAAGGGATGTGAGATACGGGCAAGGTAGCATGGTGGGGATCGGTTACAGCACGGGCAGGCCAAGGGTCATTGACACTTCTGCCCTTGTTGGTTCGGCGGGGAACGGGTCGCTTGGTGGAACAGATCGCCAACTCTGCGATGAATCTGCTGTCCACACGGAACGAAGAATGAATATCGAAGCGTCCAAGCGTTGCAACTGGATGCTTGGGCCAGAGGAGAGAGTAGGAAGCGATTCCGATGCTATGGATGCGCTTGGAGCTTTCAGCTGCAGCACTGCCCATAGGCCCGCGAAGACCGACGGCGCTACGAGAGGACGAGCCTCAACTGGGCCTAGGAAATGCTAGAGGAAAACGAATTGCACAGGACAAGCAAAGGTCGGCGATCAGCGCATCATTTTTAGACGTCTTGACGGAGTAGCGGGAATACGAGCAGAGCAGGCAGCAGAAGCGCGTCCAAGATGAGGACTACTGCTTTTGACAGATGCAGCGCAATAAAGTTGGGCTTCCTTATTCGGCTGTTGCGGCAAGCATGAGCGGGCTGGGGGGAATTGGCTACGGGCGCTGAGGAGTCAGACGATACGGGTTGATTGATAGAGTGAGAAGGTCGAATGCATGACGACTGCGGCCGCCAATGCAGGCGGCAGCGTAGTCTGTCTTGGGCGGGCTGCAGGCCCACGGGTCTAAAATCAATGATTCGATAGCAGCCTGCTGACACGGTCGCCTTGTCGGGAGCTGCTCAATCAGCAGCAGGCGGGCTTGTGAGTGGTGGAGACTACAGGATAGGCAGCGCGTCTGACCCAGGCCTCGCGTTCGCGCAGAAAGCATCGAGCATGAGAGAACAAGGCCCGGCGCGCTCGGGTGCTTGGCTCTGGAGTGGAGACGGAATATCGAGAGCAAGATCCAAGCTAGCGGTCGCTATCTCGCAGCATGATGCAAGTAATGCTGTTCGGCTCCGTGCGCTCTGCGCTCTCGAGGTAGTGAAAAGCCACCGGCTCGTGCAGGGCCGCGGGAGAGCCACTTTTTATCACACTGCAGCGCCTCTAATGCCTGAAGCTTGTCGCCATTGTCAGTGCGTGCCATTTGCTCACTAGACGAAGACTGTCGACGTCCGCCGCGCGGGCCGTCAGCTGCTGGGGTTGCAGGGCATATCAGATTGGGCTTCGCTCCCATTTCGTAATTCACCATAACCCGACTTCCCAGTTGCAGCAGCACCCAGTGGTCTTTGCTCCCGCACCACGCAGCGCCGCGCCAATCGCCCACACATACGCCCATACAGCCCGTACAGCCGCCCATACATATCTTGCACCAAGGGCTCCTGCTCCCGTCGCTGGTTAGACAGCCTGCACCGCCCAAGGTTCGTTCCCCCAACCGTTCGCTCGCTCCATCTGTCCTGCCCTGCCCTGCCCTGTCTTGCCCTGCTCGGCCCTGCCTGCTGCGAGTCACCCTTACAGCGGCTGTTCGCAGTGCAGCCCTCACATGGCCTGTTTTCGCGCCGTCACCTGAAGCTCAAACCTAACCGCGTCCTAGTCCACGAGCAGTATATCGATCAGCCAGCGCCGTCGGAACATTGCGCGCAGCTCTACCAATATTTGCCCGTGCTTGTACCACCTGTTCTGGCATTTTCCGCGACGTTCAGAATCTTCCGTAGTTATTGAGCTCGTCTGCCTGAGTGGTGTCGCCATCCCCGTCCGTAGCCACCGAACGCGCCTTCCCGGCGAGTCTTGGCCCCACCCGCACCTGCCGAACTTGAACCTTGGTTCGCCGCGCCGACACACTGCCCGTCTCCCATCACTCACCAACACATGATCCCCAGCGACCGCTGCGGATTCCCGTGCGTCTAGCCCTACTACCTGCGCCGCGCCCATTGGCCACCCTTTGAGCTTCGCGACGCTCGACGGAAGCTTCCTTCGAGCTCGGTTGCTCTTGTGCCGCCTGAATGTACTCAGTGCATGTGCAACACCCTATACAAATCATGTCGAATGGTGGTTTTGCCAACGGCATCATGGATCCGCCTGGCACCATTGACCCGTCGCGTAAGTAGTCGCGTCCCCCTCGTCCGTCGCAGGCACTGGCTTGCGCGTCTGTTACATCCGACGCAGCCTCCCGCGAGCAATTGTTGACCAAAGCCAGACGTCTTCGGAGGCCCGACGCAGCCCGTCGCACAGCAACAGCAAGCATCGCGAGGCAGCCTGAAGCGCAGTCGCTCGCCAGAGAGCAACTACGACATCCAGGGCGATGACACGCCCAACAACAAACGCAGTCGCGGTCGCCCTCCCAAGGCCACCAGGCCGCCCTATGCCGGATCGCCGCAACAGACCGGCATCGCGCCGCCCGTGCAAACACCGCAATCACAGACAACAGCCCTGCCCCAAGCATCGCCTCCCCAGACCTCGCCATCCGCCAAGGGAACACCCACCAAGCCCGCCGTCATCAAGGCGCTACCCACTGTGCGCGACCACACTACCGACCAGCTCAATGCCGAAGGCGACGAATACATACCGCGCGAAATTGACGAGGCTGGAGAAAGGAAGGTTACGCAACAAGGTCACCCACTTGACGGCCGCGAATACCGCTGTCGCACTTTCTTCGTCCCCAACAGAGGCGAGAAGCTCTTCATGCTCGCAACCGAATGCGCGCGTGTTCTAGGTTACCGTGACTCGTATCTACTTTTCAACAAAAACCGCTCTCTGTACAAGATCATCGCCACGCAGGCCGAGAAGGACGACCTCATCCACCAGGAGATTCTGCCATACTCGTATCGGTCCAGACAGATTGCCATTGTCACTGCCCGATCCATGTTCAGACAGTTCGGAAGCAGATTGATCGTCAACGGCCGACGTGTGCGCGACGACTACTGGGAGAGCAAGGCACGGAAGCAGGGTTTTACCGAGGAAGACGCGGCGGGTGAGAAGAGGCCAGGTGCAGCAAAAGCAAGAGAGGCAGCCGCAGCCGAAGCGAACCACGCCAGTGCCATGGCTTTTGCCCACCCAGGAGCATACACAGGCAACAATCAAGACTACCTGGGCGCTGCGATCAACCCTCTGCAGCCATTTGGCGGTCTCAACCCCGCACCAGGAAGCATGCCCTCCACAAACGCAGACGCATACAACCAGCGCACAACGGCTGACCTGCAGCCTCGAGACTACAGTGGCGTACAACGTCCACGACATGAGATGCAGGGCGCCCCGTATCAGGACATGACAAGGCCAACTCCGTCTGGCGAAATTCTCAATGCAGCCGCGCAAACAGCCGAGGTCAACAAGCAGCTAGAGCAGCAACGCAAGCACCGCAAGGACTATCTCAACGATGTCTGGCAACGTCCCCACGAGCCGCCCGTCCAGCCGAACCGTCCAGGAACCGCCGAAGGAGAGCACGCCCCGCAGGTTACTCAAGCCGTGCAGTCTCCACGCATGCCCTCGACAGCTGTCAGCATGCCAGGAAATCAGTACGGAATGCCAGCACAGACGCCACAGAGGCCTGGACAGCCCATGGGTCCTCAAGCGTACCGCCCGCAGCCTATGCCCCAAAACAACATGGTACCTTCACCCATGGCTCAGCAACACACACCTCTCCGTGCGGACCAGATGCACCGCCGTCCACCAAGCATTGGAATGCCCCAGGGCATGAACGCCTCTAACATGGGTCCTGGAGGCATGCTTCCAGGTGTCCAACAAAACCCAGGCCATGGGTACCCTCCATCACACATGTGGCAAGGAGGACCACCACAGCCCTCTCCGCTCTCCCAACAGCACAACATGCAGCAATATGCGCAACGACCACAGCAGTCGCCACTTCCGCAGCAGTCTCCCATGCATGCCTCACCACAACTCCACCATGCCCAAAGCAGTGCCTCCATGCATGGCACACCTGTGCAACAGTACCAGACTATGGGTGCTATGGGAGGCTCTATGCCTGGCGGGGATCCCGGGTACCAGGCTATGGGACAAAACCCTTACCAACCCAGCCCGAGCCCTCACCAGTTTATGCAACACCAAAGTGCTGCCAGTCAACAGCCTGGCATGCCTGGCTGGGCACCTCCACAGGCTCCACAACAGGGAGGGTGGTCGACATACTAGGAATGGCCACAACCCTATGATGTGTTGTCAAAAGCGGCACTACCGCATCATGAGCCGAATTCATTCTTGAGTCCACGAACGATGGTCTGATTTGGCATCATTATTGGAATTCAATTGTCCATGCTCCGATCGACACCAGGGGCTACCTGCCGCAATTCATTCTTCGTTGCACTCTGTACACTAGGCTCATCCTATCTTGCTTTTCACTCCGCTCCTCGCTCCACCAGCAACAATGAAATCACGACATACGAGACGGTGACGAACACGCTAAGCAACAAATACGACAATACGAAAGCACGATGGATGCGGTACACAGTGCCATTCCTTTATTCCCTTACTACGAGCTCGGCTGTTATTTCCTCGTGGCGACTTTGGAACGCACGTTGACTTCGTTGATGAAACCTGGACGTCCGTTCACCTGCTATATCTTCGCATCGCATGGATACCCCACAGTACTTTGCGGCTTGGCAGTATTTGCATGGATTTGCGGGCAAGAGTGCATGGAATATTTGAAGGAGATTCATTTCTTGCATTGCTGGAAAACGACGTTTCCGGATCAGATTGTCACATCGTCTTTTTTCGCATTCTTTGTCAGTATTAGCAGATCCCCGTCCCAGTCGTCTTATTCGTGGTGGTTTTAGTTATAGCTTTTTGCACAAGATTCCCCCAGATTCCCCAACACCTTGTTTCGTGTTTTGGTTACTGATTTGCAGTCATTTGCATCATTGGAAGGGACGCAAGTTATGCTCCCGCAAGCTGGTGCTCTGGGATATTGGAGGAACAGGTAGAAATGCGCTACCATTACGCTTCGGGACGCATGACAGGAAGGATCTTCTTCACGTATCCTTTCATTATTAATAATATTACCCATTGCGCAAATACGGAATGAATCTATCGCACTCGGTAAAGGCTTGTGACTGTAAAACACTTGGCTATGCAGAGATGACATTGGTATCAGGCAGGGTCTGCAGCCAGCGACATGGACATGTCGAACAGCAGATGGCTTTGTGTCGGAATCTGCACCCCAGAACGTGAGAATGTGTCATGTCGCTCCATGTACCCCAATTGCTTCCTGCGCATGCATCTGATCGGCGCCATCAACCGCCAGGGGTCGATTCACCACCTGCGTGAATGACGACGTGCGTCTAACCTACAGTCTAAGCATGAGGAAAGACATGGTTCATGGGTTTTGCGACAC
Organism: Alternaria postmessia; assembly: GCF_024291825.1. Lineage (NCBI taxonomy): Eukaryota > Fungi > Ascomycota > Dothideomycetes > Pleosporales > Pleosporaceae > Alternaria > Alternaria postmessia. The sequence continues at coordinate 118,985 of NW_026260098.1, forward strand.
ATGGTCGAACAGAGACCGGGTGCGGGAGCGGACGGCTGCACTGGACCGAGCTCAGACCACGATGCATCATCGATTCGCGCGAAAGGGACTCGATGGCTCGGTTATCTTGCGTAGCCTACCATGCTACCAAAAGTCTATAGACGCACAGTCCCATTGCCCAGACATATACGTGGTTGACGTTATTGCTGTTGCGGTTCATTCATGTCGTTTGGCTTTGACTCCGTGACGGGAATAGGCAGATTCGAGGCAGGCAGGGTTTCTTCCACCTGTCGGATCTACTCCGGCGGCTTTCAAGCTGGCTGCAGTGCAAGTGGCCTAAGGTTGCGGCTCAACGTATATCGGGTAAGATGATTATCATGCTTTCTTCTGCGCTGACAAGCCCATATCATCGGTCAGTATGCACGGTTACGTCTGCCCTCCGCGGTCGTCTCAACGGTCCAACGACCACCGCTTGTACGTGTGATTGCTTTTCCCACTACGAATCTCACGCTGCGGCCACGTGATGGGCGCGGATTCGTTCCTTCCCGCTGCCTGCAACATTTGCTTTTGCGAAGCGGAGAGCAAAGGTTACATGGCAATGCATCTCGCTTAGAGCCTACGTTGCATACATACGCGTGGAAAGTTTTTCGGAGTCACGTCCTGTATGTACGTATGCATCAAACGGCGTCGGAGCACGGATGCCTCTTTCGATCTATATCCACTTTTGCCATGATGAACTGGATTTCCTATGGGCACGGGATATCAGCGTGTTACCCTGGGGTCCCTCGGCGTATGTACTGTACTATGACCTGCATACGTAAATCTCAACAGATTGCCACATGGATTCTCATATAGGCGGCAATTGTTGCCGTCCATACAACGACCACAGAACAATGAGCGTTTAGTAAGCTGGCTTACAGGACCCCCTGCAGAAACGGTAAGAAGGTTCACCGTACCTCGTAAAGGAAGACGGACCCCGCTATTTGGGTAATTTAGCCCTTTGGTCTTCTTAGCTTGGTTATAGTCGGTCCCAAGTCTGAAGGTCTGGTATTGACGTGCAATATGTCTGGACCCTTTTCACCTATCCAGCCAATCTCTTTCGATTCCATCGGAAAATGCAATTATCGTCGTCGTGTCAGTTTCAAGTGGTCCATCCATACACGCTCGCTGCGCACTAAACCGAGAGACGTGTGTGGCTGCCATGCGCTTCTGTTACTTTTTCACACATGGATCGCGCATCACCCGTCGCTGGCACTCCTCAATAGGTCGGCATGGGTTTCTGTCATGCGAATGTTTGTTGTAGACACAGATCAAAGTGGATACCTACGATGCATGCAGGTGAATCACAGCGCCGTTACAATTGCATGCTGCTAGTCTGGTATTAGGGCCATATCCCGTGGTCTGGGATCAGTCCTCATTGCGTCGCATGGGCGGCTACTGCATTCGGACCGACACCTTTAAACTCAGGCATCCGAAAGATTGAAAAGGAATTTGAGATGACCAAGCCAACGGCATTCAACGCCGTCTCCATATAGCGGCCACGGACTCTGAATCTCTAGCTGAGTAACTAATCGCAGGGTAGATCCGCGATCCTACGATCGGTACGAACAATCGGATCCTGGATCTTAAGGATCTACTTACTTGCCTAGGTAGGTAGTTCTCACGGTGAAGTTGCGAAAATTCAGCCTGCGTCACTAGGAAATATGGCGGCTGACCCTACGTCCAGGCGATTCCTGCTGCCACTGCAATTGGACGCATGCAAATCTTATTGTTGGTTCTTTCTTCCTCTAACTTCTCTCTTGTTCGCACGCTACTGGTAGGCAGCGAAATCACCTACTTGGCTCTAAAGGGTTTGAACACCTACACCAGCATGACTAAAGCATCGCGGCAACCGAGACAACCGCCATCAACGCCAATGTGGCTTGGATGCGTGACGATCATTGTTCTTCTTTTCGCATCGACCTGGCTCATGGAAATTTTATCCGCAATACAAACTCTTGGGCCAGTGTCGGATCTCCCTTCGGCTTCAAAGCAGCTACCAAGGGCGCAAAAAGCAATCACTGTGATAGTCGGCGACCCATCCGAGATTATTCGACGTAGTGTCGCTTTTTTTGCTCGCTCGCTTGACTCGGCATCTATAGTGACTCGCTATAACCGGACTTTATCCTCCTCGGAGAGATCTGTCAGAAAAGAAATGGTGTCTGCCAAGCCAATGGTTCCCAGCCCCCAACCCGAAAAGTGACAGATCAATGCCTCAAGGCTTGCGCACCCATCTAGTACTTGACACGAGCAAGAAGCGGTGATACTTAGTTTCCTATCGATTTGAAGAACCAAAGGTTGATGTGATCAAAGCTGAAAGCAGACCCAACAGGCATCACAGCATTCCACAATACAATCCACGGACGACACGGGTGACGCCGTGACGGAAACTCGGTCGCTTCTATCGATACTACAATCTGGTACTTGGGACCTGTACCTGCATTCTACCAGATTTTGCGGTAGTTTCACATCGGTCCCGCAAACCAGAGTTGACGGTACCAAGGATACAGCATAACCCTCAAGTGGTTCACGGAATACCCGCGACCGTGAATCAAACTCTGTACCTGCATGTGCGCGGATCACTGTAGTTTCATTGAGAACTCGGAACCAGCGTCTGACGACCAAACTTCGTGGATTTCCTCTTTCTGACAATCAACGCGATACAGTATCTTTTCATAGAAGCTTTGTGAAGAGGCGGAAGACATCTCCTGGCCATACAGAGATCGAACTCGCTACCTGGAGACTATGAAAGCCACACGAAGATCATCTTAAAAGCACAAAAGGACGTTTCGACTGCCGTCATGACCACTTCTGAGTAGACAAACCCAACCCCTATGACCAAGTTTGGTAGAAAAACCAACATACTAGCATGTTTCGATTCCACAAACTAGGGGACGGTAGATTCCGCATGATCCGCAAGGGAAACATATCTCAGGCTAGGAGAATGCCGAGTATGTCACGGACGAGGAAGTAAATAGCGTTTGTCCTGTGCGCATTGGCGTCTATGCACATATAAATCCGAAGACTCTAAATACGGGAAAGAAGCAAATTTTCGATCCCTAAACTCTTTTTGTCCTGCTAATCAGTCGTTCACGCAGGATACCGTCAGGGGAGACGGGATAGCACGCTAGGATACGTGTGATGGTATCAGAAAGAAGAGAGACATGGTAGGTGCCGAGATGACTGGCTTGGAGAAGGTTTAGATGGGCTCGGGCTTGCTATTGGAGCGGGTACTGCATCCGGATCTCAAATATTCACGAAGTTGAGATGGTGGAGTCGCGATAAGATTGGGGACGAGGGAAGAGTTGACGGAACTCAGCAGGGGAGCCGAGATCGTGTGGTTTCGAAGGCTGCTGGTTTAGCCGGAATTGGAAAGTGATAGCGAGCAAGACCATATGTACATTGTGATGCGGAGCATGTAATCAATTCACGAAGATGCTCGTTTTCATTGTGTCGTACTCTAGGTCATAAAACTTATCTTCAAGAGATATAGTGTTACATGATCGATAAGTTGATGAAGGGGAATGCTATGTATACCTTCGGGGCGCGATATTGGTGGGGAATAAGTCAAGAATAACACGAGGTTCTTCATGGTGAGCACGAACGTTGGACTGAGCAAGCAGAAGGCCTTGTCCGTTACATCACCAGTTTGCTCGATATCCTCAGTTCAACCGCATAGGTAACTGGTTCTACATGAAGGATGTAAATATCAAGGCAGTGTCCCGGAGAAAAGCGTGGATGGCAGTATGCAAGAATATTGTTGAGAGACACCGAATGCAAACAACCAGATTCTTCTATGGATGATAACGATTCGTACTTTCTTTAATGACAAAAAGCTTCAATATATCATATCGGTTGGACGTGCTTTTCAACCTGAGGTTTCTATAGTGGTAATATGTTTGGGCCTATACACAAGGCCATAGATATTGAAAAGTAGAAGGTTGAGGTTCCCAACACTCTCACAAAATATATCATTTTCTATGGCTTCTTGCAATCCGTGAACTCTTTTCACCGCATTAACCTCCTGGAGGAGAGCAAGAGTTATTCCAAGGCAGTGTGTGTTTGACAACCGTTGTCGGCACATGGTCGGCTTAAATCACTCATCAACTATCTTGTTACTTCAAAATAAACAGTTTTCATACTTTGTCAAACATGTCGTTGATCCTGCCTTCCTACACCTCATGTCGCTTCACTCACACTCAAATCTCTCTGACGGAGTTAAAACCTGGTCTGGGATATCTAAACAGAAACGACGACCCACATGTCAGCAAGTCGACTGATTCTAGAGAGTGGGGATGGAGAGTCAATAGAGTATTAGAGTGGTTCAGTTGAATGCCACTCATCATGTCACTAGCTCATGTAGCCCACGAATTCTGTTTACTCTTGATCGTAATGTAACCCATCATACTGCATATCATTACCTAGGACATCGCCACATGAAGTTGTATGGCTTACACAGGTAAGTGGCGCAATAGTCTGGGTTCCGTAAAACTGGTGGAAATCTCAATGAAAGGCATTTCGGTACACAAAAGGTTCATGCATATCATGGTGCCAGACAATCTGTATCTCAAATACGAAGAAGGGGAGAGCATGTAAACGGCTTTGAGATGATCGAGCATGTACTGTATGGGCCCGACATTCTATGAGAGGCCCTGTATAGACGAGAAAACATATAGAAAAACACTCACACGCTTGACAGTGCTCACAATCGTCCCCATAGTCAACACTAATTACCTGACTGGAAGCTCGGTCTTCGATTCGAAGCTGTACCGCAGCCACTCGCCAACTGCCCTCAAGCTCTCCCACCGTACGCTCTCATCTGCCTCCTGCATCAGCTCCATAACCCTGCCCTTCAGACCCAGCTTTTCAAGTTGTTGTCGCTTCTCTGGCACCTCCTTGACCAAGCACGCGACATCGTTGCACCCAATAGCCAATACCTGCTTATCGTTTTCCCAGCTCTTAGATAGAATCTCCGCAAGTTTTCGGGGTAGTGCGCCCTTGTCCTCTTCTAAGATGCGACGCGCATTGTCTCGCCAGAAGGTAGGGTTGCGATGCGGTGGCGACCAACGAAGGTGACCCGACTGTAGCTCGGCAGCGTACTCATCAAAGGTAGTCTGTGTCTTGGTGTACTCCTCAAGGAGCTCGTTCAAGGCCTGTAGATCTTCGAGCGCATCTTCGTCGGTTAGATGTCGTGACTTTAGGCTTGAGAGAAGAGAGGGTAGGCGAGCAAGCACGGCTGTTGGAAGAAGAGTCTGGCGGTTGGTAGTCAAAAGGTTGAGGAGAGTGGAAAGAAGAAGACGAGTGGTCTTCTCCTTAGGCGAGACCTTGAGGAGTTGCGTGTAGAGAATGACGATATCGTGCTCCCTGTAAGCTGTTAGTAAATGCGAAATGCGATTTAGAAGAGTAAACATACTCCTGAAGTCCTTCGCCTACGAGCTCGCCCTCAAAGCTAAGCTGCCAGATGACGAGCAAGACGTGGTACAGAAGCTGGAGACCGACACCACCAGAGATGCCACCATCTGTTGTACGGATACTAGCACCGCCACTATACAGGGTTGAGTCTGTATCCTTGGCAGACCCAGCTGCAGCCCGCAGAATATCAAACAGAGGGCTAAGTGTCTCCTTCCTCTGCTTCCAGAATATGCACCTTGATTTGGTGCTGCGAAGTACGGCAGAATATTCCCGTACAGCGATATCCTGCAGACCGGCGTCGGATGCCTTTGCGAGTGTCGAGAGGTAGGTGAAGAGCTGTGCTAAGGCCTCATCAAGCTGGGGTGTGTTCTTGGAAGACGTCTTGACAGCCTGCGATAGAAGGCCGGACAGAACGGAAGACGTCAGAAGCGGTACGGGGTCTTCGTTGTTAGATGAAGCCTTCAAGAGCGGCAGGAAAGGCTTGTAGGGCGCTGGGTGTTGGACGAGAGCCGATGTGAGTGCAGGTATGTCTGGAACTGTGTAAGCTTCGCCTTGGATCTAGAGAGGTTCGCGTTGCTACCATCAATCATGTCTCCCAACAAGACCAGCATGTAGTGAATGATGTCTTGGCGCTTTGCAGCTGCCTCAAAGATGCTCTGCGATCCATTTCCGCCCACTAACAGCGTCACGAAGCTATCCACATCAGACTCGATGGTCTGTTTCCTCTGTTCCTTGCGCACTTTATCGATTGATTTAATCTTCTTGAGGTCTTCGTCGGTGATGGTCTTAGCTCGCACAGCTCCTTCCCATGATATGGGCCGCGCGCGGATGTTGTTCTGGATCGAGGTGAGGTACGTCGGCGGATCTAGCGAAGACATTGCGATGGCCGTGGCAGGGGGGCAGGATGTGAGCGATAGAGCGGCTTCGGTGCCTGGAGTCGTGGTATTGGAGCTCTGCCCAGGTGATGTTGGTCGCTGTGAGGGCCCACCTGGGAGCTCCGTCATGGTGCGGAGCTAGGTAGTGGAGCTAGGATCTTTTGATATCTTGGCATCGACCAATCTTTCCCAGACACCAACACCACGCGCCTTCGTCGCTCATCAACCAACACACCTTGCCCCAAAGATGGAGTACTTCAGTCTGAAGCGGTCGACAGCTGCCGATCGTGGTGAAACCAACCTGTCCAGCAAGGTCTACGTGCGGTCTACCAAAAGTGGCAAGGTCCAGAAAATTGTCAGAGAGTTGTATTTACGACAGGACATTCCATGCTCGTCCAATCTTTGCAGAGCATGTCTAGAGATTGCGCCGACGGACTATTCCAAGAAAGGTTCGGTCGCAAAACCTCACGTGCAGAGTTAGACTAACCTTTGTCAGTCGCCCCATTTGTCCTTTCAGACACGCCAGCAGGATCCAAGGACTTCCCAAGTGGCCAATATCTTATTCCGGACACAAATGCTTTTCTTACTGGCATGGACTTATTCGAAGTTGAGACCGCATTCCATGATGTTATTGTCCTCCAAACTGTACTAGAGGAAGTCAAGAACCGTTCACTTCCTCTATATCATCGTCTGATATCCCTGACTAAGAACGAAGGAAAGCGCTTCTACGTGTTCTTCAACGAATTCAGGCAAGAGACGTATGTGGCGCGGGAAGCTGGAGAGACCATCAATGACCGAAACGACCGGGCTGTTCGCAAAGCCGTACAATGGTACAATGACCATATCACACAGGCTGTTAAAGCGCGGAGCAAAACGCAGACGCGGATACCTACGGTTGTCATGATCACCGATGACAGGGACAACTTGCGCAAAGCTAAAGCCGAGAAGGTTCCTGGCAAGACTTTGTCAGACTTTGTATCGGGTTTGGAAAATTCGGACGAGCTCCTAGACATGATCAGCGCAGCGCAAGAGCAACGGGAAGTCAGGTCGAAAAAGCCAGAGATCTTCTATTCGGAACATTATACAGTCTCTAAGATGATGACTGGTGTAAAAGCTGGCACTTTACACCAAGGCATCTTCAACGTCTCCCCGTACAATTACCTCGAAGGCTCAGTCCACGTACCTGCTTTCGATAAATCTCTCCTTATTCTAGGACGTGAGAACAGCAATCGCGCTGTCTCTGGCGACGTAGTAGTTGTTGAGGTACTGCCTCAGGATCAGTGGAAGGCGCCTTCAACCAAGATCATTGAAGAGGAGACAGTGAACAAGAACGACAACGCAGAGGCTGAAGAAGGCGAGAACGTCATCCCAGAGCGAGAACGACGAGCGTTACAAGAGGAAGTTAAGCGTGTCCATGGACAAAGCACGGAAGGCAGGCCACAGCCGACTGCGCGTGTAGTAGGTGTCATCAAGCGAAACTGGAGACAATACGTCGGCCACATCGATCGCGACTCTGTTCGCTCTTCTTCAAAATCGAGTCGACAGCAACAGACCGTATTCCTCGTTCCGATGGACAAGCGCATACCTAAAATTCGGATACGAACACGACAAGCTGGAGAACTTCTTGGTCAACGTGTTCTGGCAACGATCGATTCTTGGGATAAAGATTCCCGATATCCGGTTGGCCATTTTGTACGATCGCTTGGCGAGCTTGAATCTAAGGGCGCAGAGACCGAAGCTTTACTACTGGAGTGGGACGTTCAATACAAGCCTTTCCCCAAAACGGTTCTGGACTGCTTACCCGCTGAAGGCCATGATTGGAAGGTACCAGCTAGCTTGGAGGATCCAGGCTGGAAGGGGCGTAAAGATCTTCGCGACCTCTTGGTATGCTCTATCGATCCTGTTGGTTGTGTTGACATCGATGATGCTCTCCATGCCCACAAGTTACCGAACGGTAACTACCAGGTCGGTGTTCATATTGCAGACGTATCTCATTTCGTCAAACCGAACAATGCGATGGACAAGGAAGCCAGCCAACGTGGAACGACCGTTTACCTGGTTGACAAGCGCATTGACATGTTGCCTATGCTTCTTGGAACAGATCTATGTTCCCTGAAGCCATATGTCGAGCGCTACGCTTTCTCTGTAATTTGGGAGGTCACTGAGGACGCCGACATCGTTTCTTCGTATTTCACCAAGTCTGTTATTCGTTCAAGAGAGGCATTCAGCTACGAACAAGCCCAAATCCGGATAGACGATAAATCACAGCAGGATGATCTCACGAACGGCATGCGGACGCTGCTCATGCTCTCCAAGAAGCTGAAGCAAAAGCGAATGGACGCCGGAGCATTGAACCTATCTTCACCAGAAGTAAAGGTCCGAACTGAATCCGAAACTTCAGACCCGGCAGATGTCCAGACAAAGAAGCATCTTGACACCAACTCGCTCGTGGAGGAGTTTATGTTGCTCGCCAACATTAGTGTTGCCGCAAAAAACTACGAGGCCTTTCCACAAACAGCTTTGCTCCGTCGCCACGCTGCCCCTCCTAAGACGAATTTCGAAGAGCTGGATAACCAGCTCAAGGTCAAGAAGGGAATGGAGCTCAAGACTGATAGCTCGAAAGCTTTGGCTGATTCACTTGACAAGTGTGTTGATCCCAATGACCCATTCTTCAACACTCTCGTCAGGATTATGGCAACACGTTGCATGATGTCTGCTGAGTATTTCTGCGCCGGAACTCAAGCGTATCCCGAATTCAGGCATTATGGTCTTGCTAGCGAAATCTACACTCACTTCACATCCCCCATCCGTCGCTATGCTGATCTCGAAGCACATCGCCAGCTTGCTGCTGCTATCGAGTACGAGCAATTGGACCCTAGCCTACAGTCAAAGGCCAAGCTGGAAGCTGTATGCAAGAACATCAACGTGCGCCATCGCAATGCACAGATGGCCGGTCGCGCTTCCATTGAGTATTACGTCGGCCAGGCGCTCAAGGGCAAGGATATCAACGAGGAAGGTTTCATTATGAAGATCTTCTCCAACGGCTTCGTTGTTTTTGTACCGAGATTTGGTATCGAGAGTCTCATTCGATTGAGGGATCTTGCTACACCGGAGCCGGAGGCTGACTTTGACGCCGAGAACTATGTGTTGAGTATCAAGGGCGATGTTAAGAGGACTATCGAGCTGTTCGAGAAGGTAACTGTCAGGATCACGGACGAGCTTGAAGAAAGCACCGGAAAGAGAAAGGTGCGATTGAGTCTGGTATGAGGCTTAGAGAAGCCATCCCCTGGGTTGGGTCACTAGGCGTTCAGGGCACGAAAACGGGAAAGCGGTTTCCCTTGGACTGTAGAGCTAGTTGTCTTCGGGTTCATGATCACGTCCTTTCTACTAGTATATTCACGTTTCATCACATCCAATTGTCTCTGCTGGTGGCATCTTGTCTCTTTAGGCCCAGAGATGAGATCTTCGTTTGTCATCGTACGTCCTGATCAAGTATTTACACACCTGCATAAGACTAATACTGACAATGGAGTAAACGACTTTCACTCCAGTACCCGAGCCCTTAGTATGGATGCCACCTCAACGTCTAGATCTTCAATTTGGTGACAAATTACGGTTCAAGGCCAGCCAATATACCCACACTCGGTACTCCTCCGACGCTTTCTCTCGCTCTCAACCACACTTACGGCGTGGCGACAGGCGACAGCAGCCTCCCGCTTTGTATCAGCATCTAGGTTAGCACAACTGCACTCATACGTAAACACATCCAGGCACGACTCAAGACATCTGTCGATCCATGCCCATCCTATTCGTAACCTCCACCTGCCCCGTTATTGCGCAAGCGACGCGCCAACAAGCTCACTCGCGACATGCCGCTTTTCGACGCTCGGCCATGCCGACAAGGTTTACGACGGCTCCTGAATGATCGCTTACCTACCTTACAATCGTACTTTTCCAGCTTCTAATCTCGATCATCCTATTCACACGTCATTGCGCTTCGAATCGTACTGATCATTTGTAGAGCTTTCGTTACCCGGAAACAACAATGCCGATCATCTGTATAGCCGGCGTGAAAAGTTGTAAGGCATGTTTGAAGCAAGCCACAACTGGGGAGAAGGGGTAGTCATCTCCTTCCTTTACTGGGCCAAGGTGCAGACCGTGGCGCATGATTAGCCCGGTAACGGACCGAGCCCGTCCTGCATCTTAACGATCCGCAGCGGAGGATGATGGCCGAAATCGCCCTTTGAGATTCAAAGGTTCGGCAAACCTGCACTCAAAACTCTTTACAAAAGCCGTAAACTCTACCGTCTGGCTTGCAATGAGCGTCTTCAAACATGACAGAAGAGGGGATGGCGCTTAAAAACGTTCCTGTCACTCGGGAAAGGCCGTAAGGCTGGTGGAAGTTGAAGTAGTGAGCGAGGTCGCTTATAAGGTTTGCCGTATCTGAGACGTGCGGAGACGACCCCGGGGAACCGATGCTGCTAGGAGAACGTGAGAGATGGTGGTCATGCACATACGAGCTTAGTTCTGCAGTGGATAGTTGACCGTCTCAGAAGCCACGAAGACATGCATATGTAAAGTGGAGTGGACACACAGCCGTGTCGCTGGGGTTGGAGTGAAGCTTGGTTCTATCTCGGCGATCGAGATAAGGGGCGTTCGTGGAGTGTTTGGTACGATATCGGCCCCGATGTCGTAGTGTGTACTTTACAGGATAGCGTTCCGTACCTTTTTCTCTGACAAATCGTCTTGATGTTCAAGTGGTATTGTGGGTGGTGATCATTGACTTTGTTCCTCATAAGAGTGTGTACAAGTTGGGCGAATTAGTGACGAGATGATTCTATGTGTGAAGGCCATGGAGGGAGAAGTGAAAGTTTATTGGCGGCAGTAATTCCCGGGTCGGTTGAACCCCTTGGACTAACGCCACATCGTGCGACTCTCTGAAAGCGCAGGTGCTCTTGGTCGGATTACAGCAGCAAAAGCAAATCTGTTGATCATGATAACAAAGTTTTGCAAAGCCCTACAGCTTGATCGCTGGTTCTCTAGATGACCTGGTCGCCAGGCTTGGTCGCTCAGATAGCGGCGCTTGTATGCTCCAACGTGCATATAGCACCTGCACTTATTGATTGCGATCTCGCTCAGATCTCGGTGTAACAAACAACACGAACAGCGAGGAGAACTTTCCTGCAGATCCTCAACGCTCCACTTCTCACTGAACGATGTCACATCCTTCTCGTAGCAAGCGAAGTGAGCATCAATATATCTCTGATTATCATAAGCATCATGAAGCGCTTCATATAGTAGATCCAATATACAGATACATGCACAGCCGCCCCCACGAACGTCTGTTGCACAAGCGACGTGGGATTTTTGACAGGGTCATCTAATATCTACCAGTCACACATAAACCGCATGTACCTAGGTATGAGTCGTAGATGTCGGGTGAGAAGGGCGCAATGTGGACAGATGCATGGCCGTTACCTGACCCCAAGACGCCTATCGCTCTGACAAGCATTACAGCGACTCATGTTTGATTTCGGATGTCGGCTTGCAGTGAACGGTAGCGTCAAGCCGATTGAAGGAATACCTGCGCAAGCGTCACCGTTCATGACATGCGAACGACACATGGTCAGTCCAGCTGACCATGATGCGCAAATGTAGCTTCCGACATCATCCGTTGCTAAGTCCTTTATTGCCGAAACTCCGGTCCATGACTTTTGTTGCATGGGCATAGGAAATTTTTCGTCGTTAAGCACATTCGCCGTGAAATACCATGAGCAATAGTGTGTCTGTTATAGAGTGTCGGGATCAATACCCACCCGATGCCCCACGCAACCCTATATGATCATTGGAAGACAGGTATGAGCCCACGTAGCCTGCGAAGACCTTGCTGAGGCGACATAATCATTCGGATGCCACCGGTTCCGAGGCACCTTCAAGGAGAGATTTTATTCTGATCATCTTGCTTGGGTGGAGAGGCTGTGCGGTGTGTGATGAGGCTGATGTGGTGTCGGGCGTTCTTCTCGTTCGAGAGGTTTTGCGTGCATCTTCATCTCAATGACTCGCTTCTTCCAGGTCATGACGGGTGCACTTCGGTGCCAAAATCAAGGACAGCGTAGGGAATGCGCCGTCGCTTTCTTACCATATTCAGGAGTTCACGATGGTGGTGTTGAGGTTGCGGCTGAGCTTTGCTGTGGATATGCCATATCTAAACCCTCATTGGTGGCAGCAGGAAATGTTAGATGCAAGCTGCAGTCTTAACACCTTCTGCTTTGGTCGCACCAATGACAGCAAGACAGACACAAGCATTCTCTCCCCGCTGTAGATCAGGAGATATCGAAAAAGCAATACGACATCTGCGACACATCGCGCATCTTACGCAGCCATCACAAGTAGTTCCAAAGATATGGTCCAATTCCTCGCACAGGCAGCCGAACAAAGTGTCCGCCGCTATGTGTGCTTCCTCTGGGCCACTACACCACCGTCGGTTCGTGGCCCTGGCGTCGCACGCTTGACTGATAGTGATAGCCCACGTGCAAGTTGCGCAGTTTAGCCGGCAGAACGACAGCGCCAGGCGCTATGTTCCAGCTGCAGGTACCTACCGTCTTGCACGGCATGGCGGCAAAGCCGCGCGCTCACAAACTCGGGCCCTGGGTACCCTTGGCCCAAGTGACATTGAAGAGTTCTGGGCATACAACCTTGCGTGTGATCTTGCCGCAGGCTTCAACAAAGAAGGATGACCCTTGAGTTTGCTATAAAGATAGGTAGCGGGTTAAGCGACGAGATACATATGGGTTGCGGATGATGCCTCTTTGGTCGTGGCTTGTAATGAAAGTCTCATTTCGGTTGCAGGATGGGCGCGAAGATCATGACGACCACGGGTTCAGGAGCCGAGCCTTTCTTCGGCGTGGGAAGTCTTTGTAAGAAGTCTAGCATAAGAAAATTGAGACACAGTACTTGGATTCTGCAGAATTCGAAATGTTGTCGTCAGACAGGTCCCTTGACGGTACGATCCTTCTAGCTGTCGCACTTGGAATGGTTCTGCGAGCATCGGGGACGGCTACAGTGACGACCCTCAAACGCAAAATATGATTCGGAGAGTTTTCGACGTATGCCGCTAGTTGTATAGGCTTTGATCGCTCTGATGAGTCCAGATGATGCACCATCATGGCACTACCAGTCCACTACGACTAGTCACATTATAATAGCGGAGCAAACTGCAAGCCTCAGTCGACGGCTCTCATGTCATTGTAACGAATGTGCATGGGGGCGTTGAACTCGTTGTTCGACCAGATTCAACCAGATTTGATGTGTTTCAAGAAGGTCCGGTGAAGGCCCTCAAGCGCTATTGGCGGTCATCGAAATGGCCCCGCGATGAAGCATCGGAGATGATTAATAGTGAATGACCTGGCACGCTGGCGACCAAGCAACTGTTCTTGCCAAGGAACATGTCGGTGCGTTTGCGCTATAATGCCCGGTTTTGCTGCACAAAGGCCGTCGGTGCCAGGGTTGTGCGATAGTCAGGAACGCTCGGCTTCTAGCCTATAACCCAGTTGGTTGTGTCGACCAGTAGTCTTCAGTATCGCGAACGCTCCAGATGTCGGCATCGAAACTTGTTTCGTGCAGGAGCGAGTCGAGGTGGTGACGAGCTACAGCTGCTATGGGCTTGGGAACGCACACCATCAGAATCTGGATGCTCTCCGTCGAGGGCTAAGATAAAGAACCTTGAAAGGAAGCTATCGCGGGACGCACCTAAAGCCCGACACGGGATTGGCCAGTGCCTGGAAGGGAGCGATGCTAATTGCAGTTGGTGGGGTTTGATAGATCGACGTCGTGTCAGTGCCCCTGCTTGCTCCAAGCGAAGTTTCCGACCGACACACGCCCCTTCAGGCAAACTGAGCGTTTGCTTGTCTCACTCGTACTCCGCCCTCTAGCGATGCAAGGAGAATTTCGAAAAAGAAAAGACTCCCTTCCGGGGTAGAGCTGAGGGGCACGCACGAACGGGTGCGCTGTTGCATTCGCTATCAAGCCCTCGGTGTCAAGTTGCTGAGGCTGAAGTGACTTCTGCCCCTGGATTCGTTGTGAGATCATGGTGTGCTGTCAAACACCAACATCGTGCTGACCTTAACGACGCCACGCTGCCCGCTTCACGGCTCTGGAATGGCATATACTGGACGGGAGTGTCAGGCCCCTGCTGCAGGCACGGTGGAATTGCCTATCCCGGTACTTGCGCCATCGCCAACGGCGGGGTGTCGTTCCAAGGTCGTCGAAATTAGCCCATCATGGATTACTCTTAGTGCACTGCTCACCGATATTTCCATGAGTCTGCCGTACTAACAAACTTCGCAACCCACCATCAGGTACGCTATTGTACCTGCATGTCGCCTAAAGCCAAGCTTGTCCGGTCTCTATAACCCGCAACACTCCTCTCACTCGGTGCGCCATCGTTGCTCTCTACCGAAGGACCGTTCTTTGTGCTGCCTCGTTTTGTGGCGCTAGGTGCATACCATCATTCCCTACTACGGTGCTGTGGAGCGAGGGTAGACGCATGACCCAGGTCTCCGCTCTTTGCTTCCCGCACTACTTTATCCGCATCACCCTCCAAGGTTCATATCAGACAGGAGTGGGCTCAAGATTACTACCATCGTTTCGTCGACCGCCACCTTTCTGGAGTAGCCGCATCAACCGCAGCCACAGCCAGCATGGTTGTTATCTGATTAACGTCACTCTCTCGTATATTCCTTTTGGATCTTCCTTCCAATACACCCTCAGGGTCTGCTCAAAATAGCGACAACGACGATCGCAGCAGTCTTTGAGCACTTATCACCAACACTCCCGTTCAGAATTTACACTTGACATACACACCACCATCGCAATCATGGAGCAAGAAACAAAAGTCTGGATCATTCTCGGGGCCGTGGCAGGCACTCTCGTTCTGACGGCCGTTGCCGTTGCCGTTCTCTTCTGTTGGAAGAGATCTCAAAGAAGGATGCGAGGCTTCTCCCTGCGAGCAGTCACACCACTGGACGATGCCGAGTTTGAATCCTGGAGACGACCCAGCCAATATACCCAACGACCGGAGAAGTATGGCATGAGACCAGCTGTCTTACGGGAACATGTATCTCCCAGAGTCACTACCATGTTCGAGAAGGAGCTCAGCACATACGAGTTCCCTCCACGAACCCCGTCATTAACCGACATGGCTTCACTAAAGTCACCCACCAGTTCAATACGAAAGCCTGAGCGTGCACGAAGGAAGTCTAGTGTAGCTTCTTCTATCGCAGACCGACCTCCAACGCCTTACTCACCATGTTCACCAAGCGGCGAGTTCAACCGGGGCTCCACATCTTCACATCGGTCTCAACCTTTAATACATTATCCATCCGTGGATGAAACATCTGCTTTCCGATTCAACTTCGAATCAGAGTACGGCACTCAACAGAAAGGTGATGGACGCTGGATTTGAATGCCAGTGTCACTCGATATCACTCAACTCATCAAGTCATATTCAACCTCCAAACATGTCCACTCGAAGTGGTCATATATACCGCCGGCAGCCTGCCTAATGCACTCAAAGTGAGTGATACATGGCTGACATCTGTCTGTGTCACAACGCACCGCTTTCTGTTGTACACCCATCGAGACTGTTGCGGTACCAGTCAACACTTCGCTTTTACGACCTTCGCTTCGCATACATACTTTACGATTGGACATGATTCTGTCTTTTGGGTTTTGGCGTTTGGCGGCGCATTGCATATATGATACCAGACCTTTGTGTCACTACACAGGCCTTGAGCCTCTTTGTTTCTTTCTGTTGGAGAATGCAGCAAGTCGATGCCGAAGATGGCACAGGAAGGGATCTAGTAGATAGCCAAACATGTACCTGGGTATGCAGTTGTAGCACTGCGAGAGGCTAGTCCTTTCTGTCCAGAAGAAAGAATGAACACATTACCACCTGACATTTTACCAGTACTGCAGTGATGTTCCTTCATTGCGCAATCCGCCCTGCAAGGCACCACGGATCACGACATCAGTCCAAGCGGCATCTCGGCAACGACCGTTTCCCCCGACGGCACGAGTGGTGCATGGAAGACGAAAAAACGTGGTCTACACCGCCAGTTCCAAGACCCCAGAATTTGCAATACTTAGATCTGAAACTCTGCTCTGCCGCGATCTCCACTCGACTCCACATAAGCTATCGAAAAGCGACGGGACGCGATTCATACACGATCGCGCTTCCCGCGCACAAGAAGTTCACCGCATCATCAGACCGGGTGTACCCCGCGACATGTCGCGCAGTGGTGGTGCAGATGGGGCTGAAATGCAAGACGCAGGGTGGTGGAGTATGATCGTCGGTGTATGTTACTTTTGCGCATCATGAGTGGATTCTGGTGGGAGGAGATGGGTGACTAAGCTAGCGAGCCGAGCGGATGACGTGCAGCCAGGATTAGGTGTGTTGAGCTGCATGGCTTGTGTGAAAGCGTTTTAGTGGGTCAACGTGGACAGCTGTCACCGCAACCGTGTGCAAACAGGCAAAATATTAGCCACACGACAACAAGCCCATCGCGTGCTCGTCTTTCCCATCTACCACGCGTCGCTCCAGTCATCCGCTACCCGCGCGCAGATCCGTCGCAAGCGCGAACTCGCCTTTTGCACCCCACAACGCGTCCATCGCGTCTTGCACACGACACCTGCACGTCCAATCGCAAACTGCCCAGAATGGACTTTATACAGGGTAAGCCTCGACGATATGCTTATTGTCATCTTCTTGCGTCGCAATGCACTATGCTAACATGTACTGCCAGATTACGCAGCGCTTATCCCGCGCTTCCTCCCACCCTCCTTTGCAAGCCCCCTCCTCCAACTCCTCACAACCTTCTTCGGCATCTCGCGCACCCTGACCACGCACCTCTCGCCTCTCCTCAACAAACTCATCACACAGCCCGATGTCGCCTCCATCCTCGCCCTGCTCGCCATATTCTTCATCTCGCTCAAGATCCTGGACATGATGTACCGAGCCGTCATCTTCTGGGTAAACCTGGCTTTGCGTCTGGTTTTCTGGGGCGGGATTCTCGTTGTGGGCTTCTGGGTATACAACAGGGGGCCTGAGGGCTTTGTGGAAGATGTGCAAGGCTTGGTCGAGTACTGGCTGGGACAGTATGAGATGTACAGTCAAGAGGTCAAGGGATTCCAACAGCAGAAGGAGGATCAAATCAGGATGAAAGCGAGTGCGCAACAGCAGCAGAAGAGAAGGGGGTGGCGGTAAAGATGGTGTAGAATGGACTGCAGAGCATGTATCTACAAAGAGACTGGATTCGGATATTGGTCAATATTTCGACTCCTTTCTACATATATGGTTATGGCGCATGGGTATGTTGAAAAGTATAGGACTGGCTCTGGCATCTGTTGGCCTCGCACTCACCGTTGGACTGTTTGGGACAACAAGTTGTATATGTTTGAGCTTCACGAATAATGGTATCCATGATAGTATTCCTTACTTGATCCCAAAACTGTGCCATACTGCGCTACCAATGGTACTATTTAGTACGCATAAAAACACGCGGAATCACACGGACAAGGACAGTCGCGGTCTATCGACCGATGGCTACGTCTCACATCTCCCACGCGAGATATTACGAATGATCTTTGACTTTGTATTTGTCTAATCGTAAGCATACCCCGTCAACTCTGTCCATTGAAACTCAAGAAGAACGGCATCCCCACCATCGTCGTCAACATGCACTCCGCTGTCACCACACTCCGCTACACTGGTTCCTTTCCATAAAGTGTGATCAAATCATTGCTCGACTTCGATGGAGATATCACCATTCTTGACCTACGATCAAATTGTGCAAGGGCACAAAGTTCCACATGATTTTCCTAGATGACTTGTCCAAGACGAGGTGTTTGGAAGGGCATATCCTATGTAGCAGTGCATTAAGACTTGTCGTAGTGAGTTGAAGACACAAGGCCTTGGTGCCCAAGCCAAGCAACCAATGACGTCGCAAAGTCCCCGCAGACCTCCATCAACGCGTTCCCAACTATCAATGTTCCACACGCGCAACGCAACACAAGCCTACATTCTCGCATCCTATGCAAATTTAACATTACCACCATATTTAAACATGGCTGCAACATCCACCTATCCTGCCTCAACGCCCACACCA
Organism: Alternaria postmessia; assembly: GCF_024291825.1. NCBI lineage: Eukaryota > Fungi > Ascomycota > Dothideomycetes > Pleosporales > Pleosporaceae > Alternaria > Alternaria postmessia. Next base: position 137,454 of record NW_026260098.1, read on the forward strand.
ACACCCTCCACAGCGACCACCCTCACGAACCCGAGCTTTGTGTTCCCACCTCAATACTCCTTCCCACCCTTCTTCACCCTCCAGCCCGTTGCCAGCACACGCTCCTCACAACTGGCTTCCTGGTCCATCCTCATCCAGTCCTACTGCCGCCACAACCGCATCTTTACCATCTCCCTCATCGATGCGCTCCCAACCCCTCTCTTCACAAACGCGACCCTTCGCAGGAGCCTCTCCCTCCGCGATGCAAAAGCCATCCTCACATACATGGCCTCACCCGAAGGCGGAAACCGCGCTGAATTCATAAGTACAAGCTCGTCTAAGAAGGGAATAAAGCCGGGAGAAGAGGGTGAAGGAGGCAAGGCGTGGATATATTGGCGGAGACCTGAGGAGTGGGCTGCGGCGTTGGAGGAATGGGTGGAGAGGGCGGGACAAAAGGGCACGGTACTCACGTTGTACGAGATTGTCGAAGGGGACGTGAGCCGTAGGGAAGAGTTTTATGGAATGGATATGGACCTGTTGCAAAAGAGTTTGGGGGTTTGCGTGAAGAGGGGGAAGGCGCAGGTTTTTGGGTCTGGAGGTGAGGGAGAGGGTGTCAAATTCTTCTAGGACATGTCTTTGCGTGGCTGCTGGATTGACGAGGCGTGTCATATGTCAGCAAGGAAGACGCGGCAAAGAATGAGGGGTGTGGAGATGAGGACATGGCGTTGAATGATACCCAATCGTGTTTTGGACATGGTACTATAAGGCATAGGCTAGAGCTTACACTGCAATAGATTTCAAAAAAACACTCTGAGATATCCGAGAAACCGGAAAATCTCAGCTACTATACTCATCCATTCCCAATTTAGGCTTACAGTGTCCTTATACAACCACCTATGTAACACCAGCGGTTTCCGACACGCATCTGTCAAAGCAAACGTCGGCTCTCTCCCCCATCAGCGGCATCTAGCCACACCCTCACCCACTTGGCTGTCATATCATTCTCACATTTATCCAGCTAGATTAGTACGTCGGGCCTAATGCTTTCTGTCTCAAAGACGCTAGATTAAGTAGAACAAACCCGAGTTATCTCATCTAAGAGGTATTTCCTTAGGCACGTCGCGTAGTAGTATTTCAGTTCTGTTTTGTATACTTCCGAGGTGGTGTTCGTGGTATTTCTAGGAGGAGCGGCGCGGACAAATTCTCCGAGAAACTGGGGTAGCTTGACAGCGGCGTAGGCAGCAAGCATGGTTACGCGTTTCCAGTCTGCTATTGAGACTAGACCACCTCCAGCAACGACTAGTATGTTTGAGATGCTTATGTCGCAGTTACAAAGGGTCGTGTGTTCTGCTAAAGTGCTGTCGTCTGGAAAGAGCCACGGAATTACAGTTTCTAGGCTGGAGCATACGGCTTGAATATTGCAGTGATGCTCTGTGTCGTCATCATCCTCTTGATCGAAATGGTGTACGAAGTGCTTGAGGTTTTGGTGACGAGCGGAGAAGTACTCGTGACTAAGAAAATGTCGTCGTTTTTGAAGAATGCAGGTTGAACGATCTCGCCCACAGTATATATGGAGTATGAATCAGCATAGGGATGAGACTTGTTGACGAGCGTCAGACTGCAATGTCTGAAAGCTCGATATTGAAGGATTGTAACATGTATCCTACATCTTCCTGAATTAGTAAGCCCTCCTCCATCATGACAATACATGCCAGGTTCCGTGTAATGGTGTGCATCCGCCCATTCTATCAGAGTCCACTCAAAACCCAGCTCATTTGAGGGATCTGCATCGTGTGCAACGATTCGCGGTACTAGGACTTCAGTTTTGTCCCGAACGAATGCCTAAGTGGCGACTTCACTGTTGATCCTAACGGCTGGTGCGACCGGCAGGCTAACGCGGAAGATAACGAGGCACTTGGTGCATTCAATAGCGAAAAGCTTGCTAGAGGCGCCCTCTGCAAAGATTTCCACGATGCCAAGGTTATTTCTAGGTGACGTAGTAGCTCGCATGCTTTGGCGTATCACGATAGAAGTTCATGGCGTTTCACTCTTACAGTATGGGTAGGTCGTGCCCAGGTAGACGTTGATGTAGTACCTGACTACGTAGGGTTGGCGACGCGTAGGTGATCGAGTAGAACGGTTTTGTATAGACTGAGCTCCGGCAGTTGAGTTTGCCTGGATCGCATTGACCACATCCCAGCAAGGCCTGTAGTTCAAACAGGCAACGTCAGATGCCCCGAGCCTGAGAGTTCTGGATACCATGACGCCGCAGAGTATTACAAATCGCGATTGGGAACAAGGAAACCATGTAGAATGACATGATGACGGATTGGGTGATGATGGAGAGATGATTGAAGGCCTGGACTCTAGAAGTGTATACCCACATAGGTCTTTGAGGAATGAAATGTAGTAAATAACGAAGACAGAGTCTCAGTCGAAGGCCAAGGGAGACGAACGGATGTAGTTTGGAGATGCTTACGGCCTGTTGTACGACCCCAGGAATGGCATGTTCAGAGTAAAAGTCAGCCCTCAATGTTGGTGCCGATGAAATCCACGAGATGCAACGTGCATCTCCACATGGTGGGCTGGGTACTAAGGATTGAACAGGATGTGGATGCAGATCGGGGCAGAGATCGTCGCAGGCTCGTTGCTCACAAACAATGGTTCAGGGAGGGGAGCGGGCCGCTAGCTAGTCTGGAGAGGGAAAGGGCCGAGGGTCAACGGGCGTTGCGCAGAAGAAGTGCAGTAAACAGAAGCACGGAAGACGCTAAGGACGAGGCTGGAGGATCTGCAAGCTCCATGCGCGGTTCGAAACGCGCATAACCACGTCGCATGGACGAAGCGATGGTAGTACTGAGGTGGGACAATCTCAGGCACAAGCTCGACGTTATGCGCTGCAACATAGCAAGGCCAGCCGAAGCGGACCGGTTGCACGGTGAAGGCAGTAGTTGTATATTGAAACAGCGGACTAGTACATGAGGAGGGCTAGCGCATGCAGTCAGACGCTATACCGCATACGCAGTGCTGCAAGCCAGCAAAAGGCCCAGGTGGAGAGCTGCGAGCTCCCGTCGACACGTTGCACACAGTGGGTATGCAGTGGATATGCAGTGGGTCGGTGATGAGGATGGTGTATAGCATGACAGTGTTAACCCTCATCCCTCGACCAGCTGGAGTCGTAATCCGCAGCCAGGAACCTGAGACGAAAAGCATCGGAGAGATAATTTTAGGCCAGGTACAGACTTCGCGCTCATTTCCCGCCGGCAGGGTCGGGCCAATCAACGCCTAGGCAGAGCTGACCCTGGCGCCCAAGGAAGGAGCTAGCCGACACGGTAGCTTCGCTGTTCGTGCGTGTTGACCATCCCCCAAGGCTCAAGCGTGTGCCTTCCTCTCTCCACTGTAGAAACCCATCGCAGCTTCCCTACCCAGTACGCTCTTTCTGCCGCTGCGAGCCAGGCTCTCTCCTTCCTTTCTTAGACCGGCACGCAATCGATACGGTCTCTATTTTCTAATACTCTTGCGTCGACGACAACTACATAGATATACACCGCCCGACGCCCTATCTACATGTCGCGAATGGACTTTTGAAGCTGCGCGTCTCCTACTGGCCCGTCATCGTCGACAACTTTACTCCACCACGGCCACATCCTAGGACTAGAATTATCGACAAGTCATACAGCTTCTACGCGTACCAATATCATCAGCATGCGCCCGTGCCTGTGCTGCGACAATGCTCGCGCTACCACCTCCTGTTCCCAAAAGCAATCACGTTCTGGCACAAAAAGGGCTCTCGTCTTTGCAGTTGTTGCTGCTGCTGCCTCTGTACCACAAACCATGGCCCAGCAAAGTTGCGTATCGCTCCGGGGCTCGACAGCCTGTCCGGCCTTCAGTTCTGCATCCGTCGATACAAATTTGACCGGCAACTTGTACGTCCAACGTGACTGGATATATCGAGTGGTGACTAACCTTGGTTGCAAACAGTCCTTTCCTCCAATACGTGTCTGACACCCAGTCGTTCGACGAAGGTTTGGTCAACTACATTGGCACCGGATACGCGCAGCGGCAGTTAGTCTAGTCCTAGTCGTGCCACACGACTACTCAATGCCACCAGTAGACTAACACACCTCAGGTACGAAGACATATTGGGATGCTCAAGCGTCAACCTCACTAGCACCACCAATCTCTATGCTCGTTACACAAGAACAGTCCTCTGTAACCTCATCATCCAATCTTCTAGGACTGTATGCGGACTCAGCGACACGGACGCAACTCCGCTCTGCGCAGGTGCTTGCGTACGTGACTATCTCCCCGAAATTACACCGTATTGTAAGGCTGACAAACGCAGGCCGATTTTGCTATCAGCGAACAAGTAATCGTATCAAGCCCGGACCTGTGCGGTACACCTGGTAACAATGCAGTTCCGGAAATTCGTTCCGACTTCGCTCGCTGCTCCAACCCTGCCAGCTCGCTCAGCAGTAACTGCATCGATGCAACCAAAAACGAGCCCGACGAATGTGGATACCAAGGTAACCTCCAGGGATTGTGCCTCTTCTGTGGCTCAAGTACCGTCAACTCCACAGATTCTTGCTGCGTCAATGCGAACGTCGAGTCGCGCTGCGTAGGTGTCGATCTGCCCACAACTGTTTCGATGCCTCCAGTATTCCCCTCGAGCACTTCATCTGGATCTCCAAGCTCCACAGCAGGCGCAGGATCTGGGGGACGCGATTCCGGTTCTGGTCTTTCTGGAGGTGCCATTGCTGGCATCGTTATAGGATCACTCATCGGCGCCGCCCTAATCATTGCAGCTATTGTCTTCTGCTGCATGCGAAGGCGGCACCAAAAGAATAGCCAGGCTGGTAGCGTCTTCAACACGCCATCCCCTTCGCGACACCAATCACCCAAGGCGGGCATTATTCCACCCATGAGCTATGGGGGCGATGGTCAAACGCCCGCTACTATCCTCCCAGGCGCCCGTGTTCAACGTATGTCGGCCTTGGAAGGATCGTCATCCTCAGGCCCCAGTGATCGAGGCGGTCGTATGACTGCATACGGTGGCTCTCAACTTGGTCCCTATGATTCACCCGAATCCATCCGTGGCCATCTTGCTGGTAACCTCCCTAAACGACAAGGTTCTTTATCGAGCCACTCCGCTCTAGGAGCAAGCTCGTCGCCACTCTCTGGATCTGATCAGACGCGTAACTTCTCGAGTCCAGATGGTGTCGCTTCCGGCCAGTCTGAGCAGTTGCAATTTTTCAAAGACTACTACTCTCAGGACGATATCCATCCGAACGATACTGTCGCCACTCTCTGGGCCTACCAACCTCGTGCCGGCGACGAGTTCGAACTCGAAAGAGGAGATATGCTCAAGGTTGTCGGTATATGGGATGATGGTTGGGCGACAGGTGTAAGACTTTCCGAGACGGCAGAGCAGTGGGAGGCACGAAAGGCCGAGCAACGCGACTCGGGTGTAAGCAACGGAGGCCGACGGTCACCCGTTGAATCTGACAACGAGATCAAGGCTTTCCCTCTGGTCTGCGTGTGCTTGCCACAGCACTGGAGGAAGACCATCGAAGGCGACAGCACAGACTCTGGCGGACATGGGAGTGGAGGTGACCGCATACCTCCAAGCCCTTAAGATGTCTTGAAGGCCTGGTCTGTTAACGCTCCCTAGTTGCTTCCTCGCCATCCCCTACCTCAGATCGCCCGCCGCCTTACATACGGTACGGCAAGAGCAAGAGTTGTGTCGCATCCGCACCACCTTCTTCTTCGGTAACACGGCCACTACTCGCGAGCACACCAGACGTCCACTCCCTAGGGTCGAGTACCCTCATCAGCTCCGAATCTGTCCACAAATAGTAATGTCGCCACGATGATGTTTTTTTACGCGTTGTTTGTTTTTTCGACTTTGGTTCTTGGGTCTTCCGATGATCGGTCCTCCCTACCCCTCCAGGGGTCCTCGTCCCCCGAGCCCTTCGGACTATCGACACGTCACGACCTCTAGAACCCTTCTGCTATTTCACGATCTGCGCGAACCATAGACTGCCTTCGGGCCTAGTGTCTAATACGCTCCTTCACCGCCTGATTGCGCAACCTCGCGCAAAATACCCTTCGACGTCCCAGTAATCACGCCACACGCACACACCCTGGTACACACGACCCTGACATACCTCCGGCTGATTGACTTTGTCTGTTCTATACCCCGCCGCATTACCCATGCGACGCAGCCTTTTCTTTCTTGTTGACTGTTTTTGAGCGAGAGAGCGATGGAAGTGATATTGTATATATGACCTTGCTTCCATGCTACTCGAGGAAAAAAGGTTAATGCTCTATCTTGATTACATTTCTACGATATCCCGCCTGTTGAGTAGAAGGGGGTTTTGTTGAGTCGGATGGCGGCTTTGCTGTTTGGATAGTGAGGAGAGAGATGGAGTTGGTGGAGATGGTTGCTTGCGTTTGAATAACTAGGTACGGCAATGGAAACTACGGAATATATGACTTTAGTCCTCCAGGTAGTGAGTGCTACGTGCAGTGTTCACCATGGCAAGCATCTTGCCACAGTTCAGTTCGACCTGTCACCAGAGTACTAGAACACCAACATTCATGACTCATCGTCCTTAATGGCTCGGCTTATTCCTCAGATCTATTCATCCTGAAATACTCAAGCGCCGCCACACCCCTTTCCCCTTCTTTTCTCAAATCCAAGATATCGGTACTCTGTCTAAATTTGTCTGCCCTGAAACACGCATCGCTGTCACTATACCAGGCATACACCTATAGCATAAATCCCCGTCATCCCGGTTCCAAACCGTTTCTTCGCTTCCAAATTTCCGAGGATGCACTAGCCCACGCATGTTGTATGATCTTCACGTAGCTGGTATGGTAGTACTAACAGCGCAGGCTTATGCCGCTATATTTGAGCGGCGTTGTGGCAAACATGAAGTTGAGCAAGATAATGGTTGGTAGATAATTGTTATATATACTGGTATCATGCTTATCCTAATGCTGTTCATGATAGTACCCTAAAGGGAGTGTTCGTCGGCAATCCGTAAATTCGTGTCCAAACATGACGTTCTCATAAACGCGTCACAAAAGAGTTGCCCAAAGGCACCACGCCTCACTTTCGGTGTCATCTGTTCACCGAAGTGTGTCATCTACGCTCTGCCCTTCCTCCTACCGGCCTTTCCTAGGCCACCATCTTCGTTTCGCTTATGCCAGTCGTCGATCTCACGCCGTACACCTTCACGGTAGGACTTGTACTCTTCGCTGGTTTCTACCAGGAGTTGTGGGCAGTGGCTCGAACGACGCAAGTGCCGCTTCAAGTTCTCCCAGCGGCAGTCGGGCTTGAATGTGCAGTTTGGGTGGGGACATCTGTATGGTCGTAGCGTCTGTAGGTATCGTTAGTAAAAGTAGTTCTAGTGTTGTTAATCTATGCTTACTTGGTGTGTCCTCTCATGCTTGCTCAAATTACTCGAGTCGGCGCATGTAAACTCGCAGAATCGACATTTATGCGGCTTCTTACCCTCGTGCAGCGCACTGATGTGTGTTTGTAGTTGTGTATGTGTCGTTGTTGTGTAACCGCAACGGTCACATACATATGGCCTCTCGCCTGTGTGTGTTCTCTCGTGGTTGTCCTTCGCTTGGTTGGTGGCAAACGTCTTCTCGCATCCCTCATAGCTGCAAGCATATGGGCGATAACCCGCGTGACCAAGAAGGTGACGAGACAGCTTAGAGCGCTGCTTGAAATCTTTAGAGTGTGCTTCGCAACCTTCCCATTGACAGAAGCAGTGTGTGCAGTTGTCTACGTGTCCGGTCTTGATATGTCTGTGAAGGGCTTCGGGGGCGTCGAAGACGGCGAGGCAGAGGACACCGGGTGCATGTTGCCTGAGAGGTGTCAATTAGCTTACAGTCCTCATACAATCGCAAAGGCTTCATAGATTGAGATGATCTTCGCAGTAAAGGGTTGCTCCAGACCGACGTACCATTTACATATACACGCCTGAGCTTCAGTTTGAGCTCTAGCGGCAGAAGCCGAGCTCGAAACTGTCAAATCCGATGTGCTTGGCCGCAAGATCTCGCTCTGGACCGCCGAAGCGAGGAAGTCGAGTTTGTTTGCACCAGTGAATGAGCTTGCTGGTTGAAAAGTGTTCGAGAACGCCGAATCTGTCAGCATCCACGACTGATCGTGGAATGTCTGGTCGTTAAAGTCCATCATGGGAGAGTTCAGGCTGAACGGGTTCGACGAGTGTAGAGAGTTACGATCGGCTGAAACAGGGCTCGTTGGTAGGCTTGGATTGAAGCCAAAGTTCATAAAATTTGACGCCAAACCGTTGCCTGGTGCTATTGAAGAGTTCCAAAGCTCAAGCTGTTGTTGCGACGCAGACGGGGCATCACCACAGGCTCTTTGAGATCCATGACAACACGAGTTATCGATGTGACAGTGATCACCGGCGACGTCGAGGTAACAGTGTGGTGGGAAGATCGTTTGTCCAGGCCCCGGTGACGGCTCAGTGGTGAATGCACTTTCTAGCGATGTGTAGTTGCTGTGCGACAAAGCTGGTGTTGGAGCGCTTGACGCTATCGTGGTCAGGTCATCCGCGATGGTATTGTACCCGTGAGTTTGGGAGAAGCAAGGATATGTCTCAAACGAAGACAACCCATCATCTTGTCCATGAAAGCCTTCTTGAAAATGGCAAGGCGCAGAGTCGTAACAGTACACAGTACCGACGGAGGTAGGAGCGGAATGAGCGAAGTGACACTCGTGCTGCGTGCCAGGCAGAGCGAAGGGTTGAGCGTTGCACTTCTGACAGCAGCATACCTGATCTGGACAAGCGATCTTTGTACACTGGGGATCTATACAGTCGTCTGTACAATGTTCATCTTTCTGAGTACACCGTGGGTCGAAACAAGCGTCGTCTTCGGGGCAGTCTGCGGGGCAGACATCGGGACAGTTGTCGTCAGGGCAAGGGGCTGGTGGACAGGATGGCTCCAGATTGCATTCCTGACAGAATTTCTCGAAGCAGTCATCTGGAAAAGAACAATCCGTATCAAGACCGGTGTGTGATTCGGTGGTGAGTTCGTGATACTCGGCCACCTTTAGGGCGGAGGCCCTCCGCTTAGTTGAACGCACGTCGCATGTTTCTGGGCAGCGAGTGCAACACAAGCTTGGATCAACGGGTTGAGTACCATGTTCAAGCTGAGACGGGGTTGATTGGCCCCGGGTTCGTGCGGCGTCATCTTTCAGATTGTCTGCAGCACGCTTGGTCCCAGTCACTGGTGCGCCCAAAGAAAACATCGGATTTGTAGTCCAGAAGTCGTCGTCGTCTCCAAAAGCTGAATCGCGATCGCAATCTGCACAGTTATTAGCCATTTTTGCGTGCTTTGAGAGTTTCAGAGCGTGTGTTCCTGACGATATCGAAAAGTCAAGGCGGAGGCCATCACGGTTCTCAGACGTGGGAAAGCACGATGGCGTAATCAGAATGCCAGGTAAGGTGCGAGGGGTGAGTGAAAAGAAAAACATACAATCAATCATGCCTTTGAGGGGTCTACCCTGACAACTCTACAACATCAACCACGAGTGAAAGGAACGAACTGGCTGAGAAGGTGAATGTATGCGCTTGAGAAGAGTGAATGGAGCCTAACCAAATGCGTAAAAGCGTATGTCCAACTCCTGCTCCCTGATTGGCCTTTCGCTCCAAGTCACGGCTGTCATGTGTATCGTCCTTGTTCCGAATCCTGGCGTCCCCGGATACAGACAACAAGGCTATGAATGACTGCGAGGCGTTGTTGTTAATGTCTGGTAGTATTCCGACTTGTATCGGCGTACGTGCGGCCACTCATACACCGGCGTCGTTGTGTGCAATCGGCCAAAGAAGCCTCCATCCACGGGATACGGAAGAACTCATTGCGCTACCGCTCTAGTGTACCCACCTACGGAGTGCTTGACGTTTGTGGTCATCGTCATGTGTAGCCGTCACAAACGCGACGGGATTGTAGAGAAGATATCAGAGAAGCTAAAAAGCTGCAGTGTTTGACGCACAGTTGCACCCTGCCTGAAGATGCCGTAGCCGGTATCCGAGAGACGGGTACTTGGCGCCAATCCCACGCGTCGCAATGCACCTTCCCCGCCACGAGGCTGACGTCTTGTCCGCACCCTTCCCTTGCACTTTGAACCTGGACCCTACCTCCGCACAGCCACAGTAGCTATCACTACAACCGTCGTCACCAAACTTCCTTCGTCCCAACTTCCTACAGCTTCAGCTCCAGAGCTACAGATGGGTAATCTCTGCGGCAAACAGTCAAAAGACAACTTCGCAGGCAATGGGCGCACACTTGAATCTGCGCCTACGCCTGCGACCAGAGCATCTATTCCGAACAACGTTGCACCACCAAAGCCAAAGGTCGGTGGACCTCCACGAACGCTAGGAGATAGCAACAGGCAAGATGATCCGAAAGCTGCGGCTGCGGCTGCTGCAGAGGTACGTACCTATAACCTTCACATCTGACGGAGCAAGAGCAAAGAAAGGGCCGCGCGACTCTTGACCACAATCGCTGACATAGCTCTCAGGCCCGCGCGAACAAGGCTTCATCAGGCGACCTCCAGAAGAAGCTCGATGCACAGAAGCGCCAAACGAACAACCAGACTCTGCAGCAAGCCGCCAACGAGAACCGCCTAGCACGAGAAGCTGACCAAGCGACTGAGACGAGAAACTACAACTGAGCAGTTGAATGAGGAAAGGGAGCGTATAATAGGCGAGAAGCGAGAGGAGGGTCTTTGTATATACCAGCACGCGTTACATTTTCACGATTCACGACATTGATGACCATCCATGAGGTGGTTCATCATGCATGAGCATGGCGTTGGGGGAGTAAGCCTTGCTTAGACTTTATTGTTACCTAGCAGTAGTCTGCGATAATAGCGTAACATGCATTTTTTCGAGCATTCGCTCCGATCAGACACTGAACCATGTCTTTTATATCGATTCTACTTTCAACGTGCCGTGTTTGGTTGTCAGAGTCGAGAATCATTCGAGTATCCCTCTATCAAATGTTACAGAATATGCCTATGGACAGGTAATACTGCTTCCAGACAATCTCTCGTCGCATTCGAGAAGACTTATAAACGTTCACGAATTCCATAAATCACAGAGCGACCGAACAACTTTATTATTACAGTTTCACTTCGCTTCATTTCTAACGCAAACATGTGACCGTTCCGTCTGACTACTTATCTACCTAAATGATACTGAAATACCGCGCCGCCCACCAGAATCCGAACCTTTGTCTAGAGAGGAGATGGTATAATCCAGGGTATTGTACAGCGAAACCATATTTAACGACCGCGCAGATGCAATGACCACCAGAGATAACACCATGCCATGACGAGATGCAGTACGAGAGATGATCGCCCCACATCCCAACCAACCAACTTCCAGACCAGGCAGCCCAACTGAGCCTAACCACCTGCCATTACACAGACGCCAGACCCACCCAGCCTACCAGCTCCATCGCTGATTGCGGGATATCGTTTCGTTTCGCTGGAAGAAAGGAGACCCTAGATAAAAACGCCGTCGCTGAAAAACGTAGAAGCGACTTTAGGGATAAAATATTGATGCCCAGCCACGCCACTAGAAGTATTACCCTCCAGGCGGCGCGGGGGCTGTTTTGAGAAATTCTTTTTGTTCGGCCGTCGCAGTAAATCGAGTAAAAAAGTGTACGATCGAAATGCCAAAAGGCAGTAAATCTGAGAATAGAAGAGAAGCTGAGGTTGATCGCTCAAGCAGCGACCTCAGTAGCGGGTGCACGACCACCACCAACAAGCTCGAGGATCTTGCCAGCGACGGCAGCAGGGTAGCCACGAGACAGACCCTCGTTGACAACTGTCACAGCAGCTGCGCGGTCCTCGACGGCCATGTAGGCACGAGTCATGGCCTCGTAAGTGCTGGGCTCACGCCTGCTCTCGGAGACAGATTCGTAGATGGTCTTAGCCTTCTCTATATTGTGAGCAAGAGCCCATCCATGGATGAGAGAGTTGGCAATGTAAGGAGTAATCTCAACGCCACGAGCACGCATGTCGCGGAGAACATCCTCAGTATCAGCAATCTGATGGTTGGCAACCATGGCCTCGAAGAGTGCTTGGTAGAGGCAGGCCTGAGGACGAACACGGCTGTCGGCAAGGACAGTGTCGAAAAGACGACGGGCACCCTCCATGTCGTGCATGACGCAACCCTTGGCATGTATCAACGAGGAATAGTGGACAGCTTCTGGGACAGCACCGGCGGCCTTGACTTGCTCAAGAACCTTCTCGGCAGCCTCCATATCGACAGGCTCAAGCGTAGCGTAGGTATCAATGAGAAGCTTGTACGTGTGGGTGGTAGGCTCGATGCGCTTAGCACGCATACGCTCGTAATAGCTGAGGACCTTGCTGCGATCACGCTTGGTCGTCAAGAAGAACTGCATCATGCTGTGGTAAGGAGCAGGACGGGGCTTGTAGTTGGGCATGCTCTCCATCTCTTCAAACAATTCCTCAGCGAACTTCTCGTCACTGACACGGCAAAGAGCGTTGACAATGGTGCCGTAGGTAACAGAAGTAGGGCGGATGCCGAGGTTGCGCATCTCTGAGAAATAGAAGAGGCAGTCGTCGATGCGTCGTGCCTTTCCGAGTTTGCCAATGAGAGCATTGTACAAGAAGGAAGAAGGCTCAACACCCTCAGACTTAGCACGAAGGAAGATTTTGACTGCCTCGGTCGCCTCATCGAAAGTCTTAGTGGACTCCTTGAGCGTAGTGATGTAGAGACCAAAGGTGTTGGCAGTCGGGGCGGCACCCATCTCAAGCAGATCCTGGTGGTATCTCCCTGCGAGATCACGCTGGTTGCAAGTAAGGCAAGCAGCGACCATAGCGTCCAAGATGGTAACCCAGCCGTATCGCACAATGCGGTACTGAGGCAGGAGAGGGACATCCTGTTTGGCAAGGTTTAGGATATCATGAGCCAGAGTCAGGCGGTCTTCTTTAGCAGCGGCAGTGATGAGCTTAGCATATGTGAAGAACCGAGGGTGGCGGCCAGCTCGGCGCATGTTCCTGAACTTCATCAAAGCCTCGTTGAGGTGAGACGATGATCGTCCATGGGTCTTCTCCAGTAGTTCAGTGATGGCAACGGAGCCCTTGTTGTCGGTAGATGCAGCGTAAGGGTCATATTGATCCTCGAAAGTGGGAGCTGCAGGGGCAATCGGGGCTTGAACAGGATAGGCAGCGAAGGGTGCTGGGGAGTACAAGGCATCCGGAGCGGGATGCTTGTAGGCGTACCATCGATGCTGGAGATCGCCCCTGTCGAGCTTGGTAAGCACTTGTTCAACAAGACCAGAAGTGGTTTTGTTGACCGGCGTGCCAGTTGCAGCGATGACTTCGAGAAGATGGGCAAATCGTGCAACGTGAGCAACATCGACTTCGGCCTCCTGGAGTAGAATTCCAGATTGAACTTGCATTAGGAGCGTGATGTCGTCGAAGTTGAGTTGAACAACGGCCTCAGGTCCCATTCCAGCAAGTAGGTGGTGAGCAACTGGGGTGACTAGGCCGCCGTTTTCAATCATCGTCCACATCAGTTCCATGCTAGCCCGCGGCGGAAGGAAGATACCACGCTTCATCATGAACTGACCCATAACCTCGATAGCCTCGTCAATGTGCTCTACGATCTCCATCTTAGCTTGTGTAGAGCCAGACTGAGAGTCCCGTATGCGAGCGAACATTTGACGACCTTGACGGAGACCACGCTCCGCATGTCCACTGCCGATCAACGCGATGCTGTGCATGGCAGTAGGCTCAATGAAGTCAGCCTTGGTAGGAGAGAGCTCGAGCATTCTCCAGAACACCTCTGCAGCTTCAATGTTTCCAGTGCGAATGTGCATTGCACCCATCGCCATGGCTGGTCGTGACAGGTCGACCTCGGCTTCAAGATCGTCGAAAGCCTGAGTAGCAATCTCGACTGAATCGCGATCAGCAGCCTTGATGCAGATAGCAGCCATAGCGATCTGGCGGGCTTGCGGGCTGAGGTGCTCGACTGCATGTACATAGGCCTGATCAAAAGAACCGTTCTTTAACCATTCAGGAAGGAAACCCTTGAGGCCAACAATGTCGCGAACAGAGGTGACATCTTCTGGAGAAGAAAGTGCACTCTCGATCTTGGACAGGAACTTCTCAGCTCCCTCAGCGCGGCCACAGACAGTGTAAGCCTTCACAAGAGCTGCGTAAACGTCGTTGTCCTTCCTAGTGATTTCAATCTCACCATTGTCGTTTGAGATTGCCAGGGCCTTGTATTCGTCGTAGCACTCGACTGCACTCTTCAGATCACCAGATTTACCAAAAGCCTGGATCATTGGAACAAACATGTCGGCGGCCGGGGTTACGCTGTGAGATTCCATGTGGGAGTAGATCCGAACCATGTCCTCTACACGATCACTTTCCGCGCAAGCGGTGACGAGCAATCGGTAGGTCTTCTCAGAGAACGTTCGGTTTGCCTCTACATGGACAGCGGCATCGAACAGCTTGATAGCGACTGAGAGCGACCCATCTTCGGCCAAGATAGCATAATCGGTCTCGTGAGATTGGAGCATGAAGCTGCCCTCCTCTTCCATACCACCATATCGTAGTCGCCTGTCCTCAAAGCTCTGCCTCTGAGACACAACTTCCAGAGAACGAACGGAAAGGAGTTCAATCAGAGTGGTGTAAGTAGCGGTGTCAGGAACAACCCGTCGGCGCAGCATATCCGAGTAGACGTCCAAAGCCTTGGGGACCACCTGATGCTGAGCACGGGGAAGGTGGATTGCAGCGGATAGCAAAGCGTTGTATGCAGTGGCTGATGGCTTAACATCTGAGCGAAGCATAGCCTCGAAGACAGCGGGTACTTCGGCATAATTGCGGTTGATGGCCAGCTTCTGCAGTTGTACGGTGTACTCATCATGCGCTTCAATCGGGCTGGTGGCGATGGTTGATTCGGTACGGCTCAAAATCGTCGAATTCACAAGAGTGTCCGCGACGGTTGCGGGAGACTCTGATCTTGACTCTTCAATCGGCGAAAGTTCTTCCTGAATGGCCTGCACAACTTCGTTATCGGCCTTGTGTCTTGCCACCTCTTGTGCGATGGCCTCATCCACTTGTGCCAGCGCAATTCTCTCCGCCTCTTCACCACCAACAGCCTTTTTGAAATCCTCCACTTGGCTAGTACTGTATGCGCGGTTGACACCGGCATGAACCGGAACCGGTTCTGCCACTTCTTCAATCGCAACACTGCTCTCCTTGGCCTCAGCTGCGGCCTTGGAGGAGGCCGGGTCCCATTCGATGAGCTTGCGGAACTGGAACTGCGACCACTCCTTGTCCTCGGTCTTTTGCTGGTGTTTCTGCCATGCTGTGTAGTATGCGGCTAGACCCGAGTCCTGGTGGTCGTGTTGTCCGGCGGCGAGCGCCTTGAGCGCGCTCGTGGTAGACGATGTTGAGGTAAAGGCATGTTGATTCTTGAGTCCTTTGCGGAAGCGGTCGTGTTGAAGGGAGGCGAGGGGATTGTTCTGGCTAACACCAGCAACTACTGATTGAGCATAACCGTGAGTAAAGCCCTTGGCAAGACTCTGGCGCGCGAGATGGAAACTCTTAAACACCATTTAGGAATTTGAGGAGCCCTCCAGATGGAAAGGGTGAGACTGTTGGTAGTTAGCACACGTTCTCCCAGCGTGATTTGACGATCGCGATGCTTCAGGCGACTCGGATATCGGCCCGCGACCAATTTTGATGTTAGGCAACAACTTTGTGGCTCGCGTGCACGAAACACGATGGTAGAAGCGATTGTTGATAGTCGAAGCGGAGGACACCTACTATTCTCGAGATCCCTACGCGTCGGTGCAGGTTCATTTGACGATGACCGTCAAACAAACGCGCTTTACGGGTGTAAGGAATGCGTGTGGTGGGGAATTTCGAGGGTGGTTAGGAAACCTTGTGTTATTGCCCCAAGTCCAATCGGATACTTGGAAGAAGTCGCAATTGTATTACAAGGAGAAGGGGAATATGACTGAGAAAAAGCAAGGCACGCTGCGGCCTGGAGAGAGATATTGTCAGCCTCGAAGGCAAGTTGGTTAGCGGGAGTCAAAAGGAAGCTTCGAGCGCATAGTTTCGTAGTCGTCATGAATGGTAGGACCGATGCGATGGACGCTAAATTGCCGAAAAATTATCGCGCTGCGCTGAACCGCGTTTAGGCAAGCGTTCACACGCGCGCAGCCCGGGCGACGTGTCCTGCCGGAGAGGAAGCAAACACCCCGAGCTCGCGATCCAATGGGCGACTCTCGCTTTCTCTCGCAGCCCTGGAAACGTCGGTACCGGTACGATTCTGACACCGTGCCGTCCAGGACGCCCATCGAAGGCCGGATGAGTCAGACAGAACGACGAGAAGAACACGGCTGCACCCCGCATGGATCTGGCCTGCTGCAGGTTTTGACTAGCAGCTGATGGCTTAAATCCGCAGGTCCGGTCCCAGAGGATCAATTGGCGTGCCCGACGGAGGCGAAAGCTGCATGTGAATTGCGGCGCAGTGTATCTGCGCACGTGATTGACTTATCATCGTGATGTCCATCATAATTCTGGCTGTGGTTGGTGTCCTGGAAGAAACGGTGTATAGATTGCAGCTGCAAGAAGTTCGTGGCAGAAGCTCAGCGACCCACAGCGCCTGCAGTTCTTAGTTACGCTGCACACCCCCGCAGGACCACCATCCTCAGCTCCCTCCAACCAACATTGCGCGAATATTGCTGCCTGCTATCAAATTATCAATCCAACTAATCCAGGTTCCGCTACATCCTATCCCACCAACTGCTCCACTTCCAGCATGTCCTCATCGGACGCGCCGTTGAGCCCGAAGGCCGTTTCTTGTCCGGCAAAGGTACTAGTTGCGGGTGGCTACCTCGTACTTGACCGGGAATATACAGGCCTGGTATTCGGTTTAGACGCGAGGATTCACACCGTTGTCGAACCTATCAAAACGAGATCCGGTGTGACGATCAATGAGATCCTTGTGACAAGTCCTCAGTTCCGTGAGGCAATCTGGGAGTATGGATACCGGTCGCAGAGTGAAGATGGAGGCATCACAATCACACAATTGAGCGTGTAAGTGCATCCCTCACTTCATCAGACATATTCTTCAAGCGTGTTGTCACTTTGTTTCATTGGCTCTCTTTTCTTTTCTTTTTTCTCGGCATATCCTCAACATGCCTCCTTGCATCTCTACCTAATTGGGCAATGCGCTTTTCATGAGCCTGCAACCACATCCTCTGTCAATAGCTGTTGCCGGACAAGGCTACAATCATGACTGTGCCTGCGATTACAGGCGCCTGTATCAATACTCGACTGAAGCTTTGGTCGTGTGCCCTTTTTCTACTTCAATCGTGCTCTGGCGTCTTCTGATTCACTTTCTCTGTTGCATCACTATGCAAAACTGTCTACTGCTATAGTAGATACCACCCGGTGATGGCCATCGAAATAATCCTCTTCAATCCGGTAGATAAGAAACGACTAACCACTATCTTAGCGGCCATGAGCAATCTATCGCCAGATCCCGCAACCCATTCATAGAAACCGCTCTGACATACGCATTAACATATATCCACGCCCTCCTCCCAAAGACTCTCATCCAACCCTCCAGCATCCGCATTCTAGCTGATCAAGCTTATTACTCCAACCCAGGCGTCACCCGTAGCTCCAACCAAATCTCCCAGCCGCACAAAGTTTCTCGTTTCCAGGACTTCAACGTGAGCTTGAAGGAGGCGCATAAGACGGGATTGGGAAGTAGCGCAGCACTGGTCACAAGTTTTACGGCAGCAGTACTAGGATTCTACCTTCCAAAAGACCTGTTCGACGTACGAACAGAAAAGGGCCAAACTATCCTCCACAATCTTGCTCAAGCCTCTCACTCGCATGCTCAAGGCAAAGTCGGAAGCGGTTTTGACATCGCCTCTGCCGTCTTCGGATCATGCCTATACAAGCGTTTCTCGCCGTCCCTCCTGGGTAACCTACCTCAGCCTAGCAGTCCGGGTTTCGCAACACAGTTGCGTTCCTTAGTCGAAGGGCCGACATGGGACACTGAGATACAGAAAGCTGCTATTAAGATGCCCGAGGGTCTGCGACTGGTCATGTGCGACGTCGATTGCGGAAGTGAAACACCGGGTATGGTCAAAAAAGTCCTCGCCTGGAGAGCACAGAAACCAGAAGAAGCGGAGAAGATCTGGAAAGAGCTACAACGCGGCAATGAGGCCCTAGCTGCTGAGCTTACGCGTCTGGCGACAGAGGTACAAGGCGACAATGCATCGAAACATGACACCCTGAGGAAGATCATCGATGGCAACCGCGCTTTGATTCGCGACATGGGCGAGAAGTCAGGTGTGCCTATTGAGCCGCCTCAGCAAACACGTCTGCTAGACTATTGCTCGAAACTGGACGGTGTTGTTGGCGGCGTCGTACCCGGCGCTGGTGGTTTCGATGCTATTGTCTTACTTGTGGAGGACAAAGAGGCCATCATCGAATCGCTCAAGACTTCTCTTGCGGAGTACAAAGACCCAGAGGCAATTGGCAGGGTCGGTGTTATAGGTGTAAGGGAAGAAATGGTGGGCGTTAAAGAGGAAGAGCTGAGTCTGTACAAGGAGTGGGAGGCAGCTTCTTGAAGAGTACAAGAGTGTGGAGAGGTCTTGTGTCGTATGAGAAGGTGTTGTGATTGAGATTGTTGGCTGATGAATGTGGTTGATATGTATGTCTGACAGGCGAGCATTGTCCTCTTAGTTTAAGCGCAAAAGTTCTGTCAATAGAGGTATCGCATATATCCACCAATACGGCAAAGACTAAATGCATAGCCAGCGCATTAGAAAAACAGTAACCTAGCGCTAGCAAAATTGGTCAATTCGTAAGGGCTACATTACCCAGGTTGCATGCTTTCAGTAGGTCATAATTCGTACTTCAGGCGCATCGGACGTTGCTCATGGAATCGTGGAAACAAGGTAGATTCCTTTCACAAATCATGAGGTATCATTCCGTGCTTGTCTGAACTTTTTATTCATAGATCTTGACATGGACGCCAACCCATTTCCGTTAAAGATCGCCCTGTCCGTCCATTCCCATCTGCTATCCCACCTTCCTGGCCCCGTTGGAGTATGGTACTAAGGGTACACTGGTGAGTCGCTAGCTGGAAAAGCCCCGGCAATGCAATGCTTCATGAGAGACAAAGGAAGAAAAGAGGAAACACCTTCACGAAAGCACGCTTATGCCTTGACGGCGTACTTTCGCTGGGGGAAGTGTGTGTTCCTCTTCTTCTGCTTCTCAGTGACGAGCGAAGCCTCGTGCTTGGTGAGTCTTCGGCGGATGGCGCGGGTCTGCTTGGGGCGGAGGTCAAGAGGAGTGTACCTAGGCAATGTTAGAAACTTGTCCTGGAGCTTCCAAGTCGGCCTAAACGCACTTCTTGCCCTTGTAGAAGAGCCTGAGCTGAGCCCTCTGGTTGGCGTTGATGACAGTAAGGACCTTGGCGATTCCCTTGCGGACGTCATGAATGCGGGTGAGCTTGGTGTTGGAGCCACCGGTGACCTTGGCGGTCCTGAGCTGGATCAACTCCCTTTACATCCGTCAGCATTCCGTCTTCCCTGCCAGTGTTCCGTGTTCGGCGACATACGACTTGAGGTCGGTGAGCTGGGACGCGAGCTCATCCTTGGACTTGTTCCACAGCTGGGCGGTCTTCTGCGGTGGTTGTGAGCACGAAATCGGACAGTGGTGTTTGCGCGAGCGAGGGTGTACGTACGACCTTGGGAGTAGACTGGAGGCATCAAGTCAGCACATGTTCTCTCAATCGTGAAATCTCAAATCCTGCGCAGCACCACTAGCGGAGGGTGCAACAGCCTGACCCCTCCACTGTCGGCGGTCCAGGACTGCGCGACGCATTTCTCGTGCTGAACAGATAATTGAGAGCATAGACATACCATTTTGACTGTGTGTTAGTAGGACCGGGTGATGTGGATGGGGTCTCGCGTGTCGTCAACGAAATACTTTTGGTGTTGTCCACAGGTCGAATTCGACTGTGGCCGCTAAACTATTCGCACTATCCCTACGATGGACTAGCGCCTTGGCCGTGCATTGCGTAGCCCGCGCCAGGGCAGGTGCGACCCTCATCATGCCAGAAGTCCAAGGTCCATTGTTGCCGCCTCTGCCTGTAAAGATACCATACTGCTCGAAATGTCTTCTACTGGAGGTGGATGGGCGCAACTGCGTCAGCAAGCGCGCACTCTTGAACAACAAGTGGGTTTTATTCACTGCTGCGAAAGACTTGGTCGGCTTTCGCTGCATCCCTGCTAACAAGGCATGGTAGACAGAGACGCTGTTCCACACATACTCGCAGTTCGGTTCGACGCCAAACATCCCCGCAAAGCCCTCAGAAGAAGAGTTGCGCGTCGAGACTAGGCTACAGGAGATTCTTGAGCAAAGAGATGGACTTGTCGGCCAGCTGTCACGGCTCCTCGACTCCGAATCGGCACACGGCTCCTCGGCTGTGAAGCAGAACAATCTTGCCAGACATCGCGAAGTACTTTCAGATCACCGTCGCGAGCTCGCGCGCTTAAAGGCCACCCTCAATGATGCCCGTAATCGAGCAAACCTCCTCTCCAATGTACGATCGGACATCGATGCATACCGGTCTGCGAACCCAGAGCAGGCGGAGGCTGACTACATGCTTGACGAGAGAAATCGCATCGACAACTCGCACAACGTGGCCGACTCGGTTCTCAGCCAGGCATACGCTGTGCAAGAGAACTTCAGCCTGCAAAGGGAAACGTTGACAAGCATCAACCGGAGAATCGTGGGCGCAGCAAGTCAAGTGCCAGGCATCAACAGTTTAATTGGAAGGATTGGGACAAAGAAGCGCAGAGACGGCATCATACTGGGTAGCTTCATCGCGTTCTGCTTCTTGATGCTGCTATGGTTCAGGTAGGCTGGAGTTGCACATCTTCATTTTGGGCGTTCAAGCGGGCTGGATATCCTCATGACTTTCATTAGCATGCTATGCGCAAGGCGTCTTGGGCCTGTATGATTACAGTTATGTTTCCAGAGATTTCGGGTATCGTGGGAATTGGAGTCTTCCGTATGCTGTACAAGATATCGTTACATGTCGTCATTATACCTCCCCAATATAGGCGTTGCAGAAAGCACTATCGGGCTTCAGAGACCATCTTCGCAAAACCCCGGTTCATGTCCTCCATCTCTGTCCCTTCCGCGTCCCCGCTACCCGCCCATCGAATCTTGCAGTCTTGGTCTACGAGATAGACATAGCCGACTCTGCCGTTTAATAACCCGATAGTCTCCCTTATCCTCTCACTAACACCTCTCTTTACAATAAAGTACTTTCCCCAATCCTCCTTTGCTTTAGAGGCCTTCAAGCGCCACTGGAACAAAGATATGATCATTGCTTTCATGCTGTTCTCTTCGATATTGATATCCACCATCTGCGCAACGCCCGGGTTTTGTGCAAGAATATCGTGCAGCCCAGCATTCGTTTGCTTTCCTGTGAATGTGTCCACCTGGCGTACTCCCCAATCTGAACTAAACACATTCACAACACTAATCTTGCCGTTGAGCACGTCTGTAGTGTCCTTGTCCTTTCCCTCCAGTGTATCTCCGTGAAAGTTGGGAAAGTACAGCGCAGCATCTTTCTTGAAGATTCTCGGGTTTGCCATGAATGTCTTTCCTGATCTGTACTTGCGGATATTCTTAAAGTCACGGAAGTAGTTCGTGCCCCACTTCTCCACAAGGTCTTTGCGCTTCTCGAGGTTCCGTTGCGACATACTCATGCCGGAGTAATCTTTTTTGGTCTTGGGGTTGCTAGTGTTTTCGCCCGGTTGCGGAGGTCTGCTGAAACCGATGGGGCGGCCGAGAGGCTTCGGGATGAATATGTCTTCATCTTTGGGGTCGGGAGCGGGTGAGCCCGGGGTGGGCTTGGGAGCTGTTTCTTGCTGGCGCAGAGTATGTATCGAGGTGAATGGTCGAGTGGATGGTTGCCTTGCAATTGAGGATATTGCAAGTCGACCCTGACACCTTACGCAGATCGACGAGACATCAAGGAACGTGCGTCGCAATGGCGTTATTATCCGTGGTTGCAGCATTTTGGATGGGGAATATCTGTGTCCCGCCAAACTCGAGAAATGACGAGAGCAAGCCTCGAGCTAGTATCAATGCGGCCAAAGTGCCACGTGCTTTCGCGTCAACTGACATCCCTGTACGCGCTGCTGCCTCGGTCATATTCCACGACTCTTTCACCTGCATATTGCCAGGTAACCGCAAGTATGACGAACGGTGCCTGCGATCAATATACAGGGTTCTATATTGGGCAAATAGGTCTTCGCAGTTGTCGCTCTTGACCACCTCGCACCCATCACGCTCAACATTGAACGACTTCAAATGGAGCCGTGCCGTTGTCACTAACGACCCAGATTGAGTCAACATCACTGTAGTCGCAAAGACTCGACCACTGAACTACAGAATCCTCTACAATGCCAGACTCCGAGCTTGCAGCCAAGGAAGCCTACTTCAAAGAACACGAACTCATGGATACGTCCAACGATGCACAAGACACCCTGGACAACAGCGCGAATAAGCTCGAACAAGCACTAAGAGAATCGAGATCCACAAGACCCACATCCCTCACAAGACAAACAAGTAGCTTTCTTGGACTGACACCAAGAGAGGCGTTCGAGGCGCATACAAGGAAACTACGCGAGACAGAGCGACAGGCGGGCCATAAGCCGATGCGCTCACCTACGGCGCCCGAATCAGAACGTATCAGAGGCTCCCCAGCCACGAAACCACGCGGTAGGACAACGGCAACATCTGCTGGTCCTAAAATCAAGCTAAGAAGGGTATTGTCCTTACCTGAGACAGCTGACATAGATCTTACACCGTTCTACATTCGAGTAGGTGATGTTCCCCGAGAGTGCGGGAACAAGAGGAACCCTAAACCAGCGATCAACATTCAGCTGGATCCTGAGTACAAACAATATCTCAAGGGCAAAGTCGTATATTTCTACCCACCGAACGACGATATTCTCACAACTCGGAGACGTCGTATACACAAAGTAATACAACTTGGAGCCGCTTGGGTCAAAACATGGAGAGAAGACATCACACACGTCATCGTGGATGATGACCAGTACACATACATGAGCTTGTTGAAACATTTGAACATGCCAGGACTCCCCAAGGATATTGTACTAGTCAAGTACGAACCATATGTGCCGGAGTGTATACAATTCCGAGGGCTCCAAGACCCGAGCTGGCCACGGTTTGCTCCAAAAGGCGCGCCCAATAGCAGAAGACTCAAACAGCCGGCGCTGCAATCAAATGCTTCGGCCGCTTCGCAGACGCCGCTACAGGTCAAATCGTCAACACGACAGACGACTGCATGCTTGCAGAATACTGATTCACGCCCAGAAAAAGAAGATGTCCCTGCTACCCAGATCATTGCAGATACAGCTCCAACTGGCTCTTTGGACGAAACTGTTAGAGATAGTTTTGTCATGCTATCTTCGAGCCCCAAGAAAGCTACGCAACCAAAGGCTATCGATAAGTTCGACGATGATCTTTCTCGGGCTATAGTAGAAGCCAAAGCCACAGCACACTTGCCGCTGGAGGAGGACGAGGATGCAGAGTCTCCAGCAGCAAGCGGCATCGAGGATGTGGAGGACTCAGATACAGACGAAGAGCCCGTGGCAACGACTCCCAAACTACCGAATAAGTTTAATTTCATCTCGAAAGCATCAGCCCTACGTGAAAAGAAGCCCTTCAACCAAAACGTATTCCAGTGTATGGATCCGGGTGCTCAAGGCTATACGTCCCTGAATCCAAATGCCCGAACCATTGAGATCTTGGACCAGATGTGCAAATACTACGAGCAGATGCAGGACACATGGCGGCCGATAAGCTACCGCGAGTGCATAACTACATTGAAGAAGCAGACTACCAAGATCACCACTGCGAAACAAGCTGCAGCACTTCCTGGTATTGGTTTGCGACTGGCCGACAAGATTGAAGAGATTGTGCTCACCGATCGTCTTCGCAGACTGGAAAGTACTCAAGATGACCCTCTAGATTCAGTTCTCCGATTGTTTCTTGGTGTCTATGACGCTGGACTTGTTCAGGCTAATAAATGGATCCAAGCGGGTTATCGTACGCTCGACGATCTTCGAATCAAAGTGAAGCTTACCGAGAGCAACAAAGTCGGCGTAGAGCATTACGATCACTTCAACTCCAGGATACCACGCGCTGAGGTGGAAGCACACGGCGCCATCCTCGTCAAAGAATTGCAGAAGATCGATACCAAATTCAAAGCTACCATTATGGGTAGCTATCGCCGAGGCGCAAAAGACTCGGGCGATATCGATGTGATACTTACAAAACCCGGTACTTCGCTTGCCGCCATGCGGACAACGATATTCGAAGTCCTAGTCCCTCGTCTCTACAAGATTGGATTTTTGAAAGCATCCCTAGCGACTTCTCGATCCAACGACCCTACGGGGTCAAAGTGGCATGGAGCTTCTTGTCTCCCGACCTCAGAGGTCTGGCGCAGGATGGACTTTCTCCTTGTACCGGAAGAAGAAATGGGAGCTGCGCTGATATACTTCACTGGCAATGACATTTTCAATCGCAGCATCCGACTGTTGGCACGCAAGAAGAATATGAGGTTGAATCAAAGGGGGTTGTACAAGGACGTTCATCGAGGGAGAAGGGGTGAGAAGCTGAACGAGGGTGTCTTAGTAGAGGCTAGGAGTGAGAAAAAGATTTTCGAGGTGCTAGGTGTACCTTGGAGGGAGCCGCATGAGCGAATCTGCTAGGACTAGTAAGAGTAGTGACTGAGAGTCGTTCAAAAAGGCCTAGTAGGAGATAAAATACAGTCTATGTCTATCAATATCTTACACCGAGCTATCGATAGCCGCATACTGTTTCTTATTTGACGCTGTCGTGCTTGCATTGCCCTCTTGTAAATCTCCTCTTCCCTTCGCCGCCTCATCTGAGATATTGACATCCAGATCTTGCTTCTGCTCCGCAACTCTTCCAGTGCAGAGTGCGAGCATGTAAAAGTCATACAAGACTTTGCCCATCTCCGCTGGGCGTGCCGGTTCTCCTTCTTTGCCCTTCGTTGCCGATTTTCCGATCCACACATTGCCCAGAAAGCAGGACGCAACAATGGCTGCGGCAACAAAAGGCAACACGGAGATCAAAGACCACATCACTGCCTTGGCAGCCGCATTCTGTACTTCTGTCTTGACTGCTGCAGGAAGACTGTTCAAGAGCTCGAGGCTCGGTGGGCCAGTGGCAGGTAACGAGATACCGTTCCCAGGGTTGATTCTCGTCAGAAAAGTGGAAAGCTTGTTTGAAAAGACCGATCCCATCATTGCAATACCAACTGTCTCCCCCAGAGGCACCATGAAGGAAAGCAGCGATTGCATGCTGGCAATACGCGTTGACCAGATACCTGCTGCGTGAAGGGCAATGGGCATGAAGCGTAATCCTGTTCCTGCGCCTGATACAGCGAGGAACACTTTCACCAGTGTGATGTGGCGGATGGATATCGAGTAGGTGAGGAGTGCGAGACCGACCCCTTCAACAATGGAACCGATGAGCAAAGGAGAGAATGTTTGTCTTGGCCAACGGTTACATAGCATGGCTGCAACGTAGACACCTACACCTAGGCCAGGCGTATAGTAGAGGAGCTGTACACCGGCTTGACTGGATGAGTACCCCTCGGCAAGCTGCCAGTAGTAGGACAGGAAGTAGAAAGCGGAGACCATGGAGATACCAGCAGAGAAGTTGATGATCATAAGCAGCGTTGTGTCCTTCTTGCGGAAGAGTGTGGAGGGAATCATGGGAACTTGACGAGGAAAGAATCTGGCCATGGCCCGGCCAGGGCCTAGGAAGTACTCGTAGATGAAGAAAGCAATGCACAGGACAATGCCGACGATGAGAGAGACAATGACCGGGACCGAGCTCCAGGAATACTGTGTTCCGCCCCATTGTATGGCGAGGATTACGCAGCCTACTCCAAAGATGAACATGATTAGGCCGGGCCAGTCGATGATGGCGAGACCGGAGATATAGCCCAAACGGCGCGATTCGCCTGGTGCGGTTATGGCACGTCCTTGAGCGAGCTCCTTGCGCATGACGAAGAAGATGATGACCATGGCAATCACTGCGACGCCGATTGGGAGGACGAATATGTATCGCCAACTCGCATCTGCAAGGTAGCCACCGATGACTGGGCCGACAGCATAACTAGTTCAACATGATCAGTACAAGTTCCTCAGTCGAATCGAGTGAGAACTTACCTGCATCCCATGATCAATGATAGGACTGAGGTACTTCTCGAATTCTCCGCCAGTGTTGATCCGTCAGACACAATGACACGACTCAAACTCACGATGCCAGCAGCGCCTAAGCCTTGCAACGCACGGCCCGCAAGCAACATGCTCCAAGACTGGGCGGTAGCACAGATCACACTCCCTATCATGATCCAAAACATCTCGAACTGAAGCGCGAAGTGGCGACCGTAGATATCAGCTAGTTGTCCTGATGCAGGAATAAATGTGGTGAATGTGAGCGTGTAAGCTGCTACAATCCAGTTGAAGCTTCCGGACAGCTGGTCTGAGGACGTATGTTAGCACATAGGTATTTGAGGCTGAAGGGACGGACTGGAACGACGTACCGAAGTGAGATGATATAAGTGGAATAGCCGGAGCAACGATAGTCACGTCCATCGCAGCCAGGAAATTGGGTAACACAAGTCCTAGCATCAACTTCAACTGCCGCGTCCTTCTTCGGCGAGCTTCTATCTTTTGCTGTGCTGCCTCTTCAGGTGTAAGGAAGTTGATGTGGCTTCCTGTTGAGTCTTGAGATAGCCCATGGCTATGTCTATTCGGGTAACCTTGAAGCTCTTGTCCTGAGGCAGGCTCAGGTACTAGGTGGGAGTCATCTGTAGTTGGGATGGCCTTTTTGGCTTCGCGTTCCCTAAGCTTTCTCCGGACAAGTTTGAAGAAATATATCGCCATGTTTGAGAATCGGAAAAAGACAGCGGAAAGACGAGTGCAGAGAAAATGAAAGCGGGTGATTTGAGTTCCTCCATCGTTCCAGACAGTGACGCCTTATATCTTGTGCTGTATTTGCAGATGCGGACAGCTCACCCAAATAGGACGATGCACAGCCAAGGGACATGTGTGGCTATGAATTGAATTCAAGGGTGTTGAAAGCCTCGTGTAGCTAATCTAGTGCACACTGTGGGCCTTACACGGGATCTTAGCCATGAATGCTCTGGGTGTGACCAAGCGTTGAGAGAGATTCGACTATTCCTAGTTGGGTCACCCTCGCGGACCAATCGCAGCATTTCTTGCAGATGGACTCTTATTGCCGGTCCTGGGCTGAGTCGCGATTGGTACAAAACACAGCCTCGTTGGACGCCTGTTAGGCGCACGCAGCAGGTGTCACCCGTCGCACGATGAGCTTAAGCAAATTTGACAATGGTCAAGCTTTCCCAAGCTTTCGCTAACAGCATTCCACTCCTATTCGTTTAGCTCATATCTGCTGGCACTTGGTCTTTGTGATAGTAATTGGAACTTCTGAACTTTTATCATCTTCTTAGAGCATTGCGAGATCTCGTAGTAGAGCCGTTGATCTCGTTGCGCGCTTGCCAGGTCAAACATCGTGAAGACGTACCTGTGCCCGAAAACTCGAATTGTTTTCAGTTGATCATCGACTGCGAGCTTAAGAAATGCAAGATTTGAGAGTAGTCTTGATCGCCAAGGCTGTCGAAGATGTTTTTGTGACTCCGTATAAATCAACGTTCGAAGACTCCTGGCAAGTTGCCTCGGATCGGAAGTGGTGGAGTTAATTCATACGTGTTGCGGAACCTCTTGGGAAACTACCAAGAAATGTAAGGTTTATATAGATCTTAACGGCTTTGGCAAGGAACTTAATGATGGTGGAACGGATCTGGCACACCACTGAGGGTAGGGTGCGTGACGACAATGTGTGTGCGCCTTCGAACCACTGTTCAGATTACTACAAGGGATCTAGAAGAAAGATAGAGCTTTCTGTGTCCCAGTAGTTACATGTAGATGATCGTAAGTTTCACGGGTTGTAAGGTTGATGATGGCGATGCCTGGGTGGGTCTCAGCCTATGATAGATCTGTGGACGCTTGGCCATGCATGACGCAACATCAATCGATCTCGGGAAGGGTCACCATCTCGAGCCACACCTCCGTGCCGCCCTACACCAAGTCCAACACGTCCAAGCATGAGACCCGTTATAGCGGTTCCAGCTACTGCTGCGCTCGTATACAGAGCGTACTCGCGAAAGTCACTGACCCCAATCGGACTTCTTGCAGCGTTCGCGACAGCAGTTGTACACGCGTTACATCCGTGGAGTGTATTCTTTGCTCTTCTTGCAGTCTTCTTCTTGGCTGGCAGTACCGTAACGAAGGTATACTTTTTCGAAGAGTCCTGCAGAAGACGTCTAACACAAGGACAGGTCAAGCATGATATCAAAGCGAAATTGACACAGTCAGCGACAGGTGCATCTGGTGGAGAAGGCACTCGCAACCATGTTCAAGTTATTGCGAACTCCGGCGTAGCCTCGGTGCTAATATTGCTGCACCTCTGGCAGCTAAGGAAAGAAGGGAGATATGGTGACCAGGGTCTATGTTGGCATAGAGGCAGCGACGCGCTGGTGATAGGTATCGTAGCGTAAGCGAATGCCCTCCATGTTCCCGCATATTGCTAACATACTCTAGTAACTACGCCGCAGTCGCCGCAGACACTTTCTCCTCTGAACTCGGTATCCTATCAAAATCGAAGCCACGTCTTATAACAGCTCCGTGGCGCATCGTCCCGCCTGGTACAAATGGAGGGGTGACAGCGACTGGACTTGGTGCTGGGCTGCTCGGAGCTTTCATACTCTCAGCCACATCTACACTCCTTGTGCCCTTCTGCAAAGACTGGAGCTTCTCGCAGAAGACTGCATATACACTTGCTTTGACAGCTGCCGGTTTTGGTGGAACACTTCTCGACTCGCTCCTCGGTGCTCTTGTCCAAGCTAGCGTCATCGACGTGCATTCAGGCAAGGTTGTAGAAGGTGAGGGAGGCAGACGAGTTCTTGTACGCAGCAGTAACCCGCTCCACCTCTCGAAAGTGGGTCAGATACAAAGTAAGGTCAGCAGTCGTTCGGAAGGCTTGAATGGCACTGCGAAGACAAGCGGCGTGGACACTGCAGCGTCGGTCAAGGCATCGGGGACAATGCTGAAGGCTGGAGCGAGCGGCAATACAGTCGTGGACCCGCAGCATGAGAGTCGGAAAATCGAGGTTGGGAGCGATCTGCTAGACAATAATGCTGTCAACATCCTCATGGCGGCTATGGTCAGTGTAGGAGCTATGATAGCTGCTTGCGTAATCTGGGACCTGCCCCTGGGCAGCATGGTCGGAATGTAGCTGCTTGAAGCTGAAAGCAATCAAAAGGGAAACACCACCTGTGCTAGATAGTTCGCTCTCATTGCGATGCGGTCAAGTTCGGGGATTGACCATCTACTCGTATGCCAAGACCACGCTAGTGGGCGCGTCACTAGCAGCCTGGAGTGAGCTCCCATCCATCGATAACAACAATTCGACATCCCGCCTTCGAACGTCAACAATACTCCAGCATATCAAGACGAGTATCCGACGTCCAGTCGCCGTATCAATCAACTCAAAACCACTCCACGTACTCTCAGCGCCACATTCATCAAGATGGTAAGCTGCCAGCACCATAGCGCCCGTGTACATTGACATATCCTAACATGCACCCCAGTCCCTCCGCTTCGTCCCTAACAAGGCGCACCCCACGCAAACCGCTCTCGAGACTTCGGCACCCTCTGCTCCCGGTGTCCACGACACGCTGCGATCTCGCCTCGCCCAGACTTCCATAGCACCTACCGCATCGTCGTCGTCGACAGCACCCGTCGCTCTTCAGTCTGCCCACCCACTCGAGGCTCGTCTTACCCAATGGCGAGACACCCAAGATCGCCTGAAGATGGAAATGCTGAGGCGACAGTTTGGCATTGCAGAGCCAGTGCGTAGGGGTATGGAGCTCAAGATCGCTGAGGCAGGCGAGTGGAGGCCGGCAACCCTGGGCGGAAGCAGTGGCGTTCACCGGGACATTCTGCAGGGACGAGATTGTGAAATTGGCTGGGAGGATGTGTTCACAGGCAGCGAGCTACGTGAGGTGCCAGACTTCCACACGGAGATTGAGCACAAGATGAAGATGAACTGGTAGTCTCGTACTCGTGTGATGCTTGAGCAGTAGCATGGAGGATATTCCACATGCACACAAGCGACAGTTCAACTCGCAGTACGGACAGCTCACGACATGGACATGCCATGGTGGTGCAGGACCGAAACATGAATGAAATAATGAAATCTCCAACCTACCCGGCTCGACAAACTCGCTGAGCATGTCTCGTCCTCTTTTACGTGATCTCTGGAGTCGAAGACCACCAGAATGGGTGGCGGGCGGAACACTGACCTACATTGCAGGGCTAGGAGCAGAGTCAGCACGCTACGTCGTTCGCTGCCGGTCTCTCGCATTAACAGATGTGATTTTCGGCATGCATGTCACTGTTCAGGCCACCGAACAAGTCTGTAGTGACCTTGCAAGCTTGTCATGTGCTAAACAATGCTGCCAGATATGTCGGGACGAAGCCCGGGTCCACTTTGATTACTGTGCATGTGGCGTAAAGTAGATGCATGCAGACCAATTATCGCCATGGTGAGATAGCATGCAGGGGCACACGCTTGGGTAGCGAAAGGCTGGCGCGTTGCGGGCCCAGCAGAGTTGACAGTGACAGGAGAAGCACAAGACAGGTGGACGAGGGTGCGTGGTACCGATGGATGTGTACCAGCAAATTCCAAGCGGGCAGCATCATGGCCACGCGTTGAGGCGGTGTTCTCGGCTCAGTAGTGGCTCTTGGTGGAGCCAGCGGGTCGTTCTTGCCGCATTCGCGGATTGCGGAGAAGGAGAGCAAGGCGGCGACGGCGACCTTCCAATCGCGCACGGTCGCCCGACCTTCCATCACCCACGCATCAGAGCCCCAATACATCTCAACACCAAACTATTCTTCGCTGCCGTTCCCTCTGCGACGACGACGACGCTGACCGGAAGAAATCTCCCGTCGTGCATCCGTCATCCACTCGCTTGACCTCAATCAATCGCTCGCTCCTCCTATTGCCGCATAACATCGCGAGTGAAGCCGGCCAACCATGGCGTCTACAGCGGATCAAGCCCCCACGGCACCACAGAGCACTCCACAACAAGCGGGCGCAGGGTCGCGACCACAGAGCAGGAGCGACCAAGGTCTGTCGTCAAGCCCAGTCGAGATGAGGACTCTCCAGGCGTCGGGCGTCGTGCCAGCCTCTGCGAACACGGGCACGCAGGTTGCAGAGACACCCGTTACAGCTCCGATAGCGACTTCCACACCACCTGCAGTCGAGACCAGCGCCTCTGAGAATGCGCCTGTCGCTGCTTCTCCGTCTGCGAAACCCGCACCTCCCGCTGCGTTAAATCGCGCAGAGACCGAGGCGATTGGGCCGTCGACGGATACACCAGCTGCAAACCCAGACAACACCAACGGCCCCGTGCTCGTGATAATGCTGCTCCTCACTAGTGGTGCGAGACATCCATACAAGATCGAGGAGAAGTACCTGAAGAAGCGCAACATCAACGTTGAGAACATGGACCCCTACAACATCAGTGTATACACGCTCAAGGAGCTGATATGGCGGGACTGGCGAGAAGGTACGCATGCGCATTTCTTCCTTGCTCTGCGCACAAGTCGGGTCATGCTTGGCTGGGCAGTGGGGTGGCTGTGTCGCCAGCTTTCTCTATCTTGATCTGCATAAAGCTTCGAGCGCAATCGCAACTTGACACGCACTTCCGTACCTCCTTTGGCAAACGCTAACTACTCTCCACAGAATGGGAGACTCGACCTACGTCGCCAGTCTCGATACGACTGATCCACTTTGGTCGCATGCTCGACGACAAATCGCCACTAAAAGGTAAGAACCTCTTCTCTATCAGCTCATGTCTTGGCGTGGCTTGTCCAACCGCTCGGCACACGCTTCCTACTGGCCGAGCCAGCTACGACGCGCAGCTTGCATAGGCCAACCCTTACGAGCTCATGGTGCAGCTACTGACAACGGACAGATTGCCGGTTCCAGACAGACTCCCCTAACGTGGTGCACATGACAGTTAAGCCACAAGAGATGGTCGACGACGAAGAAAACGCTAAGACCGGAAAGACTGGGAGCCGAAGAGATACCGAAGATGAGCCTACAGCTGGCTGCCGCTGCATCATCTTATAGTTATCGTATCCGTTGAAGCCCAAACTCCGGTTACCATGTTCTCTTCGAACGACATTCAGGGTCGGCAAAAGTATATACAGCGTGTAGCGAGGGATGGTGAATCGTGTTTCTGTTTGTCGCTTTTCTTTTAGCGCACTCCGAGAGTTACTCCTGGTTATCGTAATTGGCCGTTGTAGGCGGCTTTGGGTCGCGGCGTTCTCCTGAAGCGAATTGGGTATTTTCCTCGCTCAACACTTTCTAGTTTCTGTTTCTTTGCGTGCATATGGGGGTTTGCAGTAGTTCGGTCGAATCTGGAGCAGGTTCGTTTCTTTGTCCATTGTATAAGTACATACATTCTAGGGATGGTATATTGCTGGATTAGGATTATTTTGGGGATAGACCGTATTGAATCTTTCAACCTTTTAACTTCGACCTTATGAAATGAAGAGCAGACCAATGTGGAAATTAATGTCGACTCGGTGTGAGATGCATCTTGGGTAGCGGCATTGTGTATAGGTGTTTGCAGAATTGGACCCTGCCCAGGCGATGGTTCCGAGGCAATGTTCCATGGCGTCATCGTTTGAGTCTAGCACTTGAAGTACCACAAGCTCCGATGGCTCTTCGCGTCACACCACGCAACGCACTTCACAACCAGACAACCAGACAACCCCATCCCAGATAGCTCAACATGGTGCTCGAAGACATCGAAAACACAGCCCCGGAAGGCTTCTCAGACAACCCATATCCCTCGTCGGACGACCCATATGCATCCGCGTCGCCGCCATCCTCAGGCGCTCGCTTCGACGCGAGCACCCTACCCCAGCCATTACCTATCATAGGCACCTTCATGGGCTTCTCCGATCGCGCTGTCCGCTTCAAGACCGAGACTACCCTCAAGTTCGCCGAGCGCAAGGTTGGCCGTCAACTAAACTCGGAGGAAGCACAGGCGCTCGCATACCACATATACCAGCTTGAGCAGACAAAAAGCTATTTCGCTGCCACGGGTGCAGCTGCAGGAACATACCAATGGTACAGGACCTGGGACAAGATGAAATACCCCTTCTATCAACCCAAGGTCGAGGACATTGATCGAAACAAATTTGGTCCCATCAAGGGCAATATGGCGCAGTTCGCACGACATACATGGCGATTCTCTTTATATGTGTTGGTGGCAGGACAGATGGGCAACATCATCGGCCAACTTCTCGCTCAGCCACTTGCTGCAGTTAACACATCAAACGATCCTAAACTGGAACAGTTTGGACAGGAGTTGAAGGCTTCGTCACACGCCGAAGGACAAAGGACCGCACAACAAGGACGCGAGATTCAGGACAGGCGACGAGAGTTCCAGGAGCAGGTGAGGAATCGCGCGGGAGGTGGTCCTTCGCCACAGGCTAGGTGGGGTAAGCAACCCCAAGAGAACGGCGATGGAGGGGACGACATGAGCCCGACCGCTGGAAACGAAACATGGGGGACTCAATCTGCAGGAACAGACACGTGGGAGAGTTTCTCGAACGATACATCGCAATCGACTTCACAACGCCAGCAGGGTCCGCCATCTACTGAAGCTTGGAATCGCCAACCATCTCCACGACGTCAGTCTGCACAGTCATCATCACTTCCTTTCGACGACGACGCTTCTCCTACCGGCGGCCTCTTCCAGGATGAAGTCAACAACCCGCAATCGCAGCCCCAGCCGCAAGCAAGGCCTGGCGAATCAAGCTGGGACCGACTTAGACGCGGTGGTGCGCCAGCGCCCCTTCAAAAGCCACAGCAGCAGTCACGGAGAGCAGAGCCTGAGCGCAGGGAGCAAAGAGAAGGCTCCACGCTCGGGGATTCATACACATTTGTTGAGGGTGATGATGAAAGAGCTATGGAGAGGCAGCGCGCACAGCAAGAGTTTGATGCTAGGTTAGAGCGAGAGCGCCAGGGACGCGACTTCAATGACGAAAACAAGAAGTGGTAAGGGGCGGCGATTGAAAAGTAAACATTCGCGAAATGTGAATAATCGACTGCGTATCCATCTCTCAATTCATGTGAGTCATGAGTTTCGGGCCTTAGGTGTTGTCGCTAGATAAGACGTACCGTGGTTGTACACCCGTGCTGCCATCGCTTGCCCATATCTTCTAGGCTCCACAGAGAAAGAGGTGAGAGCACGAATGAAGACCAAGTGAGCGCAACTTAATACGAATGCTCCTTCACCAGGACCCATCTCTCTAGTTTTGCCCTCTGTAAATTCTACCTCACCTCTCTACCCCGCTTCAACTTGAACCTCAGACGACCCATTCGCTTCTTTTGATAAGAAGCTGGAAAACTTGGGTAACGTACCTTGTGCCGTATCTATGAAAGACCCGCAGTTACTTCTACCAACAGACTACTGGCCACTTTCTAGCCCCGTGAGCTTACCTGACGAAACCAGGTACTGCTACGAGTGCAACGCAACCTCCGATGAGACAGAGGAGAGGACTCAATCACAGCTTTCTTGTGACAGCTGCGGCAAAGTCTTCTTCGACAAAGAACATACCAATACAAATAGTTCGTCAAGAGTTATTCCTGGTCGGCCGACGTTCTATGGTCCGAATTCTATGGATCCTTTACACGCTTTCGAGACTGCGAACCAAGCTACGGACCCTCGAAGGATCATGGAAGAGAATGGCCCTTCATTAGTTGCAGATGGTGAAATTGGCAATGATTCTTCTGGTCGAACGCATATGAACCTCTCCCGTCCTTACGCACAGCTATCCTCCAGCAACTACTTATACGGCGTTGTCCTCCCACAGGTATCGGACAGCGGCTACGAGCCTCCTAGCTATCAGCACTACGTCAACACAGCCTCCTCCACAGCTGGCTTTTCCTCAGCTTTTACACCCAGTCCTGAGGCTGATACTCTCACTCAAGAAACTGGGGAACACGAAGTCCATACCCCAAAGATGGTGTCTAAAGCTCCAAAACGGACGTGTCAACCTCGTACGTCTGAATGTGAAGTGTCCAAGTTCCACAGATTCATGGATCTCACCCTAGAGCTACGTCGATCCATCTACGCCTTCGCGCTTCATACGGGTCGCCCCATCAAACCGCATCTGTGCGACTACCCTGCTCATGATACTATTCAGTTTCACGATGACAACCAGCTTGATCATTTTGCGACCAGCGATCTTCTCTGTATCACTCGTGTCAACAAGGAGACCCGTGCCGAGGCCCTCCCCATCTTCTACTCTGCCAACATTTTTGAGGTCGGTCCGGATACTACGACTTATTTTGACCGCCTGGCTTACTTGGGTCGCTTTGACATGATCCGCCACGTCCGGTTCAGCATCGAGATGCGCAAAGAGAGTACATCACCCGGTCTCCTTCGCCGTATGCACCAGTACATAAAGGAAGCTGACGCCTTCGAGAAGGGGCTGGCTCAACCTCCCGGCCGGCGTCTTTGGTCGCTCACGCGCCACCCGCAGTATACCTATGGCGGTATCCCAGAACTCAACACACTGATCGCGCTGATGAAGCTCACCTCTCCCTTAGCTGGTAAAGACCAGGGCAGGAGCAAAGAAAACAACGCATCCCGCTCCAAGCTCGTCGTCCCTGTTCTCAGCGCATCCGCTATGGCTTCTTTTGACCGCCTAAAGTGGTTCACAGCCGTCATGTACGGTCTCGGCATCCAGATCCCCTACGTCGAGAATATGCCATTCTCCTCTGTCCCCGGCAGCACGGTAGATATTACCTGGCACCAGCGATTTCAGAAGAAGGACTTTGGCGACGTCCCCGAGTACGTTAATCCGGTCGATAGTACCGGCCAGACGGCGGCTTACAAGCGTGCCGTTGAGTTAGACCCGGAGTTGGAAGAGAAGTCGAGACCCAGAGGGTGGGCTTATATGCGTACCACTTGTGTTGGTGGCAACTCCGGATGGTTCGATATCACGACTGAAGGTGGAGGTATTGGATATGGTCCGCGATAGCCTCTTTTGGTGAAATTTCTACACTGGATAGGAATTTCGATAACAAATAGAATTTGGAAATGAGCGATGTGTTCAATTCGACATGAGTCTATCGGAAAGACATATGTGTGATAATGAGACAGTCTTCTAGAAGATATCAGAAGGAGAATAGCCACATCAGAGAACTGCTACCCGCGTGGTCATATGCCAGGTATTGCCGACTACGAAAAAAAGCTAATGTTGAACAGGTTTGGTAGCTACATCAACCTAACTAGGAAATACATCATTGAGTGGAAACTTGAAGCATTGTACGGCACCACTAAAGAGTGTGTACCTATCAAAATAGAAAGTTGGTTGGGTTGAGTATGGAGAAACTAACGCGTGGGAGGCCTAGAGCACCCGCAGGCTGTGAGAAGCGGGTACACCCCACTCAGCACACCTCACTTCAACAATTCGCAACTACCGCTTACTTGATCGCTACTCAGATATCTACCATGTCTCTTTGCCAAAGCTGCATATCAATTCCCTTCCGTGCTCTTCAGCGCGGTGAGTATCCTCCAGGATGGAAAAAGGATTCCTGGGTCGATGGAAATGGTCAGCCATGGGGATGCGACAGCCATATTTGGACATGCAACAGACGTCAGACCACACTACCGCAATTGAGGGAAAATGCTGTCAACTGTGTGTTATGCAGCATGCTTATTCACAATTTGGAACATAGGCCAACGTACAATCGACTTTCACAAGAGATGGATCTGGATGTTACTCCTGTGTGGCTTCTTCTACCTGGATCCGAAGGCATTTATAATCAGAAGCTCGAATTGCATCTCGAGCAGCAAACTCCTCATCTAGAAAGCCCTGTAGAGGCGACTGCTGTGGAGTTTCGGAGTAGATTTGGTATGTAGCATGAGGTCCCACCTGGGCTCGGTATGACAAGCTTATGAAACCCAGACACTCCATCTCCGAACCTTTTTCGAAGCGTAAAACTAGAGAAGCTACTCGACCCGGTACCGTTGAAACAGCTGAATTATTGGTTTCACGATTGCAATACTGGACATACAAAATGCTCTGGTCTTCAGAAAGATGTAGAATTACCTACGAGGGTCCTGGACCTGTGCGCCATGCCCAGCGCAGATGTCATGATTGAGCATGTACATGAGTGGGAGGATCTGTTCCTTCCGAGCGAATGTAGACTAGTTGAAACCACCACAGGACAGCTAGGAAAGTATGCCACGCTCAGCTACTGTTGGGGTAGCGGTCTGCCGTTTATAACTACCAAGGAGACTTTGTCATCGAGAAAGAGTGGCATCAGCTTTCGGGATCTTCCTAAAACTCTTCAGGAT
This sequence comes from Alternaria postmessia, assembly GCF_024291825.1. Lineage (NCBI taxonomy): Eukaryota > Fungi > Ascomycota > Dothideomycetes > Pleosporales > Pleosporaceae > Alternaria > Alternaria postmessia. The sequence goes on from NW_026260098.1 coordinate 175,109, forward strand.
GCCGCCATGATAGCGCGGTATCTTGGTCTTCGATATATATGGATTGACTGTCTTGCCATTGGTACGAGTTCAAGCCTTCGATCTTGATCTATAAACTGACCTTCATGTCCTTACCTGTAGTACAAGATGATGCGGCAGACTGGGAGAAAGAGTCAGCTGTCATGGCTGATATCTATTCAAACTCATACATAAACATTGCCGCATCGAATGCTTCGCACTGTGGGGCGGGTTTCCTAGGACCACGGAAGATGCCATTGACCGAACGTATCGAAATTCGCGACGACGAGGGCGATCTGGAGCTGTACCTCGTTGCTCAACAAACGCGAAACAATGTAAGACTGCGTAAGAAGCATCCATGAATAGTCTGACATGACCTAGACACTAGTGAGAGATCCACTGTACCAACGAGCCTGGGTTCTACAAGAGCAACTACTACCAACACGTTCTATACATTTCGGAAGCGACAACATGCTCTGGCGGTGCCCTAACGGCATTGAACACGAAGAGCAAAACAAACAATGGACACACCTGTACACTCTCAGTGCCGTAGTAACCTGCATAGGTCTACCACCAGGTGCATCGTTTGGACAAGACGCCTGGTTCCAGCTGGTTCGGGACTACACCTCGAGAGGTATTACCTACTCCAAAGACAAGTTCCCAGCCATATCAGGTGTCATGACTGTTTTACGGCGCATGACTGATGACATGAGTTACGCTGGACTCTGGAAGCGCAATTTCCTCAAGTGGCTTTTGTGGATACCTAAGCATGATATTGCACCTTTTAAGCGGCCTGATAACTGGATAGCTCCTTCTTGGTCATTCATGTCTGGAGATGGCCCGGTAGACTACAGCCTGGGAGCTCTCAGTTATAACATGAATGCGTCGTTACGAGAGTTTTGCGCAACTCTCCAAGAGTGCAGTGTCACGCCCAAGGGCCTGAATCCTCTCGGCGAGTTGACGGCTGGCTTTGCCCGAATCACTGGTTCAGTAGTGGCTCTTGCTCAGATCTCACAGAATTCGGAACAGCACACCTACTTCTCGTGCAGCGTTCAAATGCGCGATCGGAAGGCGCATCCTGCGCGCGTTCTGTTCGATGTCGACACCCACGAGCGCTGCGATGTTCTGGTGATTGCGCCAGCCTTTGGAATAGCAATCATCTGCACGAATGAAGAGCGCAGCGAATACGTAAGGGTCGGACTGGTAGTAATTCAAACAGTAGATCTCAATGATGCGAAGGGCGTAAGTAGAAACCTTGACTGCGATGAAACTATCAAGAATGGAAACACTGACATTCGTCCAGGATTCGAGGCACTGGTATCCGGAAGCATCAGCTTATCCCAAGCCACGCTCGATTGTGCTTCTTTAGACGGAGTTGTAAATGCAGTGGTGGTTAAGCTCGGGTCTGCGTTGATCATAGCGGATATATCGGAAATAACTTCCCCGCATTTGATGTCTATTAGGTACCCTGAATCAGGACTCCACAACAATGACAACCTCGGTCTTATTGTCAAACGAATCGCGCCTTTAACCATGGATATCTCTAATTCTCTTCGTGCAGTAGCTCCACTGACTCCGGGAGATTGGGGTTTTGTAGATGGGTCAGACATTGTGTCTCTGAATTAATCGTCTGAAATAGAAGAATCCCTAGGAGGCGAAAAGCACGATGGCATGTAAGTCCTTTCCCCTGCCCTGTCGCGGTGCCTTGGAAATGCTGAGACATCAAAGTACCCATAATTGCTGGAGCGGCTGGCACAGCAGCAGTCGCAGCCTACCTGAACGCAAAACACCACATTGCTCATGACCTCAAGAATGCTCGTGGCGGGCTCTCACAATCACAAGATGTTGTAGATTTCATTACCGATCGCGCCATCCGAAAACGCGTTCTTACCTACCATGTCTTCGAAGACCAGGTTCGCAAGCAGCCCAACCACCCCTTCCTCGTCTTCGAAGGCAAGGCATGGTCGTACAAACAGTTCTTCGAGGCTTTTACAAGAGTGGGGAATTGGTTGATAGATGACCTCGGCATACAAGTAGATGAGGTGGTTGCTATGGATGGCGGGAATAGCCCAGAGTATTTAATGCTTTGGTTTGCTCTGGACGCGATTGGAGCTGTTCCAAGCTTCGTCAATTGAAATTTGACTGGAACGGGGTTGGTGCATTGCGTGAAAGTGAGTTTGCTGATATTCTACCTATGGTATTAGACTGATCATTGCAACAGATATGCAATTCCAGGTTTCTCATCACAGACGCCGATGTCAAGAGCAATGTCGAACCATGCCGTGCCGACCTCGAGGAAACAGGCATAAAGATTGAATATTTCGATACATCATTCTTTGCATCTTTATCGAACTCGACTCCTATACCAGACTCACGTCGCGAACAACTTACCATGGAGTCTATCCGCTCACTCATGTATACTTCTGGAACTACTGGATTGCCTAAGGCCGTGATTTTGAGCACCGGTCGCGAGCTCTTGACGGGTTATGGTGTCGCAAAATACTTGGATCTCAAACCAGAAGCCAGAATGTACACATGCATGCCACTTTACCATGGCGCTGCACACGGACTCTGCGTGACACCGATCGTCCATGCTGGCAGCACAATCGTACTAAGCCGGAAATTCTCGCACAAGACCTTCTGGCCCGAAGTAGCAGCTTCAAATGCGACCATCATACAGTACGTCGGCGAGCTCTGCCGATACTTGCTCAATGGCCCAACGAACCCATACGAGCGAAAACATAAGGTGCAAATGGCCTGGGGCAACGGTATGCGCCCAGATGTATGGGAGCCCTTCCGTGAGCGTTTCAACATACCCATCATCAACGAACTATATGCGGCTACGGATGGATTGGGGTCGACCTTCAACCGCAATGCGGGTCCTTTTACAGCTAATAGCATTGGTCTCCGAGGTCTGATCTGGAATTGGAAGTTTAGGGACCAGGAAGTGAGAGTGAAGATGGAAGTTGACACCGAAGATATTATGAGAGATGCAAGAGGCTTTGCGATTCGATGTGGAGTTAATGAACCAGGTCAGGTCTTGCATAGGCTGACACCTGAAACGGTGGCCAGTGCACCGGGTTATTACAACAATGAGGGTGCAACGCAGGGTCGAAGGATCACTGATGTGTTCGAGAAGGGTGATATGTAAGTCTCAGTTATTAGGAGACTGATGTGCGACAGGCTGACAATAACAGGTGGTTCAAGTCTGGCGACATGATGCGACAGGATGCCGACGGCCGCGTCTTCTTCGTCGACCGCCTTGGTGATACTTTCCGTTGGAAGTCTGAGAACGTGTCCACAAACGAAGTAGCCGACATGATTGGCAAGTTCCCACAGATTGCTGAAACTAACGCGTACGGCGTGCTTGTACCTGGTTATGACGGCCGCGCGGGAGCTGCTTCCATTGTCATGGCGGACGGCGTTACTGAAGCGACATTTGACTTCTCAGCATTGGCGAGGCATGCTAAAGCAGTCTTACCGAGCTATGCTGTACCACTCTTCTTAAGAGTAACACCTGCATTGGAATACACAGGTACTTTGAAGATTCAAAAGGGCAGGTTGAAGAAGGAAGGTGTAGATCCGGAAAAGATTACGGGTGAGGATAAACTGTACTGGCTGCCTCCTGGAAGCGATCGGTATCTGCCATTTGCGAAAAAGGACTGGGAAGCCATATTGGAGAAGAGAGTGCGTCTGACATAGCATGAGAACATATTAAGTATCTCGGAATTCGTTCCAAGTGAAATTGCGCGGTACCAAATCTGATGCTACTTAGGTACGCAATCATAGTATCGACGGATAGTGATGTGAGAGCAGACATGCGGGCATTCTCGTCACGTCGCCCAAGGATGACCTCCTTTCCCAAACTTCGCATCACAAAAAGCCAACTTCGTCAACCTCTTTTCCAAAATCTCTTCCTTGTGCATCTCCATCTCCTCGTAATCCCAGTTCACACTCACCATGCTGCCTCGCAACCACTCTGCTCTCTCGGTAGATAGGAAAAGTGTCAAGCCTCCTGTTAGCATGGGATCGTCAAGGGCATACTCCAGATACTGCTTTGGCGGCATATCTGTTGCAACGAGGCCGGGAAAAAGGCTAAATGTGCGGATGCCAGGCTGTTCATGATGAAGGAACTCCATGAACTTGGTTTGCGCGAGTTTACTGGGGATGTAGGAGGAGAAGTCGGGATACATGTCGCCTAACGTTCCTGTCGAGACAGAAATTACTGTGCCCTTGCCGTCCGGTGCTTGGGCGAGGAAGTGGTGCACATTCAGATGTACGGCTTTGACGTTGACTTCCTGGGTAGGTGTCAGTAACCATAAAGGGGCATATGGAAAAGAGAGGGATCCTACGAAATCCTGCCACCATTTTCCCGGATCACCCTTGCCGATCATAGCTTGCGTCAAGGATCCGGCGTTATTGACGAGGACATCGATTCGGCCAACTGCTTCTCCTGCTTTCTTCCACAACGTTGCAACATCTTCTTCCTTCGTGATATCGATGGGCCCGAAGGAATGTACGCTCGTATCATCTTGGACTGTGGCTTCCAATGTCTCAACAACCTCTTGTATCTTCTTTTGGTTCCTTCCGGTTATGACGATGGCCTTAGCACCAGCAGTTCTCCATGCTTCAGCAATCGCCCGACCAATGCCACCTGTGGCCCCAGTGATGAGGACTGTCTTGCCTGCAGCTGAGAGAGCAGGGTTACTAGGATTCAGCAACGGGTTGTTTTTACGATGGACTTTGCTTGTGAGTTGGACAGGCCAAGTTATCGCATCGTAGTCTGGTTGGTCAGCCATTGTCCTGGGAACCGATAAAGGGAATATGTTCCAATTACGAATGGTTGCTTGAGGAGTATAGCATTCATTGTACAATTATTTTCGGTATCCATAATATCATCTGCCGTACCCACAATATGCGGCACGTTGCAACTACCTTCCGGAAAGGGATGCCGATGCCGATGCACGATTGCGGCGCAGACCAACTTCGCTAGTAGGGAACGCACGTCGCATATCCTGCGGATACGGGAATAGGATGCCGAACCATGAACAGGCCTCCTATTTCCAGCACTTATGGTGAAATCATTGGAGGTATTCAAGAATAAGCTGCGAAGGATGAGGGAGGGGCGGTTCTGCACGGAAGGGATCGCCTCGTCCCCTTCGTCTTCCGCAGCCTCAATCTACACGGGACGATGCAACTGAGCCGCAGGATCAAACGTAGCGAAATTGTGATATGTGGGATCATAGACAGGCGCACAATAATGCAAGCCATCTCTTTCTGTGATATTTTGCCAATCACTCTTCAAGCACAACCCACGATACCTTTCGGTCCTGGCCCGCCACTGGAAGACCAGTCGTCCGAGGAGCACAATGGCTTCAACAGATCCCACACAGACTCCGATCCTTCCTCCGCCGCCCGGCCTAACGACCAACTTCGTGAACCCTCCGACGCTCATGCCGGCCGTGATTGTCGGCACCACGATTATCCATCTCTTCACTCTACCTTTCATACTGGCTCGCGCCTATGTCAATGCATACGTAATGAAAGCATGCTGCATTGAGGACTACCTCTCCTACATCTCATACGTTGGCTGTATCGCCTACACCGCAGCCATCGTGCATGCTGAAACCGTCGGTATGGCTCGACACATGTGGGACATCTCTATGGTGACCTTCACGGAGATATCCTATATCTGCAATATCGTGTTCGTTTGCTACACGGCCACGAGCGGACTCGCGAAGACTGTCGTCTTCTTGCAGCTTAAGAAGATCTTTACCACGAGGTTTCGGGGTGTCGTTTTCTGGGTGATTGTTGGCTCGTTGATTGCTAATGCGCTGTTCTATACTGCCATGTTTTTCCTGTACGTCTTTACATGCTGGCCAAGGGAGAAAATATGGGAACCAAGTATCGAAGGGAAATGTATCGATTCGAACAAACTAAACATGGCTATGGGAACTCTGAATGTTATCAGTGACGTGGAAGCATTCGTGGTACCAGTTTGGGCGATATGGAAGCTGAGTATGAAGCTGCAACGGAAGATCGCGGTCTTGGCGATTTTCGGCGTGGGCGCAATGTAGGTTTTGCAGCTGCCATTCAAACGACATGCAAAGACTTTGCTGATGTATATTAGTGCTGTCGCAATTGGTTGTGTAGGACTGTACTATCGAGTCATCCTGCTGCAGCAATCTGACTTCTCCTGGCTACTGACCCAAGCGGGTTTGATCTGGTAAGTCGATTGTCATACTCCTTTGAAGAGACGCGGGCTTAACACAACTCAGTATGGCTGAACTTGCCATCGTCATCATCGTGGGGTGCTGTCCGTACGTTCCCCGCGTGAAGAATCACCTTCGCCCATCGTCCACACCCGAAAGTTATGAGAATAGCAAGCGGACGCCTGTGCCTTTGGAGCAACGTTCGAAGTTTTATCACCTGGAAAAGTATCTGGATACCAATGCTAGTGTGTCGAACCTCGGGTCGAGTGTCTCGGAAGAGCACCTAGAGCTACACCAATATTGCGAAACAAAGTCTAAGTACCGACCAAAGGGCTTTGGCGGCGACGATCGTGTCATTAGTAAGTTTTGCGTGTAGTGTAGAAACAAATGATTGCTAATAGTTGGATTGTAGTGCGTACTACGCATGTCGAGCAGTCGATTTCGTAGATACGTGTGCGAGAACTGGGCAATACGGAGCAGCTCGTCTGGTGTATACTAGTGTTAGATTCCGAACATGAATGGCCCATACAATAACTCCATCGTGTTCCCACTATCTCCTGTTTACCGAGCACTAGTCGTTTGTGATGGCTAGGAAGAATGACGCGTGAATCTCGGTTGAAGTCGTATAACATGTGCGGAACTTGCTGAGTGAAGGCATTGAGCATGTGAGCCACCAGCACAGCGAATGAGCGTGGAAATGCCGTCTCCCTGGTGGTGTTTGTTGGTCCAGTAAATCTGACTCTTCCGGATAATAGGTTGTGTAAAGTGGTCGCACTGGTTCGGAGGGATCTGCAGCCTCATCGGCACTGCACCACACGACTTCAGGCCCACCAAGGAGGAGACGATGCCATCTCAATTACCGTACGCCTGGAGGTTCTGCATACAATATGCAGAGTGACTTCATAAATATGAATCTAATTAAGAGAGTGATTGAAGAAATAAGACATGTGAAGGGTCCGAGTAGATGGAATGGCACGTGCACAACAAGCCGCGCTTTAGCGTTGGCGCGCTCGCGGGTGGCGATCTCTTTAGTCAGCCAGACTGATGAGTTTCGCAGGTCCAGCCGTAGTCTTCACTTCTCAAAGACACAACCTCTTGCGCCGTTCGCTATACAACCTCCACACGAAGCCCGTAACCATATACACGACCGGAATTCATAACTGTATCCGCTTCAGTATCGAAGATCCATCAACGCTACCACAACCACAACAATGGGAAAGGCCGAAGCAGGCAGCACAAAATGGGTCGCCAACAAGATGAAGTCCAAGGGCTTGCAGCGGTTGCGCTGGTGGTGTGAGCCTTGCCAGAAGCAATGCCGCGACGCAAACGGGTTCAAGTGTCACGTTCAGAGCGAGAGCCATGTCCGGAACCTCCAAATCGTTGGCGAGGATCCCAAGAAGTACATCCAGGGCTTCAGCAACGACTTCCAAAGGGACTTTGTGAATCTCTTGCGAACTGCGCACAACGAGAAGTGGATTGGAGTAAACAAATTCTACAACGAGTAAGAATTCTTGGTTCATGCGACAGAGAACACACACTGACTAGCTTTAGGTACATCCGAGACAAGGAACACGTCCACATGAACGCTACGAAATGGAGTTCACTGACCGAGTTCGCCAAACACCTTGGACGGGAGGGTATCTGCCATGTCAAGGAAGACGAGAAAGACGGATTGATGATTGCTTGGAGAGATACTTCTGTTGCAGCTGTAAACAGGCGGAATGAGATCGCGGAGCAAGAGGCTGCTGAGGCTCGAAGCGGTGCTGGCGAAGACAAGATGTTGAAGAAGATGGCAAAGCGTGCACAGGAAGAAGCCGAAGCCAAGAAAGCTATCGAGGCCAAACGAGCAGCGGCTCAAGCGGCTGTTCAACAACAGGTCACCCCACCAGCAGAAGGAGCGTCGCCGACAGAGGAGCAGAAGGCCGACTCCCCGCTCGATGAACAGAAGCCAGGGGATGGGAAGGAAGATGCCGAAGAGCCTAAGGCGGATGCAGCGCCTGTTAAGCTAAGCTTCGGCTTGAAAGCCAAGGCTGCGCCTGCGAACAAGGCTGGACTGGGTCAAATGAAGAGCCAGAGCATATTCAAGCGGAAGAAGGACGATGCGACATCGGAGCAAAAGCCGGCGAAGAAAGTTAAGTTATGAGTGATGTTATAGCGCTGGTCTTTTTATATGCATAGCACGGCGTTTGGGTCATCAGGTTACGGATAGGACAATGGGGCTGGATTTCCAGATAACCCACATACAATATATCGGCACGCAGTGTAGCCGCTTTCAGCGTGTTCTGCAGTCCCTGAAGGCTATCGCGACATTTCGCGTTCGGGTGCACGCGTCATACCATGTCTGACTTAGCGTCGTTCGGCGCGTCTACATCATCGAGACGCGTCTTCCCTACCACATATCTCCACAAACGTCTCCCGCCACTTCGAAAATTTCTCGTTCTTTACTTCTTCGCCCTGCGAATTCGTCGCGAGCACGTTGAAACTCTCATCTACTGTCGCAAGCATGTCTATCCTCACTTTGTCGTCTCTCCCGGACCCCATTCTACATCTAATATGTGTCTACCTCGCGCCTGACCGACCCACTATCAACGACGATGAACACGGCCAATGCCCGACCCTCTACCGTCCTATCATCAGCCTCTCCTTGACCGCACACTCACTTAATCGCATTTCCTCGAGATACATCGCGACCAACATCAGTCTCACAGATACATGCGCGCGCTGGGATTTGTTCCTACGCACCGTAACGACGAACCCTACTTACGCGTCGAACGTCAAATACCTAAGACTAAAAGAGAGCTCGGTCGAAGAAGAGATTGGAATGTTAAACAAAACCTCGACTGGAGAAGAGATTGAGAAATCGCCTTCGAAATACCAATACGAATACATCGCAGACATGTTGAAGGCGTTGACTGGCTTAGAGGCGATATATGTGCATTACGGCATATCGGCATATGCTGGTCATATCGTACACTGTCTTACGCACAAGCCACTGCCGCTATGGGATACGATACGAGTGGTGCGATTCGATAACACAAACGCCTGGGACGAGGAGTGCGTTGTGCAACTCGATCTCGAGCGCAAAGAGAAAGGAGAAGAGGAAAGCACACACCGCAAATATACTACGGGGACAGAACAACTCAATGAAAGCCTAGAAGGCTTGAAAATGACCAGTTTTCTTGAAATTCCGGACGTTACTGGTGTCATCGCTACAACTCGCGACTTCGAGAACGATGGCGATGACCAGGATGACGCGGATTGGGCGGACGAAGACGAGGAGGGAGTAGATGACGACAGCGATGGGTGGAGTGAACGCGACTACGAAGACGATAGCGAAGACAGTGATTGGGATTCTGAAGATGAAAGCGATTACGAAGATGATTGGGAAGCTGAGTATGGATTTATTGTACCAAAGGCTGAGCCGGTCAAAGATCTATCGGTTCCGAACACTGCGGTTGTAGTTCCTGGCAAAAGTCTTCTAGACTTTTGAGCCTGTGTGGGATACGCAGTTATTTGATTGCTGGGTAAAAGGGACTAGGTATGGTTCTTCTGCTGTTTGTATATTATATTGTATTACTTTGTTAGGTTTTTGGATTCGATCAGGCATCGAATCCAGCAACATCATCCTGAGTAGAGTCTTTTAATGCTAGACATGGCTTCCCGGAGCAACCCGTTCGAACTTGGATTCATAAACTGATTTTGAAAGTATGGAGTAGATAAAACAGTCAATGTCTACTCTTCTCCCAACAAGCCTTTATCGCGTCCTGAGAAACCTGACCGTCATCGGTGGTGCTCCTGCAGTGAAATGGTCCAGAATACCCTCCCAGTAAGCGTTTGCATCCGTTCCTTCATCCAGTACAATGTCAAACTCCGCGACCACCCTTCCGATCACACTCCTCAGTTCCATCAAAGACAGCGCCTTCCCTGCACAGCTATACGAGCCAGTCGAAAACGGTATGAACGCTTGTCTATTGAGTACCAATTCAGGCTTCGTCGTCCATCGCTCAGGAATGAACTGATCAGGTGCAACGAAGTTCCTTGCATCGTGAAATAGGGGAAATAGAGGTATATGCACAATCATGTTCCCTGGGATGAAGCGCCCATTTACCTCCATGCCTTGTGGGGGTGTAACGCGTTGTGAACCGAAAAAGACTGAAGGCCACATGCGCATTGACTCCTGAATTACAGCTTCTAGCATTGGCATGGGGCGCTGGCAGTCGTAATTGTCGATGTTCGCAAGAAACTCAGCGCGGACAGCGGCTATATAATGGGGATGTGTAGCGAGGTGCATGAAGAGGAAGGTCAAGGCTGAGGAAGTCGTTTCGCTGCCGGCGGAAATGATGAGACGTGATTCGCCGTAGAGGAGTTCGCGACCTTCTGGTGTTTTGGGGGTGGAGTTTATGAGGTGTGAGATTAGGTCGGGTTTGGCATCTCGGACCTAGATGAAGCTGTCAGTATTGGTTCCTATTGGAATCCCAAAGGGAGAGACGTCACCTGCATGCGTGCTTTCATCTGACTGACGCTCCAGTCTCGCCACTCCTTCATGGGTCCTGCGAACGAGGTAAGTACACCAATCGCGTTCATCAGCCATGGCATATGATACATGTATCCCAGCGCCTGGACGCTATTCGTGAAAGTAGCAAGAACACTAGCAGCGACATCACTTTGCTCGCCTTTGATGAAGCCCATTGGTTTGCCAAAAGCCAGTGCTGCCATGACGTCGTAGCTGTAGTATGTCGCGTACTCAAACAGTGGAATGGATCTTCCTTCCTCGCTTCTCAATCGTGTAAGCAGCTGATCTGTGAAGTTCTCGACCTGCGGCGCATAGTCCGAAAGCGATATTTTCATCGCGTTGTCCCAGACCTTGCGACGCTGGCGGTGGAATGCCTTGTCGCGGTTGAGATGTAAAGACTTCTCCATGACGTCAAAGAAAGGACCCTTCGATGTACTTGATTGTGCTCCCAGAATTGGTTGAATCGCAGCTGCATCAAAAATAGTGAGCTCACGTGGCCCTGACGGTGTTAGTACTGGATCTGGAAGGAAGTACATAGGTTGGACAGACCTGTCCTAACATAGTCGCCATACCGACTCTGCAACCGCTGCAGAACCCGATGATAATGCAGGCCACTGTCATACGTCTGTTTGACAGTCCACCATCGCGATAGCTTCGCGGCCCAAGGTCCCGGATAGACGTTGAGTGCATGAAAAAAGGCACGGTACGCTCCGATGTACAGCCACAGTGGAACCCAGAAGAAACTCGTCACCAGTGTCGCGGCGACGAATCCAATGTAATAGAATAGAACCCAGTATACGGTAATCGCTAGTCCAAGAATCTGAAGGGTCAAATGGTCGACTTCCACTCGTCGCAGGACAAATTCGTGCAGGATGACCGCCGACAATGGTGCGAACACAAAGACAGTGGTGGGAACCGACTCCATGGTCTGCTGTGTATGAAACTATGATCCCGTCCGAGTGTCCTGGGACTCAGTAGTGATCAGCTGTCTAGACAGTGGCGGCCGACAGATAGTTCTCCGCTGTTAGCCGATTTAGATGTTTTCTCCGCTCCAAACGTATCCTTGAATCAAGTATGGCGGGTGCTAGTATTCTACCGTTGCAATTGCAATGGGTGGTATTTATCGGGAGTACAAAACGTGGAAGATTTGCAGGTGCGTCGTGTTTGCCCGGAAGCCGACAGTCACACGTGGAGAACTGGTGCGAGAACCCGATCGACGGACCCAGTTCATGAAGTGGGACATGCACGGTTCCCGTTTGTCCTGCAAACTGCAGATTGCCATTCCAGTTGGTGCTCCGCAACAGGAATCTTGCCGCATGCTGATTAGCATGCAGGGGTCAGCATTTTATTGCTGGGTTCCGTCACACACTATCGTACATAGCCGACTAGCGCCTCGGTACAAACTCATCTCTGGTTAGTGTTCCAACCTGTCGATATCGTGGAGTTTTCTAGTAGCCCAAAGCTGTCTAGTTCTTTGGGAGAAATGTAGTGTAGCCTCAATTCTCCGAGCACCACCTTATTGGATGCGGGAGTGCCATATTGTGTAACTTCGGTACGTGAATCAGCGTTGCTGCTGCATGCGACGCTTACCCTTTCTGGGACAGGAATGTAAGAGTCCGCCAGGCGAAGCGGTGGCAAGGCCTCCAAACGGTTAGAGCGGATTGAGACAACGGGTATAAGCATGGCAAAAAGGACGTAGTTCCTCTTTCTTTGGTTTTATGAGGATCTTGTCTGGCATTTAGATAGGAGAGCGCATGTCCAAGAACCTTGTCCGGCCAGAGCATGCGCCTGCGTATTATGGTTCCACTGTTGAAGGAGCAAGGTTGTACGGGAAAGATCATCTGTGTACCCTCGTGTCGAGCTAGCATGGTAACTCAAACTGCTCCAAAGATAAGTTCGCTGCGAGTCCGGGAGTAAGCACGAGGTCCTAGCGATCCCGCCCTCCTTTCAAAGTCCTGTCTCTTCCTGCAAGCCCACGGCATTCCCCATCTATGATGACTTCGAGTACGACCGAGTCGGGCGTCTTGCCTGCACCCCCTGGTGTTGAGACAGACTTCAGTGGTGACCGAACCGGTCTTCAAAGTAGGATCATCGTGGTGTATGTCGTGATGACGATACTTTCCACCATCGTGCTTGGACTACGACTGTATACTCGCATCTTCATCCGCCGTATGACAGGGCTGGACGATGCGCTGGTAGTCCTCAGTTGGTGCGGCTGCATAGGATGGATGGTCGTATGTTTCCAATGTGCGTATGCCGCTAGTCACTCTGTACACGACTGACTTCAAGTATAGCTTTCCAGTATGGGTTCGGTCAGCACCTCTGGAATGTGACTATGGAGCAACTGATGGGCTACACGAAGATGCTTGTCGGCATCATGGTGGTGTATGTTTGGACACCAGCTCTGGCCAAACTCTCATTGTTAGCACTCTACTACCGTCTCAATCCGGACCGGAAAGTCCAAGCATCCATCTACGCATTGGCAGTCCTAGTCACCGGATACTCATTGGCTATCACCATCGTCGCCGCCGGACCATGTAATCCGCGAACGCACACCGACCAAAAGTGTCTTACGGATCTCAACCTGTTCATGGCATGTATAAACATTATCACAGACTTCTTGATCCTCTGTCTGCCGATACCTATGTTGCGCGCGTTGCAGTTGCCCATCAAACAAAAGGTATTACTGGGTTTGGTGTTCGCTCTGGGATCTGGGTAAGCATCCCCAGTTGGTGTGCCGTTTCGCGTTGCGTGCTGACAGCCTCTACAGAGTGGTCGTCATATCCACTGTCCGCATTATATATGTCTACAGTATGATCAGTGATCCTGACTCGACTTACAACGTGGCCAAAGCGTGCATTTTCTCTACAGTCGAGCTCAACGGCGGAGTCATTTGCGCTTGTATCGCGCTCTTGAAGCCTTTCATACAGAAGTATATGCCCTGGATACTTTCCCTCTCGAGCGGAAGCGGGAGCGGAGACGGATCCAGAATTCGCAAACTGAAGATGTTTGTGAAGCGAAGTGGAGAGAAGAGCTATGAACTCCAAAGCGCAGATGCAGATGCGACCAAGCATATCGATAACAGATTGGATCGCCGGATCGCCGTAACAAGATCATACAGTGTTTCGGGTTCGAAGACAGGTAAAAGCGATGGCGACAGCATGGAGGATCTCTTTGCGCCGACCGCAGGCTGGAATGGTGGTCGATAATCGCCTGCCATACAATCGTTCGAGGAAGGCGGTTGGAAACTATCGTGGGGACACGCAAGAAAACCGAAAGAGTACTTTGCGCGGGCTTCTCTGAAGACAGCTACTAGAGATAATGCGAGCATGAGCTTGGCGCAAGCCTCAGTACAGTGTCTCCCATTGAAGGACTATAACTTGTTAGAAAGGCTAGTGACCCTACTCCGGAGGCATATAAGAATATGAGCCTTGTGTATGTATCTTTGTAAAAGGAATCAACATGTTTTCGAGAAGCCTAGTCGAGCTCTGATATAGATTTGCTTATAAGGGTGCCAGACGATCGAAAACATAATGGTTAGCGGTCACGTCATTAAGGATTTCCCAGCACTTACGCAACGAGAGTAAAGCCAGCTTCGTCAGGTCAGGCCAGGCCAGGGTATCAATTTACTGTTCGTTAACTACAAGCACGATAGATCAGAACTTCGAACCTCAAGCGTCAACCTCTGCCCTTAGATTCTGGCGTCCACGAGCGATCGCATCGCCTAGATCCATGTTGGAAGCTTGCCCGCGCATGCTCGAGATGAAGCGACGTCCACCGTCCTTTTGTATCTTCTGCTTTTCCTCCTCCTCTCTATCCTTGATTTCCTGTTGTCGAACACGCTCGGCCCGCTGCTCCTCGAGCGATGTCGCCTCTGCTTGCATAGCGGCGAGACGATCGGCCGCGCTCTGATGGGCTTCAGCATCATTAGGTTGTTTTCTAGGCGGCGTGCGATCCCGTCGTCGGTATGTATGGCGGTCGCGAAGGTCGCCACGATCCTCTCTCCTACGCGGTGATTGAGAACGATCTCGCCGGCTGCCGTGCTTGCGATAGGGTGATCGTGAGCGAGATCTTGACCGTCTACGGTGGCTGTCACGATCGCGACGATCGTCGCGATCCTCCCTCCTGCGCGGCGAGCGTGATCGATGACGCCGGCTGTGTTTGTGCTCTCGCTCTCTGCTCCGCTCCCTATCCCGATGTTTGTGCTTTCGCTCTCGCTCTTTCTCTTTCTCGCGCTTCTCAGCATATTTGGCCTCTTTCTGCGCGTCCTTCATAGCCTTCAACTGCATCTCCATCTTCTGCTTTTGTATCATGAGGAGCGGATCTTGCAGGACTTTCTTTTGCGTGTCGCGAGCGTTATTCGCGTTGGGATCGGCAGCGGCGGCATCGATGCCGACGGCAGCACCTTTCTGTAGGCTCTGTGTGTCGTTGTCTTTCAACAGATTGTCAATCCTGCGCTTGCCCAGTAGGTAGCCCTCGCGCTCCTCCGTAACGCCTGCATCACCACTTGGGCCCGCGTACATCCAGTCTACCCGTCGCTGCACGACTTTGCCGCCATTCTCAGCTTGCAATCGTTGAAGCTCCTCGATTTGTGCTTCTTCTTCGCGTTCCTTGCGAAGTTTCTCGATCAATTTGCGCTCCTCGAGCGCAGACTTCTCCTCTTTCCATACCCTCTCTTGATTCTTGCGCAAGTGCGGATGCCAGGATTTCTTCAGGTTGAGGTCGCCTCCCATGTTTGCGGATGGTGAATGCGATGTGGATGTGATGTAGGTGTGAGAAGGTAAAGGAAGGAAGGCTGGGCTGGATGATGCGCCACAGGCCGCCAAGACGCTAAGTCGGGCCCCACCCAAAAGTTACTGTAACCTCCGCGACTTCTCCGCAAAAGTTTCGAGTGAACAAGTGCGCCTGCATATCGCCCGAGCATACACATTGCGCCAGACTTTGCTCTGCTCCAATAACGTTGTGCGCATTTCATACCATCCAATACGCTTCGTTTGCACAGCAATTCGTACGACACAGCAATGGCGACACGCAAACGAAACGAATACCTTGACGTCGAGGAAAGCGAGGATGAGGAGAGGGGCTACGATTCCGAAGAAGAGAGCAGAGCGCGCATGCTCCCGGCATCAAAGCGACAAAAAGTAGACCACGACTCTGAGGACGAAGAACAAGACGAAGAAGTGGATGGAGAAGAGGACCAAGGTTCCGGCGAAGACGAGGACGACGAGGACGAGCAACACGCGGCGAAGCGCTTTCCATCCAAGAACGCCGAACTAGCACATCTCGAGAAACTTGCTGCATCTCTTCCCTCAGAACTGAAGCTACAATCCACAAAGCTTGGAAAAGCCTTACCACCATCGTCACTCAAGAAAGACAAGTCCGGCGTGATATACCTCTCGCGCGTCCCACCCTTCATGAAACCAGCCGTAATGCGCTCGCTCTTGACACCATATGGCGCTGTGGGCCGCATTTTCCTGACTCCAGAAACCAGTACCTCCCGTACTCAGCGCCTGCGCAACGGAGGCACGCGTCGCAAACTTTTCCTTGATGGCTGGGTAGAATTTATACACAAGCGCGATGCCAAATTCGTCGCCGAGAACTTGAATGCACAGACAATGGGGGGTAAGAAGAGGGGCAGGTGGCATGATGAAGTGTGGAATATCCGATACTTGAGTGGAGTTAAGTGGCACAATCTGGTCGAGCAGATCCAGAATGAGAACGCAGAGCGTGCGGCAAGACTCAGGTTCGAGATTGCACAGGGCAAGAAAGAGAACAAGGCATTCTTGGAGAATGTGGAGAGAGGCAAGGTTGCTAGTGGAATTGAGGCTACAAGGCGGAAGAGAGGGGATGATGTTGACGGTAATAATGCGGCAGTGGAGGCAGCAGAAGCAGTGCAGGAAGCAGATGGGAAGCCAAAGAGGAGGAAGGGAAGGCTAGAGTTCTCGCAACACACGACTACGAGCAAGGCGATGAAGAAGCCCGAGCCAGGCCAGGATGTGAACAGGGTATTGAGTAGTATGATGTAAAGTGAGGCGCATGATATCCAAGAATATGAGTATATTTCAGACTTCAAACTATGTCTGGTGTCCTGTATGAGGTGGAACTTCGTACCGTAATGCAATAAGTGTAACGCCAAATTCCCAATGTCTTTTCGCATGGACAACGCCGGCCCTTTAGAGCAAAATGCCAGGGTATAGTACAATAGTTTCGTTTTCTCGCCTCCTTAAATCGCTGTTCCTCGCTCGAAGCTGTCCCGTATCTCGCTTGTGTATTTGTTGTAGAAGCGCGAGAGCTTGTCGTTGAACTGCTTGTTCTTCTGGTTGATGTACGTGACATCGCCGACATCCTGTTCGTCGCGTATACCCCTTGCGGCCCTGGCCTTCAACCTTGCACGCTCGCCCTTCTCCAGGTCTTCTACTAGCCTATCGACAGCTTCTTTGGATGGCTTGTGATCGTGGCTATACGCTTCGTCGACTGGTGTGTTGATGCGCCCTTGGTTATCGACTGTGTAAATCTCGCCTGCGTCCGTCTCAACGAGTTGGAGAAGGCCGGAAGATACTTGCGATTGCAGTTTCTTTGCTTTCTCCTCTGCGTACGCTTCCATATCTACTTTGCTCATCTGACCAATCTGCCTTTTGTACACCTTGTTCGCCTCGTTCCTGTAGTCTGCAAATGCGACACCATCCCTGTTCTTCGCTTTCTTCTTAAGTCTCTTGTCCCAACTTTCGCTCTCTTCAACCGTGTAGTCCCAATTCCTTTTACGCTCGAAATCAGGGTCTTCGGATTTCAAGAGTTTGTAGGAGGCTTTCTCGTTGAGTGCGCCGAGTTTGGAAATTTGCGCAAGGCGAGAGCTACGATCTTCAGCATCGCGGACCTCGCGCTCTGTCGCTTTACGGCCGTTTACTTTGGCGGCTTGGAGCGCTTTGAAGCGGGCCATTCGTGCGGCAAGGGCGACCTTCGGGTCGGGGTTTGTCGTTGTGGCTAAGGAGTTATCTTCTGGCGCAGTGACTTCCTGGTTGGAAGTCGCATCCGGTGTAGGTGTTTCGGTCGCGCTCATGGTGGTTGAGGCTTCCGCTTCGTCGATTTTCAGTGGTGCAGACACGGTGATGATCTCGTCGTCGGTCTTTGAAGGGGCTTCAGACGCATGCGCCGCTTCGTCTATTTTTACTGGGTTGGCCATGGTGGGTGATTGTTGCTATGAGGACAGTCGCTCTTCCGCGAATTGCTGGATTGACGACTGCCAAGAAACTAGCGCGACCGCCATTGATGCGACAGCCTCAACCACGGATAGAAGCTATCTACTTAACATCATCATTATCACAACATCCAAGTAAAGGTATGCGAGGTTAACGAGGTAACAAACGCAACCAGGATAAAACATACGGATGGCTCGATGCATTAGTTGTCCGTCATATTCCGACCTTTACTACCATACTTTTCCATGTTCTGCTCACCCATCTGGTCTACATCGCGACCCGCATATCTTTTCCTACGTTTAGCAATACCTGAATTATAATTATATTGCTTTGTGGAGATACTCACAAGATATTCCACCACTAGCAATGACGTTTTCGCTAGAATTGGTCTCAATGGCAGGGAACACTAAGTAGGTGACCACCCCACCACCAAATGTAAAGTCTGTGGGGCTGGATTTCAGTAGCTTCCCTACGACTGCTTCTTTCATATGGGTAAAGGTTAAACAGAAAGGATGCATATATAAAAGCTTGGCTACCACGTCTCATAACAACTAACAACAGATCAAGCGCACCTGCAGACCGCAAGCTGCAGTGCAAGGAAGTCAACTCATTAGACTTTCATCATGGCATTTTCCATCTACATCGTCCTTGCGCTCGCGACCTTCGCGAGTACATTTTCAACTCTTCACCCCCGCCAATCTTCAACCGTAACCGTCGACCCAGCCAAAATCTACCAGACCATAGATGGCTTCGGTATATCTGAGACCTTCCAACGCGCAAACCAAATACATGCCCTCTCGCCCTCACTTCAGCGTTACGCCCTAGATCTGCTCTTTAACCGTACTTCAGGCGCCGGCTTTTCTATCCTTCGTAATGGTATTGGTTCATCTCCGGACTCTAGTAGCGACCACATGGTTTCCATTCAACCCAAGAACCCCGGTGGTCCAAACGCAGTGCCGAAATATGTATGGGATGGTAATGATAACAGCCAAGTTTGGGTCAGTACGGAGGCAGTGAAGACGTACGGTGTGGATACTGTATATGCAAACGCATGGTCAGCACCAGGCTATATGAAAACGAACAACAATGATGCGAATGGAGGATCACTCTGTGGAGTATCTGCAGCTAGTTGTTCGAGTGGAGACTGGAAACAAGCATACGCAAACTACCTGGCACAGTACATCGTTTACTATAAGGATATCGGTGTAAACATCACGCATCTGGGATTCCTGAACGAACCTGATCTTACGACAAGTTATGCCAGTATGAGAAGCAACGGACAACAGGCCGCAGACTTCATCAAAGTGCTCAGGCCGACGCTCGACAAAGCAAATCTTACGAGTGTCAAGATTACTTGCTGTGATGCTGAGGGGTGGAGTAGTCAGCAGGGTATGATGGGTGCTCTGAATGGCGTGAGTAGTATGTTAGGTACGATTACTGCGCAGTAAGCCACTCCTTCTCTCTGCAGGCGTTAATTCCATGCATTAACAACGATCCAGTTCCTACACATCTCAACCTAACAGCCCAATAAATACCCCGCACAATGTCTGGCAAACAGAGAATGCGGATCTTCAAGGCCCTTGGGCAACAGCATTTTACAGTAACAACGGCGCAGGCGAAGGACTGAGCTGGGCGAACAAAATTCATACTGCTCTTACAACTGCCAACGCCTCAGCATACTTATACTGGATCGGTGTCCAAGGCGGAGCAAAAAACAGCAAGCTCATTCGCATCTCCGATGATAAGAAGTCAGTAATACCTAGTAAGCGTCTTTGGGCATTTGCGAATTGGAGTAGGCATGTGCGACCAGGCGCGGCGAGGATAGGCGCGAGTGGCGGTCCGAGTGGAAGTCGAGTTAGCGCTTTCAGGAATGTGGATAAAAGCTTAGCGGTGCAAGTTATACAAGGAGGGACAGTAACAGGTACGGTGACAGTCAAAGTGAACGGCTTTGTCGCGTTTGCGGCCAAGGCATGGATCACAGACAATGGGCATGATTGCGATGAAATAGTGGCGACGCTGACAGCGGATGGGACTAGTGTTAGCGCGCAGGTGCCGGGAAGAAGCATGGTGACTTTCGTGCTTAGCCCATCCATGTAGATGAGATCACTTGTAACGGTATTAGAAATGTTTGTCTTTAGTAAGGCCGGGCAAGATACGGCTTGATCGTGGATCGTGACGATGTGTGTATCTAAATTTTCTTACAGGACAGTGGTATCTAGATGGGCTCGTCTCTTGGCTCGATGAGCACCTCGTTCACGGAAACATGCTCCGGCTGCTTGAGCGCATATACAATGCATTCCGCAACATTCTCTGGGTCCAGAACCTTTGCTCCGCTTGGCTCTCCAAACTTCTTCAACGCCTCTTGGTCTGTGCTCATACCCAAGAGATCAGTTGCCACATTTCCTGGCTGCACGGCAGTGACTCTCAGTCCAGTACCAGCAGTCTCGAGCCTTAAGCTTTGTAGTGTAGCTTCGACAAAGAACTTAGATGCGGAGTAGACGCCTAGGCCAGGGAAGACCTTCCGTCCAGCATCCGAGGAGATGGCAAGGAGGTGGCCCTTTCCACGTTTGAGCATCGAAGGCACGATGGACGAGATGACGTTGAGGAGACCTTTGCAGTTGACGTCGACGGTTTGGTTCCACTGGTCTGTGTATGTGTTGGCCATCATGGTGAAGTACATCACTCCTGAAACATTCACGAAGATATCGACAGGTCCAAGTTGGCTCTCTGCTGCAGCAACGAGGGCTTCAACCTGAGATTTGTCGGTAACATCGGTCTTCTGTGTAATGACCTTGCCTTCGCGGATGACGAGTCGCTTCTTTAGATCTTCTAGGGCGTCGATGCGACGAGCTGCAAGGGCGACATGGCAGCCCTCTCGGGCAAGAGCGGTGGCGGTGGCAGCGCCAATACCAGATGATGCACCCATGACTACGGCAACCTTACCGAAGAGAGGACCTCTTCGGGGAAGCTTAGCAGAGCCTCCTGCTGCGTCCTGCTGCGTAGGAGGCTTTGGTAGCCATCCTCGTGCATACCAGTGCCGTGTGTAAGTCTCAAGAAGTACTTGGTCCACCTTCGGGCGCTCTACTGCAAGTCGTAGCGGCCTGGTCTTCGCATTATCGAGTACGACGACATCCCTGAGAAACTCGATGCTAGGCATACCGCTTCGCAGGATATCGACCGTGAAGGCACCATCACCACCCTTGGCAGAACCACGCTTGTCATCCCAAAGACTGGTCCACTTCTCAAATTCCATCGGCTGAGTTGGGTAACCTAGCGCGTTGAGATCTTGGAAGACCTTGCTGACATCGACTGGATCGGGGTCTCCAATGTGGAAAATGGTTTGGTCAGTCTCGGTTTGGTTGCTGAGGTGCATTATGGCCTTGCTGACGAAGTCGACTGGGGTCATCTCCGCACGCCAGCCCTTGACATCAGGATAGTGGCCGATTCTGACTGACTCAACAATCATGGCGGTCAACAGATCCCATGCGTTAGCAGCACCTGTCTCGCTGTGGCCACTGATGGTTCCAAGACGGTGGATCTTGATGGGAAGACCTCTTCGACCAGCCTCCAGAGCAAGCTGTTCGGCCACCCACTTTGTCTGACCGTAACCATCGGCGAGTTTGGTTACTTCATCAACATCAAGCATAGCGTCTTCTGACCACCCTTCACGACCTTTGGCAGGAAGGAGCACTCCGTTAGTAGAAATATACTGCACGGTGGCACCGCCTTGAGCAGCAAGACGAAGAACCTCTCTTGTACCACCAACGTTGGGTTTCTGCAATGCAGCGTAGGGATAAACCAAGTTGACAGTGGCAGCCGCATGGACTATTACATCAATGCGTTCCGCCAACGTCTTGAACGTGTCAGGAGCTAGACCAAATCGCTTACGCGACAGGTTTCCTGGAAGAATCTCGACACGCTCCATGATGTTATCGCTCCACAGACCAAAGTCCAGCAGGTTCCTGCGTATCCTAGCAATACCGGCAGGTATATCGTCTTGTGAGGAATCGGCAAACCGGACCATGCATACGATCTGAGCCGACGTGCTCTCGAGTAGATCTCTGAGAAGGAAAGCACCCAAGAAGCCGGTGACACCAGTAAGTAGCACGGTCTTCGCATCTTTGAGCGCACACATCTTGGCATCTTTGGGCTGGATCTCCTTATCCAGTACAGAATCTGCACGTAAGACAGCAGGTAAATTTTCCTGTACTTCGGCGGTATGTCCGTCACGAATAGCACGGACAGTGTCCAGATGGCCATTAAGCGTTGCTGGAGTAGCGAGGCGTGCCACTGGTACCCTAAATCCGAATGTGTTTGATAAGCGCGCAGCCAGGTCGGCAAGTAGCAGTGAGTGACCACCTAGATCGAAGAAGTTGTATTCGGGGGTAATGGAGCTTGGGCTGATGCTCAATATAGATGCCCAGATTTCCGTAATCTGCTCGATGGAGATGGGGCTCTGCTCGAATTTTCGTGCGCTTCCAGTAGGAGATGCAGGCCTGGGAGGAGGAAGAGCTTTGAGATTAACCTTCCCAGATACGTCGCTTGTTGGAAGGCTATCCATCTCCACCCAAAGTGCGGGTATCATATAGTGGGCGAGATATGCCATCAACATACGTCTGGCAGTCGAGCTGCGGCCGGTTCGGTCGATCTCAACTTCTGGACGCTCTGTAGACGTATCCTTGTCCCTCACAATGTATGCAACCAGTTGTCTGTCAATGCCTTCCCCGAAGGGTACTACAGCGCAATGGCTGACAGCTAAGTGGTTGAGGATTGCGCTCTCGACCTTTCCAGGTACCACAGAGTATCCGCGGATTTTGATCATAGCGCCAACACGGCCAGTAATCTCGAGCAACCCATTCGATAAGAGGCGTGCTTTGTCACCAGTCCTGTACATGCGAGCACCGATCTTCGAGCTGTACTGATTCCGAATGAAAGCCTTGGCGGTAGTCTCCGGGCGATTTAGGTATCCTCGAGCAAGCAAATGCCCACCTACGCAAAGCTCTCCGTTCTCTCCTTCATCCACTTTCTGGCCACTCTCGTCCACGATATAGATGTATTTCCTATCGATGAGGGGAGGTCCCACAGGACAGTAGGCGGCATCCTTATCCAGCTTCTCAAGCATATCCTTGATATCTCCAGAAGCAATCTCGTGTGTCTCACATGCGCTGTATACATTGAGTAGGCGAGTATTGGGTAAAGCTTTGATACCACGACGTGCAAGGTCGGTGGTCACAACTTCGCCGTTTAGCCAAACAGTCTTCAGGTTCGGCAGACGCGTCTCCAGCGCTTGGTGACGAGCAAGAACGGCAGAGAAAAGTGTTGGTGTGAAGAGAGTTTCGGTGATCTTCTTCGAGGCAAGCAAATCGACAAGCATGCGCGGGTCATAGCTTGCTTCGTCCGGTACAGCAACAACTGTTGCACCTCGCAGCAGCGGGCGTAGAATTTCCCACACGAAAAAGACATTGCAGGCTACTCGATCGCCTGGTTGTACGTCCGAAAGCCCGAAGCGAAGGTTATATGAGAGAACTGCTGCTCGATGTGGATTCGCGATGCCTTTCGGCTTACCGGTCGTTCCACTGGAGTATGCAACAAATGCCAAGCGGTCCAAATCGGTGTCCTCGGGCAGTGGCTTCAGCTCAGACTCATCTAGCAGGCCGTTCGTAGTTGAGCTGGTTTCATCCAGAACAACAAGCGGGGTGCTTCCCTTGATCTTGCCAACTTCGGCGCTGATAGTAACCACGAGAGTCGGCTGAGCATCCTCGAGAACGTCCGCAAGGAGATCGGGAGGATAGGCCAGTTCCAGGACCAAAAATGCACCACCGGCCCGTAGTGCTGCTAGACAGGCGATTACATAGTCGGCGGATCGCGGCAACAGGACACCAACCAAGCTGTCACGGCCGACGCCATGGCCCCGCAGCCGTTCGGCGAGGGCAGCGACTTTGTCGTGGAGCTCTTGGTAAGTGTATGTATGATTGTCGTCTTCCAACGCAATCAGATCCGGGGTAGCATGGACCTGTTTCGTGAAAAGTGCCGAAAGGTCCTTGGTAGTGTCGATGACGGACATGGTCTGGAATTTTCCAAAGGAGGGGCAGATGGAGAATCAAAGCTTGCGAGTGACGGGTACCCAACGTCTTATTTATCGAATTGCGCTCCCCATAAGTCAAACCGACTGTTCTCGTTGAGTGATGCAAAGCGTGGGGAATTTGGCTCGTTGAGGGTGAGATGGCTCGCTAATTCCTTCGTGCATCATGGCACTTTCCTTGTCTTGAGGTGGTGCCGAGAGCGCCTGCCGATAACGTCATTTGCTAGCGTCGACTAACAATTCCACAAACCCATATTATTGCTCAGTGATGCGCATCGTTGAAGCCGTCGGAATGCTCCCGGTGGCTGGTTGGCTCTTTGTTGACAGCTTGCATGATCACCATCCAGGTTGCTGCCGATACAATGTGGCCGCTTGTCGGGTCGTCGCGCGATAGCCCCAGCCTAGAAAACTCGTAGTGCTCCATCAGTGGATAGTGGACGGTCGCGTGGCTGCTGCTGACACTGCTTGGGCATTGTTGGGGACCTGGGGATACGTGAGGCGTCGTGGGCTTGCGTCGTCACGCTGGGCAAGAGTCGAGGCAGATCTCCGTACTGTGCACAACCAGCATTGCTGTGTGGTTGAGAGTTTCGCTTCGTATTCTCGTGGATACTTTAGAAGTTCCGAAGTTGTCCTATTGATTTACTGGATGTCGCAGGTGGCTCCGGCAATGGAGTGTTCGCTTAGGTAGATGCATTCAGCACAACAAGAGGTCTCTGTCGTTCAAGTAAGCATTACAATGAGTAGTCAAATACCGAATCACTATTACATCCTATGGCGATGAGATGTAATCTACTGCTAGTCGGCCTCATGACGTTGACGAAAGGCTGGCTGGATAACCTGCGGAGGCCTCATAGAGCACGTTCGCAGGGTGCCAGGCGGGTCAAACAGCGGAAGCTTAAATCATGAATGTTGCGCAAACCATGTCACTTACTTAACACGTAGTGTATAACTAGAGTAACGCTGTGCAGGTCAGAGACGATGGAGAGCCAGTGCTGAGGTCGTTCAAGAGGAATGCGGGGGAAGGCGCTAAGACGCGGTAACATAGCCAGACATAAGCCTTGCACAAGATCGACCTGACACATCCATTGTCGACTGACTAATGCGCCTAACGCACAAGACTACATTAAAAGTATACGAGAGTCATGAACAGCTCCAAGGCGCTGACTGTGGTTAACCCTGCCACTTTGTACGCCTCTGCCGAAACATAGATACCATACCAATCGGCAGCAGCCCGAAGTCTACTACATTGAGACCACCGAACTTGTCAATCATCTCCGGGCCGTACATCTGTGTGATCCACTTCCAGTAGGCTTCCATCGAACTCCATTGCGCGGTGATGCCGCGCAAGGTATTCTGACCCTGGAGTTGCTGCTGAGCCTGTAGCACAGGTTCGCTTGCATTTATGGACTTTTCTTGTGGTCGCTCAAGCAACTCCTTGTAAACGTCTAACAAGCTCGCCCTACCGGTAGTTACGAATGCCTCGGTGTATCTGGCAAATTCCTCGAAGGAGAAGAATGTGTCAGGGTCTTCAGGCCTCCAGTTCGCATCCTCGACATTGCGACGCGTGGGACGACGAACGCCCTTATCGAACGCGCGCTTAGCAGTGTTATAGTCACTACGCAAGGTGTTTTCGTACTCATCCAGCAGATCGTATGGGTTCTCCTTGACCGATTCCCGAATTTGCAATAGGCCAACGAATGGAGATTTCAGGTCCAGACCTCCAAGCTCGACGGGGAAGAAGAGAAACCCATCTGGGACGTCTTCGACAGAGAAGCGTTCTTTGATCGTTGTCTTTAGATGTTGCACAATGTTGCCATCGGGGAAAATGCTGTTTTGAATGTGGCGGTGGGTGGCGAGCATCATGTCAACGTGCTCGCGTCCGAAACAATTGGCCGCCATCCCGAAGTTGGAGCTGAAGAAGGTAGCTGCGTAGGAATTCTGTTCCATCTGATCAGCTGTTCTGTCGTGGAACCGATGGACTTGAACTACTTACCCAGATCTGTATATAGTCGATAACACTCTTCATCTTGCCATTCAGCTGCGTGCGCAGCTCTTCCACGTGGCCATCGACCATCTTTTGGTCGATCTTGAACCTTCCACTCTTTGGGTCAAGCTGCAAGAAGCCCCATCGAATGTCGCCCTTCGGCAGGCGATCGTCAGTCTCAGCATCAGAGTCGTGCGAGACGCGAACACTGCCCGTTTTCTTCTCGTCCAGCTGAAGTTACTGTTAGCTAGTCTATCACAGTGATTTTTTGCCCAATAACTAACCTTGACTCCCGTCAAATCAACAAACTTGACAATACTTTCCCAGGCATTAGTACACGTATCATGATCCTGGTTCCAGAACCAAATGTCATCGCCGAGACGGTGTAGGTCTGGCCCGCCAGTGGCTTGGTTCACAGCGAAATCCAAACAGAAAAGCACGGCCTCCCCTAACGTATCACTCAGGGTATGGGAGCCTGGCATTCCTCGGCGGCGCAAGCGAGGCTCGGATGATTGATCGTCCACGAACTTCAGTGGTGCCTGCAGGTAACGCGCAAAGAACTTCTGCCATCTGTTCGATATGCCAAGGAAGTCTAGAACGGTAGAGATGGTTTGATGTGGCAACAATGGATTCCAGGAGTCGAAAGTTGTATGCAGACAGTACAGTTGTCCGTGCAATCTCGTGTTCAGTACGATTTCAGTGGATACGAGGTGAAGTAGGGTTTGCTTCGCTTGCATCGGTTTCTTGGACTGACGGCGGTATTCTTGATCTTCCGGGCTATACGTATCTCTGTCGTTCTCCATTTCCTCTTCCTCCATAGACTCGCGCTGCCCTGACTCTGAAGAAGCAGCTAGCACCCCATTGTAACCGGTAGACATTCTTGCTGTCTGCATTGTACGACCTCTGCCTAGTTCCTGGCTCGCAATGGAGTGCATTCCCTGTACCGATGCCCTTTGACGCTTTTGGACAACGTAATCTCCGTACTCTGCCTCCTCTTCACCTTCGTCTGCCTCAATTTGCTGAGTGTCATAATCTAGCAATTGGTGGACAAAATATCTATTGCGATGTATGCTTTCGCGCTTCTTTTCAACGGTCGAGTGAACTCGAATGCCTTGGTCGCCCAGAAAAAATGATCGTCGCAGACGGTCGGTTTTTGAAACTTCTGTGAAGTTTCTCTTCCAGGCTACATGCTTGTGCATGTCCAAGAATGCCGATTTGAAGAACACGGACCTAAAAGTTGAGCAGTTAGAGACAACATTCTGGATCATTTGAGTGGACGACGACTCACCACTTCACACCAATGTGATGGAGAAAGATGGCCTGAAGAAGGTCCGGATCGAAGTGGATGGAGAAGTCACCGTTAATCTTTCTTCTCTGCTCTAACAGGACATATGGCCCCCAGGTCCAACGATCAAGGGCCGTCATGCGCACGTTGAGGATGTCACATAACTCCGCGAGTATCACGTCTGTGAATCGTTAGCTATGAGCACTCTAGAAACTCCATGCGTACTTACCGTTGCTTAGAAAGTCTCTGAGCGCCTCTCGCTTCTCGTTTGAGAGAAGATTGGAGTTCAAGAGCCCTTTTATGGTTGAGCGAAGGGTACTGTTGTTGAAGGATGTCGAGCTCTTGAAACTCAGCTCGAAGTCTTCGACCTTTTGGCGCAACTTCAGAATTGCAGCGGAGCCGTCTTTACTATCTGTCTTGAATAGCTCATCAAGATATGATCTCAGAGCTTGCTCGTCTACTTCGGCCGCGTTGAAGACGTCTTTCTCCCACTCAGCACGGGATGCAAGCTTCTTAGCACCAGGTATTTCCTCAAAGCTCTCGCCCATCTCAATATCGCCATCTTCGCTTGCATGTCTCTCGGAAGAGAGCCATTCAGTGACAAGTTTGCCGTAGAGGTCGGCATACTGAAACTTGGTGGTCTGAATCGAGAGGTATCTTAAGAGGGTTTCTTCCCAATCCGAAAGAACGTCAGATGAAACGGAAGGGTCGAAACGCGCCTGCTCGATGAAGCGATCGAGGTTCTTGAGGTCAGTCTCGAAACGCACGTTTCTAGATGATCCACTAATCACTGATCCTGTACGGCCGTTCTTGGTCCTTTTTTCTGTCTGGAAACCAAGACATGCTTTTGAGCCGTCAAGGAGGAGACACAGTCGCTTTAGCGGGTCTGTTTCAGCTTTCGCAGCAGCGACGAGTGCAGCATAATCTTCTTCAAAGACAGTGCGCTGCTTCGCGAGTTCTTCGAGTTTTGTGGTTGTGATCGTCTGGAGCGTCGCGCCAAATACACTACCCGATGAAGTCGCCATGGCCAATGACACAAGCGTATACTATGGGCGATATCTCGGTGATTTGGCTGTAGAAAGGGGTCTGAAGATACTTTTCGGTTCTGAGCACTAGGATCGGGCAAACAGCGGCGGCGAACGCCAGTACTCACAGACTTGAGGGTGAGAGGCCTTGGATAGAAAGCCGAAGAGATCACCAGGCTATATAGAGACGCAATTGCACTTCTGTAGGCAGCAGGCGCTTGGCAAGGCAGCCTTGGTGTGCATTTTTATCCAGCCTGTAATGCGGGGATCACTCAACACTCGAATATGCTACATTCTGTTGGAAATCACAACTTACCAGTGATGTCACTACGTATTGAAACCCAGTGGCGGGTTTGGCAATGAAGCATTGGAGGGATACTGGACACATCTAAACGACGTCGTGTTTAAACGATGCGTTGCCATTCGAGATCCAAAATGTAAAATCATAGATACGGTGAGCTTCGAGACCTTTGAATATGGTACATCGAGCGCTGATGGAGCTTGTTCTGCGAGAACAGGGTTTTCGTACTATGGACAGGAGGAGTTGAAGCTCGCTCAGGTGAGGAGTGACATAGGTGGCGTCCTTCCTATCGATAAGTGCACGGGCCTCCTTTCTCGACAATAACCTCTACTGTGCTGTGCCTCTCGACCCCTCGTCCGACATACTCTGACTCATTAGGCTGCTGCCTTCTCATAAATTGCTCTCTGGAACAGCTCATGCAGCTTCAGTATGCTCGGGCTCATCGGTGGTATGACTTGGCAGAATGCTACGCCGCAGACCCCAGCTTCGAAATCGAGATACCAGGTCATGCTCGGTACACCTCCCCAGAAGACGGTTCCAGGGTTCATACGTCCTTGCTGGCCCTGTTCAACAATCATCCCAGCGAACGACCATTGCTTCTCAATATCCGTTGGCAGACACATGCCGAGATACTGCGTATGCAGCGGTGAACACTTGAGGTAGTTGTTGAACTCTTGTTTGCACTTCTTATCGAGCTGTGGCTTGAAGAGCTCCGTCCAGGAAGCCTCACCTAACAGCTTGTGGTCGTGCCTTAGAACGGACTGGAGGAAAGCAAAGTAGGCTTCAGCGCTCGAAAAGCATCCAGCGCCCCCCAAGCAGTCGGTGGCACCGAACAGGACGTCAAAGCCATTAGTATCTGCTACCGGGCCTTCACCCTGTTCGTTTAGTGTGCTGATAGTCGCCATCCGATCCTCTATGTCGGGTCTCGTTTTTGGGTAGAAGGTAATGTCATGTATGCCCAGTGGCGTCCATATCTTCTCTTTCATGAAGGCGTTGAGTGTCTTCCCGGACACTTTTTCGACGAGTTTACCCGCCCAATCTGAGCCTGCGCCATATCTGAAGCTAGTGCCTGGCTCGTATAGAAGCGGCAGAGTGGACTTTTCCTCTACAGTCGGTCCACACCAAGGGGTCTCTCCACGACTTGCACGCCACTTCATCAGATCAGGATTGAACCAGTCATACTCATGGCCATTCGTGTGACTCAGTAGCATCCTGTTTTGGTCAGATAGGCAGCAGCTAATAGACTAGTGCGAACTCACCTCAGGGTGATCGGCGTCGTATGAGGCACAGTGACCGCCTCATTTTTCTGGTCGTCGAAACCGGTCATGATGCCGTACTTTCCAATACTAGGCAGATGCTTGGCTACGTCTTCATCGAGCGTGATAAGTCCTTCTTCAACGCACTTCAAGGCTGCCACGGCGGTCATGAGCTTTGTCATCGATGCGATAGCGCATATTGTATCAAGCTGGAAAGGGCGTGTCGAGCCCTCTACGAGCGACTGAACACCTTTTGCACCCGAGTAGAGGATCTTGCCTGCTCAATTATCAGATACTATTCATACGAACCGCGTACGATTACACACCATCTTTGTCACCCGCGAGTAAAGCATATCCGGGAAGGATCTTGTCTTCGATAGCTTTATCGTACGCCTTTTCAAATTCTGTCATGTTGGCTGTGCTTTGACTATGGGCTTGTTAACTACGAGGATGGGATGTGATCTCAAAGTCACTCTTATATCCACCATTATACTGTCGCGGATATCAGAGGCATTGTAGGGTGTACTTAGATCGTGTACATGCTGACTGCATGCTGCAATGGTCAGAATTAAATCGACTCAGCCAGCCGATGAGTGCTTGGCTAATGACCAATCGACTTTATTCCCATTCATCTGACGACTCTACTCCATACCGACATTCAGCTCCATCCAACTCATGCGCTTACTTCGATTCCAGGTACATGCACCGAGGCTTACACGAGACACATTGGGTCTAGATTGGGTACAGCTCCCTGGCTACATTTCAGCTGGGGCAACGCATCCGACGACATCTACGACCTCCTGCATAATCGTGGCACACTCTCGTACGAACAGTTATTCCTTGGTTGTGCAGCTTGTGTCAAGGTTGCCGATCCTAAGCGCCTGAGCGCACAGCGGCTGACGGGAAAAACAATCGTAAGCTCGGGAGAAGACAAACCCGGGGCCGCTCTTCCGTAACACGCCAAGCGCGTTAGATATTCCGCGACGATACCCACTGCGCTTGCGACTAGTTATTTCTGGTGGTCATCCGATTCCATTCTCATTTGGTCGCAGCTCCAGTAAGGGCCACCACTTTGACTGTTAGGGGCGGACAACGCGTTTGGCATTGCCGAAGTCTCATCATTCGCGCACAATGCATGTGCTCTCATACCACGAAGGAATGCAAATCTTATCCTAATTCCACCCATCAGAGGGATATTATTAAATATACTCATTAGCTTTGGTCATGTTTTTTTTTGTGGATACAGTGTTGCCCTTGCGATTGCGTTCGAGCTCGCCAAGGTGCGCTTGTTTAGGAGCTACAGCCCTATTCTTTGACAGCGCTAGATCGTTGCTCCACGCTTCTGGTAACTTGGATACCTCCTCCTTTCACAGGCAATATGTATTCTTCACTGCCAGTAGTGCCTTGCCCATGCACCATGTTCACCATCTGATTATCCTCGAGGGCAACCCACTCCTCATCCCTTCCACTCAAACGGCTCTTTATAATCGGGCGTTTCGCGTAGCCTGCTGCAGGTGTATGTTGAGGATTGGTGCCGCCGCTGCTTCCGAGTTTGAGTACGCGCTGGAGGAGAGGGCGAAGTGTGGCAACGCATCCTACGATCATGCCGACGCCATTCTCGGCGTAACCCCACAGGATCACCTTCGATACACCATCTGGTGGGGAGGTTAGTTGTTTATCCGGTGGTTGCGGCAAGGGCGATCCGGAGAAGGGAGATCACTTACGGAGGTAATCGGTCGAGCTCGTGAGATTTACAGTATAGACCAGGCGGATGCAGGCTGAAAGACTCGCTCTGTAACGCATTAGACGGCGATCGCGTTCCCAAGACATAAGCGAGACTTACAAGGCACCGAGGCCGAGAATGACACCGACCGAAAGCTTAGCATTACGGTTCAACTGTACATTCCAAAGCAGCGGTATGGGCAAGAGCGCGCAGAACCAATCCGTCGCAATGTTGACCGCAGTCGTCGCGTAGTATATGTCCGCCAGTGTTTGCGCTGGGTTGCATTTCCCACCAGGGGTCGAAGTATCCCAAGCCCACGACACCGGAGTGCACTGAAAAATGATGTACAACATCGCAATCAGGTTCATGACGATGAACATGGCCGAAACGACCCACAGGGCGTAGATGTAGGTAACTCTTCGTGATGCGATGCGGATGAGCATGAATGTGATGCTCATCTTAATTGGGATGATAGCCGCGCAGTAAAATACTTCGAAGAAGAAGAAGAACTTCATGACTTAGCAGGTAGAGATACAAGCGCTGAATAGCAACATACCTCCATTCCTTGTACTTTTTCTTGATCACTTAGTCTGGAGTCGTGGACTCCAACTCCACTGAAAGCACCCCCTATGCATGCTATCGTCAAGCCGGTAAAGGGGACCTATATCACCATAAGCTGAGCTGTCCAGAAGGATGACCTAGAGGTTTACTTACAGTGGCAGCTGTCATGCTCCAGTCGTCTAAGCCCCAAGCATTGTTGTGTAGTCTCGTATAGACTCGTAACCCGAAAAGAGTGAACGCGATTACTGTCAGCGCGATGACCGAGGCAGCAAGTTCAGGAGCATTGTCGCCGTAGTAAGTCATAGTGATACCCTAACGCTGACAGCCGCGATGTGGGGGATGAAGGGATGAGATATACAAAATGATCCACGCAAGAAAGGAACGACTAGGGAGGAAGCTTGTGGAAACACATCAGGATGCAACGCAAAGACGCATGTGCTTCAGGACATTGCGATCAGTTGTGAAGCAGGCTTAACCGGAGGGAACAAGCCGAACTGGTTTCAAGAAGGGAAAGAATTGGACGCATATCAACCTGTTATCGGTGATCTCCCGGGAATCCCTAGTACCCACCCCAGACCAACGAATAATTCGACAGTTGTGTTGTGCACAAGCCGCCAGAAAGACCCACGCAGGGCGAATTTTCTTCGCTTTCTAGCATAGCTCCTGGGGCGGATATTAGGATCCTGCTGGAAGGAACAGCGAACCACACCCGAAGGGCGTTCCCGTCTCGAGGTTAGATACATATGGCGCGGGTCGCCTAAAGATGACACCGGTGAAGCTGGCACGGCTGGACCAAGTCCTCGGTGCCATTGCGTGCCTGGCTTCTGAGCGGCTGTTATAGCTGGACCCTGAAGGATGAGAGGATTCGAGACAACGCTTCGCGTGCGTTGTGTCCATGGAGTGGCCCTGTTGGAATGTAGGGATATTGGCATTCTGATACAACGTGCCGTGCGGACTTCATCAAACAGTGATCCTACGATGCTTTTTATCGCAATACCAAGAGAACATTATCCGGAGAGATCGCCATTGTCTACCTTGTCGCTGTTGTATAACCGTGCCCAGCGTGCCGTGAGGCTGCTAGCCGCGACGGCTGATGAGCTCGTCGTCGGTAGGGGATACGGGTAGCGCAGGTCGCTGGTGAACCTGCGTTAGTCGAAGCTCGCTTGAGAAATGCTCCGCAAAAGGCCCGAATACCATACCCTGTACCTTGAATTAACGACTCCAACCGCATCGCATATGCATTGGAAACGGCTCGCGAAGAGGCACGGGTGGAAGGGGCTCATGGAGGATGGCAGAAAGCATGGGGAAGGGATGCGAATGCGATGATTACTCTGAACCCCCTGAATAGCTCGGTACACTCATTCCTAGTGGAGCGCGTGACCGGGCTTCTCAGGGCATGCCGTCTCGTGCGAGGGATGCAAGAGTGCAAGTGCCAACCAACATCATACTGGACAGCGGCACATGTAAGGTATAGTAATGCCAGTGGTGGGGGCGAAGAGTCAGCGTGCCGTCACCTTACGTACCTAGGGTACCCAACAGACGCGACTTCCTATGACGTAAACATATAGCGCTACCTAAGCACAAGCTTGCTCTAATCCTACGAAACAGCTCCCGAATAGTTCCCTTGTCTCGATCCGTCTCTACACATGATAAATCTTATCTGGGATTTGTTTACGGTTTGACAGCCTGCACATATAGGTGTCAGAACCTTGGAAGTGTCACCGCAGCTCACACTATATACAATGGGGGCCCTTAGGGGCCTTTGGCATCTATCTGACTGTCACTCGGAAGCCTGTAACTACTGACGATCTGTCCAACAGCAGTTTACGGTGCTTTCCATGGAGTCCGTAAGTTAATTGCATCCAATAGATGGGAAGGCTACCTCAGTGGACCCATGACATTGTAGTGCTTAGGTATGCTTACAGGGCCGACGGTACATATCCTGGGAATTTGTCAATCTACGTACCCACAGGTTCACCTGCTACCATCCCATCCGCACCGTATAGTTGACCTCCGAGTTTGGCGACCGACAAATCGACAGGCTACTTCTGTAGTACGCTCCATCCCCCATGTTCGCGCTCGAGTCGACGAGAACGAACACTATTGGTACCTCTGGTCTAAGCTATGCTTCTAGATCCAGGATTGCCTTCGACTGATGAGCGCAGGACCAAAAGATCAGCATAGGATTATCCAGAGTATAATGCTTCGACTGTCGACTATGTCTGATTAGCAACGACATGCGAAATCAGTTCGGAACTAGCCTGTTAGAATTCGGTTGCCTACACCAGCTCAACTCTTCCTGACGTGTGGCTCTAATATCCGGAGGTCCACTCCCACCCTCACAGTTATAGTATAAGAACCCCTGTGAGTGTGAGTCGATTACTGCACCACGTAGATCGCTCTCGACAAGCACAATATTGCTTCTTACGTGGTCTTCTTGAGCACCGATGATGGTTTTCTGACGTTACTAAGCGATTACAGTGGCCGATTTGCTCTCTTTTCTTTTCCTCTCCGAAGTGTAAACCCTACAGGACCCAACGATTGGGTTCGTTGCTACAGATTCTCTGCATTCGAAAGTTGAGTTTTTCGCCTTCTTGATCCGACAATTAGCAGTTGGTCTGCTGCGTACCATCATCCAATCGCAGATCCCTCTGCGGAATGATGTACCTCGAATATGCTCAAGGTGTGAGTGTGAAAAAGTGTACCTCCGCCGACGCTCCCGCTGGCAAAGTTTCCATGCCACGTAGCTTCTTGGACATATACACAAAGCCGCATACACGTCAACCCTTTGAAACTTCTGATGCGGTAATCTTTGGAAGAAGGAGAAGAGAGAATTTCCGAGTTTGGTGCGATGGTGCCTCACTTTGTTCATCAGCTTTCGCCGCTGCGAACCATGGGACTTGGGAGATACTTGGGAGATCATGGACCTCCACTATGCCAGCTAGAAGATTAAGTATTATACTATGTGTAATCTCTTGAGCGATTTAGGCCGTCGTCTAACACGCATAATTCGCACGTTCGACCCGGCCAGCCTCGACACTCTTCCATTCTTCCTCAGCACTTATTCACCAGGACACTTGACTCTCTGATCAGTCGTAGCAGTTTCATACGCTGGAGGACGGTGCAAATAGCTGATGTTGCCCAGCCAAACAATAACGCGCGTCGCTGCATTGTACCTGGCACACATCTGTACGACCTGGTGGTTCCTCTTGGCAATGTTGTTTTAGTCGATGCAGACTGTGAATTCTCATGTATTCCACGAGCCCCTAAGTGCGGGAAAAGCAGTATATCAGAGGCTAGGTCCACATGTCAAGCTAGGATCGGAAGAAGCAAGGAAGACGCGTAGTGGGCGTGAGCGAACCCATGGGGTAATGTTGAATAGATGGGTTTGAGATGAGTGCAAATAGCAAGGGGCTTTGTCGAAGTCAAATGGGCTCGATGTTGGACGCGTAAGACATGGGCGATGTGTGATTGAGGTTTCAGAGGGGTGGTGCAAAGCGTGATGGAGGAAGTTCGGGGTGCAAACAGGCGTCGCACACTCAGATCAGGTTGCACATGTCAAGGCGTCGGTGCCCAATCGGGCGAGCGTCATGCGCGCCTGCCGTCAACAAAGATAAGAATTCGGAATGTGGTCGTGGAGATGCAGGAATGGGAGGGCAGAATGAGTGATTCGAGGGCAATAAGCCTGATCCATGGAACCCTTGTGAGACGAGTGTTGTGTTCACCCCGCCATGCCACCTGCTGTTAGTCTTTTCCCCACCAACAGACGACCAACGCCCAGACAGTCGCGCCGTCATCACGTCTCTTGTCTCAGTCTCGCGCCCGACGAAGCCAAACAGCACCCACGGCTTTTGATAGACAGCGGCACTTTACCCTTTCCCGACGCCACTCGACGAAGAGGGGGAAAGTGAAGTGGGGCTCCGCTAAGCCACCCTATGCGTGAGCTAAATCGCTGCTCGCCCAACGACATCACCACAGCACGACGACGACTCCGCCATTGTCGCCTGCCTCCATCACATACGCGACCCTCCCGCCGCCGCCGACCAGGACGCGTTGGAACGGCTGTTTCTCGCGCGCGCAAGTAGCTTACGTGACGGGTGTCTACCCGAGCGCTGTCGATCCCTGGTAGCCTGCCCTCGCTGGGCACGTTTGTCACGCCGTCGCCTCTGTCGGTGAAGAAATCTCCTGACGCCCTCTTCGCCCCAATCCAGCACATACGATCCTCACCATGGCGAACGTCGACGAAACCGTTGCCAATGTGCAACGCAAAATCGACCGCGAGAGGGCCCTCATCAATGCCGCCAATGCCATGCGCCAGTCCACCAACAACCCGGCCGTACTTTCCCGTCTCGATGGACAGATCAAAGATGGCCGCCGGAACATCGACTACTTCGAGTCCAAGCTGCGGGACTTGGACGTGCAGAGGACGTCCACCGGCATGGAGAATATGAGTCTGCAGCCAGGTAGCCGTGGCCCCAACAACCCGCTGACGCCTCCCCCGAAAGACGGCTGGAACGGGTACATGCAGCAAGACCAGGGCGGCTATGGAGGCCCTCAAAGCCAGTATAGCCAGCTTAGTGGCGGAGAAGCTCTACAGCCTCCTCGCGCGCCATATGCTCCGCCAGCACCCGGCGCGCCCAACAAGCGGCCCAACTACAGCAAACTGGGTACATCTATACTTCTTGCGACAATGCTATGCTTTGCTAACACGCGCAGACCTCATCAAATATGACACCCCGCATCTCGGCCCCCGCATTCAGCTCATGCTGTCCCAGCTCGAATTCAAGCTCAGTGTTGAAAAGCAGTACAAGGACGGAATCGAGAAAATGGTGCGGTTATACCAGATGGAAGGCGACCGCAAGAGCAAGCAAGATGCCGAGGCCAAGCGTATCGAGAGTAACCAGAAGATTCAGCTGTTGAAGCACTCATTGAAGCGTTACGAGGATCTCCATGTCGACATTGAGGGCGATGCTGGCGGCGATGGTAAGCTCCAACTAGACTAACTGCCGATATATACTCATCCTACGCAGACGATAGCTTGAACATCCCAAGTCAAAGAAAACCTTTGAGCGGTCACCTTTCCCTACGCGTACACGCCGTCGCCGATGTCGACCACGCAGCCACTGGGCGCTTTAGTCGAGGCCCAGAAACTTTTGTCAACATCAAGGTCGAAGACGCAATCAAGGGTCGTACAAAGCCCACAAGGAACGACCGTTGGACAGACGAAGTCCACGACTTTGCCATTGACAAGGCCAACGAAATCGAGATCACTGTATACGACAAGACGGGCGACCATCTTCTGCCCATCGGCATGCTTTGGGTCCGCATATCAGACATTGCTGAGGAAATGCGAAGGAAGAAGATTGAGACGGAGCTTGCAAACTCCGGCTGGGTGGCTGCCGACAAGATGGGAGGCGCAGCTGGCATTCAACCCGATATGCAGTTCCAACCGCCACCAGGACAGAACTTTTCAGGCGCCGGTTCTGGCCCCGGGGGTGCCCCAGGTGTTGCAAGACCGCAGGGTGGTCCTCAGCCCCAGACTGGTCCCATTATGATTGACGATTGGTTCTCGCTGGAGCCGGTAGGTCGTATCCACCTTACCATGTCCTTTGCCAAGAACACCGGCAACAAGCAGCCTTTCGATCTTGGTCTTGGTCGTAAAGGTGCCGTTCGTCAGCGTAAAGAGGACGTCGTTGAGCAATACGGACACAAGTTCGTCCAGCAGCAGTTCTACAACGTCATGCGTTGTGCTCTCTGTGGAGAATTCCTCAAGTATGCCGCTGGTATGCAATGCTCAGACTGTAACTATACGTGTCACAAGAAGTGTTACCCCAAGGTTGTCACCAAGTGTATCACTCAGTCCAACGCCGAAACCGATCCAGACGAGGCCAAGCTCAACCACCGCATTCCCCATCGCTTCGAAAACTTTTCCAACATGGGCGCCAATTGGTGCTGTCACTGCGGTTATGTCCTTCCCCTTGGTCGGAAGCAAACCAAGAAGTGTAACGGTAAGTGATTACACCATCTTGACTTGTAAAACTCACTAACGGTTGTTCAGAATGTGGTCTCACCTGTCACGCACACTGCGTTCACTTTGTACCCGACTTCTGCGGTATGTCGATGGAGGTGGCTAATCAGATTTTGATGGAAATCAAAAAGGCGAAAAGAGGTCAATCATCGTCAGGCCCAAGTATGAGCCAACGAACCCTACGAGAGAAGCCGTCAAAACCTCTGCCACCAGCGCAACCACAATCACCTGGCCACCCTGGACAGGAGCAAGCACAGTCTGACAGGTACTCTTACGGTAAAGAGCAAATGAGTCCTCCACCAGGCCCTCCACGACAACAATCCTATCCTACATCGGCAGCGTCAATCGATGCGGCACGGGCATCTTTCTCTACGTCTGGATCTTCTGCCGCTCCCACATCGCCTACTGCAAGTTCGCGACCCTCATCAGGCCCACGCACTCAGTCTTCCGTGGCTGCGGCTGCAGCTGCCATGAACAAGACTGCAGCTCAGCCTGCCTATGGCCGTAGTAACACCGACTACCAGCCGCAGAGCGGAAGGTCATCAGGTAGCGGATACCCAGCAGACCAGCGCATACCACAGCAACAGGCTCCTCAACCAGCTACCTACGACCCATCGGCCTATGCGAACATTCCCAACTACCCACCGAGCCATCAACAGCCTGCACCAATGCCATCTTACCCGCAAAAGTCTTCGTACCCGCTACCACAACAACCGCCACAGGCACAACAGCAGCCTCCGCAGCAGAAGATGCAAGAACCTCCAGCGCCCGCGAAACAACCCCCCTCCGCAGTGATAGAGGCACCAGGAAAGAAGGTCACGCCTGCAGCCAACACACAAGGAACTGGAAAGAGGATAGGCTTGGACCACTTCAACTTCCTCGCGGTCTTGGGTAAGGGTAACTTTGGAAAAGTCATGTTGGCAGAGACAAAAAGCACCAAGCAGCTTTACGCTATCAAGGTTCTGAAGAAGGAGTTCATCATTGAGAATGACGAAGTAGAGAGCACGCGCTCAGAGAAGAGAGTCTTCTTGATTGCCAACAAGGAGAGGCATCCGTTCCTACTGAGTCTGCACGCATGTTTCCAGACCGAGACCCGTGTGTACTTTGTCATGGAGTACATCAGTGGTGGTGATTTGATGTTGCACATTCAGAGAGGCCAATTCGGCACCAAGCGCGCACAGTACGTGTACGAAACGACAAGAGAAGAACCATTGCTAACGATGACATAGGTTCTACGCGGCTGAGGTCTGCCTCGCACTGAAGTACTTCCATGAGAACGGTGTCATCTACCGAGATCTTAAATTGGATAACATTCTACTCACTCTAGATGGACACATCAAGATTGGTGATTACGGTTTGTGCAAGGAAGAGATGTGGTACGGATCAACCACCAGTACCTTCTGTGGTACTCCCGAATTCATGGCACCAGAGGTAGGTCACATGATCCAGTATACCAGAAAGCTGCTAACACAAGTCTGTAGATTCTTCTCGACAAGAAGTACGGCCGAGCAGTCGACTGGTGGGCTTTTGGTGTTCTCATCTACCAGATGCTTCTCCAGCAATCGCCCTTCCGTGGTGAAGACGAAGACGAAATCTACGACGCCATTCTTGCCGACGAACCACTCTACCCCATTCACATGCCGCGCGATTCCGTATCAATCCTCCAGAAATTGCTTACCCGTGAGCCTGAGATGCGTCTCGGATCTGGGCCGACTGACGCGCAAGAGATCATGTCACATGCTTTCTTCAGGAACATCAACTGGGACGACATTTACCACAAGAGAGTAGCCCCACCGTTTACGCCGCAGATCACTAGCCCGACGGATACTAGCAACTTTGATACCGAGTTTACAAGCGTCACACCTGTGCTTACACCCGTGCAGTCTGGTACGTTGACACATCCCCACCGCTCATTTCTGTATATATGTGCTTTTACTAATGACGTGTTTAGTGCTTTCGCAAGCCATGCAGGAAGAGTTCCGTGGCTTCTCGTACTCGGCTGATTTCGCCTAAGCTTGCCTTGCCTTACATTTGATACCCTAGGCTTCGTTTGGGAAAATGGGTTGTTCCTTTTGCTTTTGTGTTAGCGTGCTCAACAACTGCCTTGGCGACGAATGGGCGGTGGGAAGGGGTGCACCAGTACGTATCTTTGTTAGCATCAAAAGTGCAGCGTGCTAGTGTAATAATGTCTCGAGTGAACGGTAGAAGGGTATAATCACGCATGGATATGTTCGGCTCGAGAAGGACTTTTGTATTGGCGCGGTTTACTGTAGGGTGAGATGTTTCGGGAGTGAACAATTGAGCGATGATCCAGCAAGGACAACCGATATTACAGGATAGACGAAACAAGTTCCTTCGATTTCATATCACGCTTTATCTCTGATACTCGCGCTCCGAGCAGAGGACTCGATTTGTTCACTGACCCTCAGTAAGCACCCTCGTCCAGTCAAACTTTCTCCACCCCTTTCTCCAGCTTTCCAACCTTCTATCTCCCTTGACCCATCTGCCCTGCCTCTTGACAACCTCAACATCTACATCGAGCATACCTCCCAAGACTTCTCTAGCAAACAGATCGCCCCTAGGCCAGGCCCTCTCGTCTTCCACAATGTGTCCCAGCCCGCCATCAAGCTCAAACCAAACATGGAAATACGGCATCTCCTTTGCCAAACTCCGGCGGAAAGCCTGTTTACC
The DNA here is from genome assembly GCF_024291825.1 of Alternaria postmessia. NCBI lineage: Eukaryota > Fungi > Ascomycota > Dothideomycetes > Pleosporales > Pleosporaceae > Alternaria > Alternaria postmessia. The sequence continues at coordinate 215,963 of NW_026260098.1, forward strand.
TAGGCCATCCCGACTCGCCTTCTGCGTATTGATGAGCGGTTTATGCTGCGTCCAGTCGCTGGCTTGTTCAAGGATGGCTTCCTTGAAGAAAGCAGGCGCCGTATCACCTAGCTCGAAGGAAATAGGTACAGCATTCAGAGCCGCATGACCCTTTCTACCAGGAAAAGCAGCATTTTCATAAAAGACGACGTCACGACCTTGTTCGTGATACATGCGCGTTAGGCACTTCATGAAGTTACGCAGTTCCTCCCACTCGTCGTCGTCGCATTCAAGAAGGTTTGTGCGGTGTTGAATGGGGACTATGACGGCGCCACCAGAGCTAATCTCAGGTTCTGTAGGGAGAGTCAAGAAGACGCGTGTTGCTAAGCTGACGATGGGAGCTACGGGTGGCTGCGGGGGTGATTTATCTTCATGGTGGCATAACGGACAGGAATCGAGTATCTTGTTCATCTTTGTGTAGTCTTGGATTGCAGCGTTGCGTAGGTTGATTGAGGACTTTGGGGCGCGGGCAGCGAGTTTGGTAGCGTTGTCGTCAATGTAGTCGAGGTCGTTGTCGAACTTTGAGTCTTTTGCTATCTTTTCAGCGAGGATAGCACCTTCGCCACCTGCTTGGTTCTTGGTGCGGCGTTCTTGCCGGACCATGTCATCGATGGACATGTCTTCGTTTTCTTTGACAAGACCGCGCTCGGTCCCACGTTTATTAGTCAGGGCTATGACTTCTCCTTGACGGCCGCCGGCTAACATGCGATTGTCCATGGCGTTTAGTACGACGACGTCGCGATCTTTGGAAGTTGAAGTGTTGGCCAGGGCGGCGTTGTACTCAGCTTCTAGCTGGGCTGCTTCAGGGGCTTTCTTCATCTTCGCCTTCATCATCTGAGCTTTCAGCCTGTTGAGCTCGGTCTGGCTGAGCATAACGGTATTCGTTGTCGGTTGAGGATCTTGTACTAGTTCTCCTTGCGGTAGTTCTGAAGGTTCGTGCGACTCGCGAGACTGTCTGTGGATGCCTTCCTTGAGCTTCCGTTCTTGGAAGAGTTCGCCGGATGGTTTCTCTTTACCAACGTAGTCTTTACCATACATCTTTCTGCGGTCCAACTCAATCTCCTCTTCGCGCGCCTCATCAAAGTCTCGTAGATCGCCGTACTTCTCCATTGCTATTTCTTCCACGCTTCGCCCTGATTCCTCGGCGTTCCGGTAAATGCCCTTCAGCTTCGTCATACGCCATTGTGCGCCCGAGTCGCCAAATGTGTAGCTTACTTCTCTCTGCGCAGGCTCTTCAGCAACGGTTTCTTGGCCCTTGAGATCCGCCAAACCACGGTTCAGTTCTGCGTGATGTATCTTGAGCGCAGGTTGTCCCTCATCCGACGCTCTTACGTATGTAGCCTTCTCTTCCCTCTTCTTCCGCTGCACGTAGTCGACGTCCATAGATGACGGCGCCTTCATCCAGTCGTCGCGTTGCAGATCTGCCGTCGCCGCGTCTTCGAGTTGTTGGTCTAGAATGTCGTCGTCTGGCGGCGCATAGTCCTTTTCCTGGGGATCCTCACCCCCAGAAGACTCATCTTCGTCGTAGTGTCGCGACTTACGCTTTCGCGTCAATCGATCTTCCTCGTCACTTGACGCGGGCTCCTTGTGCTTCCGTCCCGACCGATCATCTTTGTTATCTCTTTCTTTCCTCTTCCGCCGTGCACGCTCTTCCGATGTCTCTCGATGGTGTCGCGATCGCTTGTGGCGGTGGTCTCGGTCGTCGTCGTCGTGATGGCGCGATGAACGATGTTTGTGGTGGTGCCTGTCGCGACTCCTGCTCCGATCGCGCTTTTTTCTTTCGTCCTTCTTTTTACTCTGCGCAAGTTCCTTTTCAAAGTCCTCTAGACCCATGTTTGCGACGAGTCTATGTCAATCGGTGTTGATAGGGTTAAGTCGCGTGAAGAAAGTTTGGACATGGGGTCGGAGCTAGGGCCTGACATCACCACGGCGGATTCCCTAGCGCGTCCGCATCCGCCCCGCCTAAGAATTTCTAGAACAACTCCAACTGTACAATCCACCATCACCAACGTTCCTTTAGCTGACCCTGAGTACAAGATATCGCCAGTGCTCCCCCGATATCACCCCACCATCGCGCCACGAATCCTCTCCAACCTGACCTCCACTCACTGTTCATATCTCCAATCACGCATACGACGCCCGCAATGTCCTCCGCAAATGCTCCAGAGGGCTCTGCGCCTGTCGCGAACCCCAATACACCCGTTTCGATAGTATGCGTGGGCATGGCTGGAAGTGGCAAGACGACCTTCATGCAACGTCTTGTCTCACATCTCTACACCCATCCCGATCCAACCCAAAGTGAACCCTCCGTTTCCAAGTCATCTCCGACACCACCGTACATCATCAACCTCGATCCTGCCGTTCACCATGTCCCATTCACGCCCAATATCGACATTAGAGACAGCGTCAACTACAAGGAGGTCATGAAGCAGTTCAACCTAGGACCCAACGGCGGTATCCTGACAAGCTTGAACTTGTTCAGCACAAAGATTGATCAGGTCATTGGTCTGCTGGAGAAGCGAACACAGCCGCCGCCGCCAGTAGAGGAGCCAGAACAAAGCACAGTTGAGTTCATGACGAGTGGAGGCAAGGGCAAGCAAACGGCACCGGCTCAGCAACCACAAGTGAAGCATATCTTAGTGGACACGCCAGGGCAGATCGAGGTCTTCGTTTGGTCTGCAAGTGGAGAGATCCTACTCTCAAGTTTAGCCAGTACATTTCCCACCGTCATCGCATACATCATCGACACGCCGCGCACAACCAGCACAAGCACCTTCATGTCCAACATGCTTTACGCCTGCTCCATTCTCTATAAGACAAAGCTGCCTATGATCCTTGTCTTCAACAAGACCGATGCACAAGACGCCCAATTCGCCAAAGATTGGATGACTGACTTTGAGGCCTTCCAAGCCGCCCTGCGTAACGAGGAAGAGGGTGGTAGCTTTGGCGGTGAAGGCGTGGGTGGAGGAAGTGGATACATGGGTAGTTTACTGAACAGTATGTCACTGGTTCTCGAGGAATTCTATAAGCACCTCAGTGTTGTCGGTGTCAGTGCTATGACGGGAGACGGCATGGATGAATTCTTCAAAGGTGTGCAGGAGAAGAAGGAAGAGTTTGAGCGCGATTACAAACCGGAGCTTGAGCGACGTCGGGCAGAAAGGGAGCAAGAAAAGAAGGCGACACGTGAACGTGAGTTGGACAAGATGATGAAGGACATGAAGGTTGGAGGCGCGGGCACAAAACCAAAGAGCAAGCCACGAAAAGAAGAGCCAGAGACGGTTAGCGATGCGGAAAACTCAGACGAAGCCGGCATGGTGGATGACCTAGACTACGAGGATGAGATGGACTCAGATGACCCAGAGAACGGCCTGAAGGAGCGATACAGACAGGCTGTCCAGGATCGTGGAGTCGACCAGAACGAGGATCATAGCTTCGCACGATACGTCAACATGGCAAAATTCACATGAGAGAAACAACCAACAATGCAAAGATACCCGACTCTAGCTATGATAAATGGTTGGGCTTTCACATTGCACGATAGGCGGCCTCGTCTCCAGATTCCTGGTTCAGCTCGGAAAGACACGCGGGCATGTACATGTAAGACCGCGAACAGAGATGTTGTTGAGAGGATTACAAGCGACGTGCATTCGTTGACGGGCCGCAGCGAGACGCCGTGTCAGTGTTTCGCATACCAACCAACACGACGTTTGCACAGGCATGCGCACTGATCCCTTTTAACCCACGCTTCTCGATGCTAAAATGAGTTTGACACGTACAAACTGGCCGTTTTTGCCTCCACATCTTGCCTTCTCGCCATCATGGCTTCGTTATACCCTCATATTTTCATGTCTGTTTTCGTTACCACAGGCGGGGATGCGCTTGTTTTACCAAAAGAGACGAAATTCAGGAAGCGAATGTTCCACTACAGTGCAGGCAGGGCAGGTAGATAAGGGCAGCGAGACGATAATCCGCGATGTAAGAGAAGATATAATTAGTTACATTTGTCAGTTGTCAGCGCCATGCATGCGTAGTGTGTAAGACAAACCCAGAATTTATTGTATATGCCTTTTCAGCAGAACTCATGCTTGCGTGATTCTTGTGTGCTCTTTCGTTCAGCTTGGTCTGGTTGATGACTTGGAAAGGTCTAGACGTTGTGGTTCGCTTCGAGATGGTGTTATACAGTATGCTGAACGACCTGTTGCTGAATTCTATTCATTCAGTAGTGTAGACCAGAAACATACTGGATATCCAGCTATACGTTGTCCTACACCCTGTCCTTGAATGGTAATGCTCTAATATGTCGCGACTCATATCTCGGATCTTGCTGCGTGAACATCCATATCGCCCGAGCGCGGCATAGTCTACGTAGATCTACAGTCATGTGTTAGCTATAGCGACAAGGGTCAAAGTTCCCGACCAGGCCCTGGCTTGCAGACCGAGACACTCTGTGGCTTGCAGATTGTAAGATCGATTTGGGAAATGACAGGTCCTGTCGGGTTTCATTGAGATGGGGTACTAGGTTGTCATACTTAGTAGTGTTTAGCGGAATCATTTGTACGTACGGGAAAGGTTACTCGTTTCATGTTGGAATCATCTCTCTGGCAACATATTTGCATTCGTCCTCTTATATCGTATAACCATGGCCTTCGTCTCCTGTTCAAGTATCGGTTCGGTGTATTTCTTATTATCCTTGACTTAGATAAGGAAAGGCTGGCCCACAGCGAGATACTTTCATGGTAGGGAGCACAAGAAACCCCAAGCAAGATACTATGCAGGGCCTGCAAAGGAAAGAGGGCATTCTCGTGTTGTGAGACTGCACAACGTGGAACAAGGCGTTTTCTGCCGCCCGCAATTTATGTGCGACGTTGGCACATGGCGTTCATCTGGTGCGACCGTTGGTGAAGGCGACAGTCCAGAATCAAACAGCGTCCTCTCTGGTGGGTGTGTCAGAGAGAAACTGGGGGAGAGTGAAGAGGCGTGACGCTCCATGTAGAATAAAGGAGGAAAGGAAGAAAGCAAGAGGGATAAAAACCTTCTCCACGTCGCTGATTGCTAGCAACGATTAAAGCGAACATGTCGTTTCCCAGCTGAGCCTATCTTCACTCAACCTGCGTGACCCCATCCCAACAAACACCTCCTTACCCTCCACAAGCTGTTAGATAGCGAAGGGTGAGAGCGGCAACATAGCCAGTGTCGGCCAGCCATATAGCAAATGTGAAGCCTGTATGCAAGCCTGCTGTACAACATGCACAACATCAGAGGACCCGAACGTATCGCACCCCACAAACTCGCCAGGCCATGCTGTCTCACTCATCTCGGGATCTGCAGGCAGATAAACGAACGTCTCACGACGTCGACAGCCACTGCATCCCGTCTCGACCTGCAGCAGGCTCAGCCCAATCCAACGCTACGTCTGCGTCCAACGTCGTGCAGGGACAAGACATGCGCTGTAGGGCTGTTTCAAGGGCGCCCTGCTGTGCGAGTACCCAGGGACAGTAAGACATGGATGACTATTATAGGGGTTTACTTAGGTGTGTTGGGTGTAGCGAGTCGGGTGGTACGACTCTACGAAAATGCTGTGTCTAGCGAATGCGTGGCTTTTGTGTGACTATACGCAACCACCGCATGCATTCAGAAGTGCGAAAGGACCTTTGGAATTGCTGTCGGATGAGATCGAATGATTTGCTGACATGCATGAAGCATCGCGGCGGCTCTACCTCCGTAAGACTAGCAGCGAAAGTGAGATTAGGCAGAAAGTGACAAAAAGTGTAGAGAATATTGATCTGATGATGGAAAGCCAAACCTTGTCATTGTGTTGTATTGCCGTAGCGTACCGCTACATTCGACAGCGCGAGAGATCACATTGTGATGAACCTTATCGTACAGTTTTAAATCGTGGAACGAGTGTCCCGTCTTGCCGCGGCAGGGCACAGACGAAGACAGCGGAAGCCTATCGTGACACGGAGTTCGGTCCCAGGTTTTTCGCTGTTATCCAGAGATGCTCGTCGAACTCAGTAAACCCAGCCACAACGTCGATCTTCGAGTTGAAAACCCAATTTCTTTTCGTATCGCTGCAGGCTGCATGGTGTTGAGAACTACGTTCTGCTGTCGCATATGCTTACTGCAGATCCGCAAACTTCCGTATGCACCACCAATATGCTGCGTGCGAAACATGGAACGATACAAAAAGGAAAAGCGAAGGATCATTTCTGATGCAGATATGATGTCACTGAGAGCATGTGCAAACAAGATGGGTCTGTATATCCGCCATGCACAGATTGTGATACAGAGAGGTTGGCAAGTGAGCCGAGTTTTGATGCAGGCATGAAATCCGTGATCCGGCGTCAAGTCGGATGTGGGGTCCTCCCAAGGCGGAAGTCGCAACCCAGAGGGCCGTTTGCCAGGTTGGAGGCCTTGCGACGCAGAGAGCCGTCGACTCGAACTGGTCCCCTCAAAGCCAAGGAAATGACTCCTGGTGATGTTGGGGAATAAAGTCCCCGGAAAATGACCTGTTGTTTGGATAGAGTTTGTCTGCGACGATTCCCGAGCCAATGGCGAGTTGTGGAGGAGCGTCCTTCCGATTCGGGGTATCCGGGCTGAGGGTTCTTGTGCAGATCGTTAAGGTTCGAGTCTAACCTCGAAAAAGATCTGCAGGGTCATCAGCGTTGCGAAAGCCTTTATTAGTGGGTCACTAGCGTGTGGGCAACCGATCTTTTCGCAGCTGTGAAAAGGTTGAGGAGAGGCCGTTGGACGACATTAGTTGGCTAGACGCCGCGGAGCATAAGGGTAGCGGTGGCGTGTTGATGGAAACGAGATTCCGGGATAAGCTTTGGAAGTGGTTGTTCCAGCTAGTATGGCTGGGCAAGCTGTCGTACCATGGATCAAAAGCGGGCAATAGTGCGTTTGGCACGAACTATGAGCTGACGGCGGGGTACCAATCCACAGTTCGCGACCGTTTCTTGTCGTCACGATTGCATGTGGAAAGCCACAAGTCTTGTATGGCTGTGAGAGATTGTAAGAGGTTGGAGATCGGCTGCACTTTCCATGGTTCGCATATACCGTTGAGGTCACGCAGGCGCATCACGCAAATGGCAAGTTGGTCAGATGAGTTTGTAATGATTCTTTGGATTGTTTTTGTTTTGCGAGTCCGCAGACTTCCGTAGAGTGTTGCAATTAAGAAAAATCAAAGGTTGATGCACCTTGAGTAAGGGCGGGTATCCATATTGCCGATTCCGGGCTGAAATCCCTATGTTTGAATGTCATCCTCCACATGCACTGCCAAACAATGAGGTTGCTAGTGACAATGACAGAAGGAAATAGGCTATAATCAGCCCATGTACCGAAGTAAATGCAGCCGATAGTATGTACAGAGAAAAAGAAAAGAAAAGTGTGCGACGATGCGCACCACTCCCAAACGCCCAGTTCCGTTCGTAGCCATGACGGCATGCGTCTATTGTTCCGTCGGACTTTTGGACTCCATGATGTCGTGGTCGTAGCCATAAGCGCCAAGCTCTAGAAATCCGGTGGCCTGATGGTATAGCAGGCCGAAGTAATGATCAAGGATTTGATCGGATGAACCATGAAAGAGAAGTATTAATGCAGTGACTATGACTCAAACTTGCGCTTCTCACCGCTTGCAGCGATGGCGAGTGCGTCCAAGCCACCGTATTGGGTGGCGGCGGGGTTGTAGCTGTAGTTGGCGGGGTCGGGGTACCGGGAGCTGGGAGAGAAGTCGATGAAGGCATCAGTAGACTGCACGGCGGGCGCCATGGAAAATCCGGAGGGGCTGAGGGGAAGCGTCGGATCAACCATGGAAAGCGATGACAAGGAAGGCATCGTCGACTGGAGGGGTGCCGGCTTGGGTCGCTTTGCCTGGTGTTTGGCCTTCTTGACGTCGCGGTCTCCACCCTTGGCCGCGTTGCGGCCACTCTGGTGAGTGCGGCGGTGCTGCTCCATGTTGTCCTTGCGGGTAAAGGCCTTGTTGCACTCGGGGCAGAAAGCATCCTTCTTGCCAGTGTGCTTCTTTGCGTGGCGGGCAGCATGGCCCGAGGTGGTAAAGAAGTCGTTGCACTGGAATTGCTTGGCCATAGGGCAAGGATAGCTGTTCTTCTTGGGTCGCGCGTTCAGGGCGGAGGGATCCTGGTGTTGCTCGGAGAGCTGTTCGGGCCTGAAGTAGCCTGCCTGCGAGGGGTTGGCGTGGTAGGGGAGAGGGCCAGACTGGTGGTGCATGGGGAAGCCGAGATCCTTCTGGTGGTGGAAGAATCCATTTTGCGAGAAGACGGGCGAGTCCATGCCGGGCTCGTAGGAAAAGTCTGGAGTAATGGGCGAGGGCGTCTGCATGTTGGAGTCTGACGAGTCGCTGCGGACGAGGCGGGGTGGTGAGGGTTGGGGGGAGGAGGAGTAACTGGAGGTCCTAGACTGGAGGGAAGGAGTGATGGAGGGAAGTCGGACAAGTTGAGGAGGCGCCGGGCCGTCGTTTAGCAATGACACTCTGCGACCTGTCGAGTTCTTGCCGGACAAGGCGTCCATTTTGAGCAAACACGTGCCAGTGGGGGAATGCGACCAAATTCGCAGTAGGAGCGCAGCGCAAGCACGTGAGAGTGAAGGCCGGGTGGTTGAGGCGCTTTATACAGGGTGATGTGAGGGTGATATGGAAGTGTGAAGGCTTGTGACGTCGACACGACAGCGAGAGAGATTGTTTGGGTGAGGGGAGGTTGTCGTGAGTGTTTTGGGAGAGAGCTTACTGGAGCACCACACGAGAGATGCGGGACTGGGAGCAAGTTATATTGGGCAAGGCACAAGCAGGGCAGAAGCACAGGGTTCTCAGGTCCCAGGATCAGGGCACTATCAGGGACTGAGAATTGCATGCGTGGAGATGGGAAAGTGTAGTCCGCCCTAAGACGCTAGCGTGCTGTACAGTGGCAGGGGCCCCGGCGATCAGCCCTCGCGAGGCGATGCGCTACTTAGTGGAAGGAAGAGCGACCAGGAAGCGGCGTCAGCGCATGCCACGGCGGACCAAACGACCGCGAGCGCCCCCAGTGGGTGATTTGGGTTGGGAAGAAGCTTCTGCGGTACTGAAATCGACATGGGTGCTGGGGGAGCAACGACGTGCAGCAGCAGCAAAAGAAAATAGACGCAAGATTGGCTTGTCAAGGTTGTCAGCGTCGGCCAATGCTACCGCGGCGGACAGGTGCCGTCTGTTCAGGAGAGATCGAGATCGTGAGGGCAGTTTCAAGGAACTCTGCGACCTTCGGGCGCCAATGGCAAGAAACAGGCCCTGTGCCAGCTCACACCCGCACACTCCGTCGGCCTACTTCCGGTGCTTGTCGGCGTCAAAGAGTCAGTTGTTTTGTTTGATGTTGTTGTCGCGCAGGGCGGTATAGCCCAACTCTAATCAATCCATCAAGCCATGCGATGCGATGCGCGCGCTGTCTTGTCTTGTTGCGCCAGGCCGCGCGCGCACGCTGCTGCTGTGTATACAGCTGCTAGACACGTACTGACGGGCTGTCATACCGGCCTCCAACCGGCCCAGGGTCTGCGTCCCTCAGCGTCCAGCATCCAGCGTCCGCATCTGGAGGCGCACTCGGTACTCGAAAAACGACGCGCCGGCATAACGTCGCTAGGTCTGATGTAATACAAAATCAGGGTCTTCTCCGCTAGTCGATCCCTGTCAGCCGTTTAGCTCTATCCGCCTTTGCTCTAGCGCCCCACTCGACGTTGAGCAGTGATCGGGACAGCTGGTGGGGATCGGTCACAGTGCCCTCTGCGATGACGTCGGGCTGCCGCCATCATTCGTCTCCAGCCACAGCCCCTGGCGCTCTGTTTAGCGCCAAAAGACCCATAGACTCCTCTGGCCAGACTCCTGACTTGGACGCCGTCCTCGAAACGGCAGCCGCGCAGCACTGACCGAGCCCCTCCATCGAGTTTTTGCACCCCATCGACGTGATCTTCCCACCTTAGCCTGCCTCGTTTCTTTTCACTTTGCGCGGCCACCACCCATCCGGTCCTTTTCTAACAACCTGATCGCGATCACTTCCTCCCCAAGCAGCAAAGCCCATCGTGGTTTTATGCAGGGCCCGCCCAAGTCACCCTTCGTGCCGCCGATTGACCCGGCGTCAATCTTCTCTTACAAACGCTGATGTCACTCTGCCCCATACCGCACGCCTCGCTTTCGGCACCGGTCGCCACTACCGCACTGCCTAATCGGGAAGCTCACGATACCTACCTCCCTGCCTGAAGACTGTTTTACCAAATTTTTCAACGGCGAGATCGGCGTACAGCCACATGTGCCAGCCAGGTGGAGCAGGCTTACCTTGCTCGATACGATGCCCAATATTGCGATTGCGCTCTAATCGATGCCCGTCCTTTTCCTCGCCCTCTCAGCAGTTCAGCAAGGGCGCCACGCAGCCACGTGGACCAGAGCTTCGGTGCTCCTGATCGTCCCGCCCAGCATCTGAGAGATCGAGATGGAAATGCGATCTTGACCAGTATTGACCAATGCCAGCCTCGTCTTCAGCCATTGATGCTCCTGAAATGTTCCATGGTCCAGCACACCTGGTCTATGCCACTGCTGCTTTTGCTTCGTCAATCTGGCACCTGACGCTCTTCTGCCAGTGCTCCCTCAAAGTCAAATTGCTTTTCCGACACATCGTCCCCTCGAGCAATCTTCTTCGTACACTACTGCCCAGAATGCCTCTACTGCCATTGGTCCCCTACGCCGCGGCCGCTGAAAGTCCCTGCAGAATGTGTTGATGGCGCTTTCACAAGCGCGAAAGCTCCAACGCCTTGCGGCCTCAGCCATCCACAGAATCAATGCCTCTCGCACGTCAAATTGCCCTTGCATCCTGGTGTTTCCTTTTACCTGCAATCCAAATACAAAAATTGCGCCAACTTGCACACCAACACTAACAATTACTGCGAACGATCTCGATCCCGATGCACTATCACTGTGAACTATTGTCGCGAAAGAAGTGCAATTCCCCCTTAAATCCGCCTAATTGCCGTCTTTGAGAAAGCCGAAGTCTCTATTCTTGGCTGGTACATACCCCACTCGGTATCCGTTAGCATGCCGTCTGCCATGTGTCGAATGAGAAGCGATGGACCCTTCTCCGATGCGGCGTTCTCATGGTTGACGCTAGGTCGGCTTGCACGCGCTCGACATTTCGTAACCAAGAACTCATACACGGCGCTCCATCAATACTGATTATCCTGCCTACGGCTATTCATCTCTCGCTAGCAGCAGATCGGTACGGGTGCGCCTCCAGTCGCATCAATCACAATTACAGCTGCAAGATATCAGCGCGGCATACACATCCGCCTCCCTTGCAAGGCCTGCTGCCGTAATTGGGAACACCCCGGCTGCATGGATCAATGGGCACATGTTCCTACCCAGTCACGCCATGCCCAGCTTCCTTCAGCTACTGCTTTCGTCTTTGCTGTCCCTGATCTCAAGAATGGACCCTTTGAATGTTCTCCGTCCACCTCGATTCGTGCCGTTGTCGCAACACTGTCCCCGCTCCAATCACAAGGTTTATACATAACATGTACGACATGGAGATCATGAATGCCATGCTCGGCAGGACACGTCAGGCGATCTACGAAATGAGCATACGTCACGGAAAACCGTTAAGCGACGCGGTTCGAGACCACTTATTCCGCAGCGCCAACGTTTCCGAAGATATTCGGGCTCGTGTAAGAGCTGTGTTTTCGTAGGTAGATAGCCGAACCTAGTAAACTGTATTCGCTCATATTTCCACGTTCGAACTACGGCAGGCGCAAACTTCAAACTTTAGCTTACAGTGGCTTCCACGCCCTCTATTGATATTTGCCGTGTCGTGCTCAAAACAAAAACCCGTTGATTACAGGGTCCTCAAACACACGACGCCGACCCCTCCAGATGCGAGGAGCTGGCTCCGTAATGAGGGTCTGCTGCTGAATACCCCGCATCGAGACTTCTCATTGGTCAGAATGCCCGGAGTTGCTGTCCGTGAGGCGTCGACCGTTGCCGAGTAGCCGTGGCACACCTGGTGACAGAGTGCGCTAGTTTGTCCCGCCTCCCCGCCTAAGCTACAACGGAGAGATCATCCACGTGGGAACTGGATATTGTACCACTTGCTTTTGTTCTCAACCCCTTCATAGCACTGAGCGATATCAGGATTGTACCCAATACTCCGGCGGTCCACCGTGTAATAATATGTACCAGGTTCTCGACTCGACTCAACTCAACCCAAGGTTCACATTTGCGTGGGGCGGCTCTCCGCAGCCGCATCTATGCTTCATGAAGATCTCCAATCCTTTCTGCGCGGGCTATGTCACCTCTCAACAACACTGGGTTGTGGTTCTGCCAGATCAATTACGCCATCTTTGGACCCTTTTGACATTGTCATGATGCACGTCGGAAGAGGTCTTTAGCTTGTTTACATGGGGGCTGGTTGTTTAATGCCGTGCCCAGATCATTGACCAGATGCAGATCCAGGCCACAGTATGACCTATCCCGTTTACAGGATATACGACTTATCCCGGGGTATACTCTTTGCGTGGCTTACGTCGGCTGGGGCATCGTATCATCGTGGTTATTGAACTCTGCCAAGGCTTCAATTCACGAACAATGACAAAGCATTTCCACCGGTAGCGATCAAGGCGTCCGCTGTCAAACCATCATATGATGCGACTACGATTCGTGGAGCCGCGGACACGCAGCATCGACGTGAAACGTGCATTACTCATTCTTCAATCGCTACCTGCAAACTTTTGCTCAGAGTAACTGAGGCGAATGTTGACAGTTGCTTCAGATCGCAGAGCCACACAGCTGCATCTTCGCAATCTGTGTGTGACCTCATTACACCGAGCAACATCACCGAAGAAGACCCACTCGCAGTCACGGCCATGATGACCGGCATAAGCGAGAGAATTACATCAAGTACATCGGGTATTTCCTCCGTATCGCATCACCAGTCATATCACATTGCGTCGCATCGCATTGCGCCCTGACCCAACTGACCCCTTGTCTCCTTCACTTGTAGCCATCTCGGTGTTTTGACTCGTGGTGCTCCACCACCACAACATGCGATATACTAACGCGAAAGCGAGAAACTTACGCGTTCGTTCGCTTAATCGCTGAACTGGGTTCTTTGTTACCCAGAGGGTCCACTTCCAACGTTTGATGTTTTATCGCTGCAACAAGAGGGCAAGTTTACATCCCATGATCTCCCACTTTTGAGCGCCTCAAGACATGGATCCTGACTCGACATCTCTCTGACCGATTGCTGGCTGTTGGTGTACCCGGGAACCCACATGATTTTCAACGGTTTCGTCGACTTGTCTGCCATATCTATTTTGGCAATATCTCTCCGGTTCAAGAGTGGTCACGGAGAAAGATTCCTTATCGTTGTGCATACCGCGGAGCAGGAAAACGCACTGTATTCCTCACATTCTCATCACTCTGCCCATCACCAAGATAAAGACGGTGATTTGTTCGTGAATGCATAGCGTAATTTGTCTAACGTCTTATAGCAGTGTGAACTGAATGGTTGTATGCGGCTATAATTCCCGAAGTAAGTGTAAGAGTGACATATAGCGGAACATGTAAGCCCGCGTCAGCTTCTCTTGGTACTGCCTTGGGTTTCGTACACTTTTTCATCAGTATTACGACCTCACAAACTGATTTCATCAAGGGTCTGTTCGGTTATGCAATACTATACACTCTCTGTACACCAATGTAGAACGCAAGGTTGGAAGACAGGATAAGCGGACATGCATGCACCTCGTTTCGGAAGTAAACCTTCGATTTTCTGATTACTGTAAGACTACTAGACTATTCCAGGTCTCCCTTGCTACACAACCCTGGACATGGACGTGGCGATGCATCACGGCTCGCACACAAGCCATGTCTCGTTGATGTGTCCAATACGCGCTCTTGGAGTTGGGCTAACGGGTGAGCTGAACGATAGGTTTGCAGCGGGGGGAATCTGAGCCGTCTACAGGATCTTGGACCCTCTTAGCTGGGGCGCCTATAGGATACTAGTTCTTCTCAACCAGCATCACCGTTGTAGAACTCGGATTCGAAAGCCGACGCGGCCTTTATTGGATATTTGAAGTAAGACGAAGCCAGTTGAACTTGTTGGGTGTCGGAGACGGCCGATGGAATAGTGAATATTGTTGGTTGTAATACGAGGTTCTTGGGGGTCATGAGCAAGTCCCGGTTTCCTTTATCCTGTTCTCTACTTTCCCTTTCGAAGAAGAATTGACTGCACCCAGATACGGCAATGTAACGTCAGATGAATCAATGGCGAATTTTCCACATCAGATTATGAGTCAGTACAATTATATAGAGAAGCCAGGGAAATGTGAAGATGAAGCTATAGCAATGCTCATCTATATGCCGAACAACTAAACGATACAACTCTTCCTACCGTCACGTTCCTTGCTGGATGAACATAAGCTACAGGCCAAGTTTCATTCTCTGTTATCCATCTCGTAATATGACAATAGTAGCAACTCCTCAATTTCTCTCTCGCTGAATGCGAATGATAGTAGAAGAATAATCAATATAGCCGGATTGTTATGAACTATTCATCACGGCCCAGATGCATTACCCCACGCATCCGATATGTAGTTACCATATCTGGTATGACTGCTGCTCTTTTCTTCTCTGACGCTGTTGTGCGATCACTACCATCTCGACTTTATGCATATAATATAGCTTGAGACGGCATATGGATCAATTGAGTAGATCAGTAGTGTGTTCTTGGTGACTTGAGTTGAACAGGACGCGCATCTATTCTACGAGACAGAAAGCGAACTGAAAAGAAGACGGTCGTAACATGATGTTGTCTGGATGAAAGTACTCAAACATGGACTGGTGCTGGAGACAGACTATAAGTTTGAGTCAAGAAAGTATACGCAGAGCAACCACCATGTCTACAAGCGATACAGTCTGAGGATTGGCTATGTCAGCAGCCATAAGGAGAATCTGCCACTTGCGGAATGTAGATCGGACAAAGGGTAGATGCGAATCAGATTTCTCACTTCGAGCATTTGCAAAGACTTAGCAACAACAATGAACGAAACTAACCGCCTTGGTCTATCGGAATTGTCCATTACAAGGGTATGGGATATCTACAGTAAAACTCAAGCTATGGACAAGCGAATAACGCCACTGGACGAACCGTGTCAAGAATACCATACAAGACTCACTCCTGGCACCTGTTTTTTTTCTGCAACTAAAGAAGGAACCAGCTACTCGCTATCGTCATCGCCGATAAGTTTCGCGTAGTCCTCCATAGAAGCGAAAGTGGGCAGGTTCTTGAGCTTCCTCTTCTTCTTCTTGCCGCCCTCCTTGTCCTCATCACCATCACCTTCCAGGTTAAGTTCGACTGGAACATCGGCATCGCTGTCCATGAATGCATCTTCATCGTCAAGGTCGAAGTTTTCAAAGTCATCGTCGTCGTCTGCCTGGTGATGGCCACCGACAGCCTCGTTCTCTTCATCGGCATCGACATCCTCCCCATCGTCACTGCCTAGGTTGAGTTCGACACCACCGTCCATGCCTCCAGCCTCATCGTCGCTCATCATGTCGTCCATATCGAAATCGCTGAGGTCATCATCGTCACCTCCGTCACCTTCAACGTCTGGACGACTCTTGACAAGCGCCTGCCAGATCTCATCCTCATCACCACTGTCCTCTTCACTGTCATCCTTCCTGCGGTCCTTCTTCTTCGTCTTCTTGTCAGCTTGCTTGGCTTTGCCAGCCTTTTCGAAGTATGTGTGGAAGAAGACTTCATCGACACGGACATCGTCGACCTTGCGTCGCCAGAACTGCTCGGAGTTGAGTGGGTCGTGCGTGCGGTCGCCATCGCGGTCGGTGATGAGGTAAGATGCGGCCTTGGAAGTTCCAGACATAGGCTGCATGATGGAGGAGCCATGGACACCTTGAGCCTTGGTCTTTGCGTTGCGGAAAGAGAACTTGTCAAGGAAGTTCATAAGAGTGTAGATGGTCGGGTCAGGCTTTTCTTTGATGGGTTCTTGATTGACAATCTTGGAGGCCAGCACGTGGACAGAGGGGTGGTAGTGTGCTTGAAGCGGTAGTAGCTCCCATAGACAAGACAGGTCAGCATGCGCGTGTTCTGGGTCTCGTTTCCTGGAGTCATAGGTAACTTGTTCAGGCTTCTCTTCTTCCTTCTTAGTCGTTGGCTCCTTGTCCTCGTCGACATCCTCGTAGTGCTCGTCGCCGCTGTCGTCAGCATGGTCTTCTGGAGTCGACAACATGGACTTGATGGTAGGGAAGGTAACTATCAGTTCGTTGACGAGGTACAAGACACCGCAGATGAAAGGTGGCTCGTGCATGTGGATGATCTGCAGTAAACGCTTGACGAAAGCCTTGACACGCTTGATGCTAGTATCGGCCTTGAGCGAGCGGTACAACAAGTTCAGGAACATGATATGCTTCGAAGTTGTCATAAGTCGTGGGTCCAATAGAGACTCGTAAAGAGTTCGATAGAAGCGATCCGCAGAGTAATGCTTCGTCGCGGAGATTTGCTGAATGAGCGTCATGGCCTGGATGCTGGTGTTGAAGTTGGAAGAATGTGTCACTTCGAAGATCATGTTCAGCTGTTCTTCGAACTTGGCGTCGTCGGTTTTGGCAAATGGGAAGGCACGGTTAACACCTGTCAAGACGGCGGATATCAGCTTCTCTCGCGACTCGTCCTCAACCTTAAAGGCCATGGTAGCCGCTTTTTCAGCCTTCTGCTTCGCCATCTTTCCAGGCTGACCGCCACCTCCTTGAACGTGTCCGTACTTGTTTATCCTCTTCTCCTCCTTCTCATGCTCTCTCTGCTTCTTCAGTAGACCGAGGAAAACGCTGAAGTATATCTCCAAAAGCTTATTGGCGACTTCAGGCTCCTTCAAGCTGAGAACGGTTTGGTTGAGAGTGATGATGGCGTAGTACTTGGCTATGCCGTTCTGATTCGGTCGGAAAATAAGGTCGGACTCGATGGAGCTAATGATGACGTTCTTCATGAGCGGGTGTGTGTTCTGGAGCTGGAGCAGCAGGTAGGATGCCCTCGATGCGACCTTCTTTTCCTTGTCTCCAAGCTTGTTGATGAGCAGTCGTAAAAGGTTTTCTTCCTGTTCCGGCTTCTCCTTCAGCAACTCCCAGACGTAGGTTACAGCACGGTTGCGCGAGTACTCGACTTCGTCGTTGGACCATGTCTCGAGGATCTTCAGCAGCTCAAAGTATTGTTTCTTTAGCCAATCCTCGTATGCCCACACAATCAGATGGGTTTTCTGGAGAGCGCCTGGCAGCTTATCGCCTGCCTTCCACTGCACGTTCTTTCCTTGCAGTGCAGCGGTCAAGCCTGGCTGTCGTGCAAAAGCCTTCAACTTTCGGTCCGGAGGCAGCAGAACGCCCTGACCCAGCAGATCCTTCAGCGCAGCCAAAGCCTGCATGGCAGCATTTCTGCTCTTCTTTTGCGAAAGGCCCATGAGCTGTCCAAAAGCCTTTTGCGTGTGCAGCGGCGACTCTTGAACCAACAAGGTCAGTGCAGACACCTTATCCTCCATGGTACCAGAGTCCATGACGGTCGCCATGAACTTGTGTGACGAGTCCTTGGCCAAGTGCGACGATGCATACTCCTTGGCCTCCGTGTCGAGGAGTTGGATGGCATATTCGTGGATGGCGTCGATGATGTAACGGGGCGGGATCGTGGGATTGTCGACAGTCGGAAGCTGTGGCAGTTCTATCGTATGCCATTCCGGCTGCGGCTTGAGAAGCTACTGCAAATTAGCATCGTTATGCATCAAATATTTGTCCTGATGATGCGCACCAGCTGCGACCGCGATTTCTTGCTCTCGCCATCTTTGCGCTGGTCTTTCTTGTCATTTCGCGCGCCGTCCTTGGTGCCGTTCTTCGCGCTCATCCGACTCTTATCCGGAGAAGGCTTCGTAAAGCCATCTTTGGTCTCGGCATGGGTTCGCTTCTTCCCCATTTGATTTGGTTGGTGTCGCGAAAGGTGGAGCTACAAGGTCCGTCAGAGAAGAAACTCTGACCCGTCACGACCTTGGAAAGATTCCACGCCTGCCAGAGCACTGAGTCGAGATTTTGAGAGCCTTGGCATCGGCGTTTTGTGTGGCTAACGGCTTGTGGGCTAGCGTGGTGGAGCCCTCATCGTGGTGCATATTGTGACCTAGGTGCGGACTTTGAAAGCACCTCCGTGCGGCCATACTGTGACTCAACTGGTCGCTTTATTTCAGGGTCTTCTAGAGAACGCATCCTTTCGGTCCTAACTTCGTCATACCAAGACTACCAATTGGTATACATTGTCACCACCAACACACACACCCCGCCAACTACCCCGCCAGCTCGCATATGCTGGAGTAGGACAAGGGCGCAAGGACCACGACTGTCAGCCTACATCATGGCTACCCAAGCTGGCGACGAGGATAAGAAAATATCCATCACACCCCTTCTCAAGCGACTCTGGCATGAGTCACCCACAACCAAACCAACAGCCGACGAGATAGCAGCAGCCCTCGCCTTGATATTCACAAACAGCCTATCCGAAGTCCAAACAGGAGCCTTGTTGACATGTCTCCATTTCACAGACCAAGACAGACAAGCTGAAGTATTAGCCAAATGTTCCAAGGCGATGCGGGACTACGCCACTGGCATTGATGTCAAAGGTCTTCAAGAACTCATCAGCCAACGAGGAAGGAAAGAGGGTGGCTACCATGGAGGCTTGTGCGACATAGTTGGCACAGGAGGTGATTCCCACAACACTTTCAACATCAGTACCACATCGTCCATCCTCGCCAGCGCTCTACTTATGATCGCAAAGCACGGAAACAAAGCATCAACATCACGTTCTGGCTCAGCAGACCTTCTGTCCTGCGCACCTCCGAAGCCACCGGTCATCACCGCCATCGCACCCAATACCATCCACGAAATTTACTCAAAGACAAACTACGCTTTCCTGTTTGCCCCTATTTTCCATCCGGGAGCTAGACACGCTGCTTCCATCCGAAGGCAACTGGGCTGGCGCACTATCTTCAACCTTCTCGGGCCTTTGGCGAACCCGCTACATGATTTGATTGAAGCGCGCGTTCTAGGTGTAGCAAGGAAAGAGATTGGACCTGATTTCGCCGAGTCGCTGAAGCAGTCTGGTTGCAAGAAGGGTATGGTCATCTGCGGCGACGAGGAATTGGATGAACTCTCATGCGCTGGACCAACGCATTGCTGGCGAATAGTCGAGGATGATACCACAGGCGAGGCTAACATCAACTACTTCACTGTTACACCAGCGGACTTTGGGCTTCCCGAGCACCCTCTTAGTGAAGTCAGCCCTGGGCAGTCACCCGAACAGAATGCGCAAATTCTCATGAAGATTCTGATGGGCGAGGTTCCGCCAGATGACCCAATCTTGCATTTCGTTTACATTAACACTGCGGCATTGTTCGTTGTTAGTGGTATCTGTGACGCGGACACGAGCAACATGGGAGAGGGTGACGATGGAAATGTCATCAAGGAGGTTGGCCCAGGAGGTGGACGCTGGAAAGAAGGTGTCAGGAGAGCCAAATGGGCGATCTCGAGTGGAGCCGCATACAGCGAGTGGCAAAAGTTTGTCGAAGTCACAAACAGCGTTGCATAAGTTACGTCAACGAAACATTCTGATTAGACTACTCGAATCCACAGACGCTACCATGAAAGGATCCCATCGTTTGTCAAAGATGATCAACTGACGCTTCGAACCCACGAAAACCTGTCTCTCGTCTTATCCCTTAGTCCCACACCGCTGTTTTCGTATTTCAGCTATTCGTGCTTCCGTCTCGTCCCATCAGACCCAAACCTAAATTCTGCTTTTTTCTTCAGTCCATCCAGAAGCTGCCGGACTTCCAGCACGATCGCATCCCACTTTTTGGCTCGTCTAGAATCATCTCCTGTTGTTCAGAACTCCGGCACTGACCAGTGGTCAACTCTTCTTCATTCTATGCAAAGTGTAGCATCTCAAGCTTCTTCGCGGTCACTGCAATAGCCCTAAACGCCTCTACTAGGGCGATGACTTCTTCGGTAGGGGTCAGATATAACGACGTTGACTGTATGTGATACGTCAGACGGCGCAAATTGGCAAAGTTCACCGCGATGAACTGAAGAGACTGGCAGCTATTCTATATCTCGCGTTCGGAGCTCCTGATAGTAACCGTTATCATACGTGCTAGTGCCGAAGGGAGGCGATGAACGTGGTTTATGGTACGAATATGGCTTACCCTGTATAATTCAGGATGTGATCAAGTTCATCATGCATCGGAAAACTCACTTCGACTTCGTTACGTCCGGACACCAGATCCATGAGCTCCATCCTTATAGCTTTGTTGATGCACAGCAAGTTTCACTCAATAAAAACGCGGCTGTTACAACCGATGATATCTCCATTATCCAGCTCAGCAAGTATTTCCCGGAAGCCTCGGTATGAGAGCAAATTATTAATCTTCCGTCGCACCTGGAATTCTCCAAGAGACGTGTGCACCCTCATGGGCCACTCGACATCGGCGAAGAAGATGATGTGGGAGGTATCAGTACAGGTAGAGTCGCTGCGGCAGTCAATCCAAACATGGCCTCAACGGGGATGTTGAGGTCTGAGTAGACTATATGACGCAACTAGGCTGAGAGACGAGAGATAATATCAGACTATATATCTGGAAGTGTGCCCGTGAATGGCATCGAGTGCATTGCTGGAATTGATGTGGCCAATAACTGTTTCAGTAGCTCTGGAAGTGCGTTCATATGTAGGTAATGCGTCCCTTCGTCTTACTTGTTTGTGTCATGACTGATAGGGATGTGATTGAAATTGAGATAAAGCGCTAGTTTTGCAACAAAACATGAATGAGAGTGTGCAAGGTGAGATCTGATAGTGTTGAGAAAGAAACTATGGAGAACGTGGAGGTTACCTATGGATAATGGCTTACAGCGAGTGCAGGCAAGAAAGTTACTTATGGTCTATGTGCCCTCACGTTATTCGCCATGGCAGTGCTATATTTCGCTGCTGGTACTCGAGATACGATTCACTGTGCCTTTCAACAGTGCGTTGTGAATCAGATAATGGGATTTGTATCCTGGCGTGTTAAGGTAGAACGGGTCCGTCGCATTCGTAGAACCTGTTGACGATGGTGCAAGACGGTATTGGCGAGGTATGTCGGATCGTCAGAGATGTTGTTGAGAGTTTCTCACGCTTAGCCGTCAGATAGATAATCTTCGCGGATTTGTCGACATTTCAGAGGAACATGTAAGCTTTCTGAAAGATATGTCAAAGACTGTGGCTTGATAGGTCGAAACCATCGCTGCCTGCCCGCCTCTTGTGTCGCATTTCATCTTGGATGTTAGACATGTGGTAAGCCAGACCCACACGCAAAGCCCCTTCTAACGTGATCGCGCCGGCGCCACTGTGCCCACATATGATCAATCGCTGATCCTGCGGGGAGTCGAAAATAGGCGGTGCGCTGAGGACTGCGCCCTGTAGGGCGTTGCATCTTCATGAGAATGTTGTAAGAGTGTTGGCGGCCTGGCGAGGTTGAGAAGAGGTGTCTCGCAGTCTTGCCTGTCACTTCCTTGGCGCGCTGCATGCAGCAAGCGCGCCATCTGTTGAACCTTGGAATCGCGACCCCCTATGCGCATGTCAATTGAACCTGCGCCTGAAAGATCAACGTTACTCAACGGACGTCCCGACATCTCGATCGCAGCAACCCGCTCGCATCACATCACCATTTCGCTTCCCACCAGCCTTAGCCCAGACTGACTCCGGGCCCGTTTTCCGTTCCAGGCCCCCTGCTCAGCCCGCACTTTACGAAGACGCACGTCCACCGGGGTGACAGCACAACGAATCTTCTCGACACGAGGTCACGCCGACAAGACAACTAATTTTAGTAGGCTAACTTCATTGGACGCGTAATTAGTCTTGCCATCAACAACGCGAAGATTCTGCATCTGCGGCATGCTAAGCTATAGCGCGTGTCTGGGGATTAGCGTTTTGCGGCTCGGTATCGATTATGTGTCAGCATAGCCCAAGGCTGGCGCACATGTGGTTGGGAAAATGGTTGGGAAAGCAACAGGTGGGTGGTGGGTAGCCGTTTGA
Organism: Alternaria postmessia; assembly: GCF_024291825.1. NCBI lineage: Eukaryota > Fungi > Ascomycota > Dothideomycetes > Pleosporales > Pleosporaceae > Alternaria > Alternaria postmessia. The sequence goes on from NW_026260098.1 coordinate 238,123, forward strand.
CGTTTGACCGGTGCATGAAGTGCATGGGCGCAAAAAAACGAGAGAAAGTGGAGGATGTGCTAGGGTAAACAGGCGATTGGATGGGGAAATGACGACAAGATGTGCACTGTTCCTACAGGAACATGGTTTGTTTGGTGGCACCATACGGGTTGCAGGATGCGAATTGGTTTCGAAACCCGGGGCAGGAAGCATGGCTGGGAAGAGGCACAGCAGGAAGCGCCTGAGGCTCACCTGGGTCGGCGCAACGACACACAAGCTTCCATCTCGAATCTTACAGCGACGACAGTCATCCAGGCTACCCATGTGAAGGTTGATGATATGGATCGCCGTCTGGACGCCTGGAAGGAGAAGTCTATTCAATAGAAAAAATCTCCGCCTCGATCACGAACACGAAACATCCTCGCCACGGAGAATGCTATTATTGGTTGTGGAGGCCGCTAGACGCTTGTCTGGACGACAGTCCGCCTGTTCAGGGATAGTATGGGGCTCGCGTTAGGGCTGGTTGCCGGGTCAAAGTGGCGTTCCAGGGCCAGGGTTAGCTCCGATGCTTGCTCTTGGGTGCGGGTGAAATGGAGCAGAGGCAATAAAAGGAGGACGCGTCTCTCACGAAGCTTGAAGTTTGCTTCTCATCTCGCATCACTCAATCACTATTCGCATCGTCTCAATCGCTACTTGACATCCTTTTCGTCAAAGACTATCGCTACGGAGTTCAATCGTTCCAAACAAACACAACACAACCGTCAATATGCGCGCCTCTATCTTCGTCTCCGCTGTTGCTTTCGCCGTTGCATCGGCCCAGGTACGCTCTCATCCATCAATTCGCATACTATGCCGAATGGACCGCTAACATTCAGCCAGGACTCATCCTCCGCTCCCTCATCCTCCATCGACCCGGCCCCCCAGACTACCTACCTCACCCAGACCAACTCTCTCGGTGTCGTAACTGGCATGCCCGCGGCTGACACTTCCATCGCTACTCAGCCTGACGCTGTCACCAGCCAGCCCGCTGCTGTCACTACTCAACCAGTACCTGCTGACATCCCTGCCGTTGGCCCTGGTGTCCACACCCTCACTCTTGCTGGAACCGGCACCGGCTCCATGGTTAACTCCACCCGCACTGTCACCGTCAGCGCCAACAACAGCACTACCGTCGCTCTTGTTGCCTCGCCTACCAACTCTGACGCCGACGCTACTGGCTCCGGCGCATCTCGCAGCGGTGCTGATGCCACTGGCTCTGACGCTTCTGGTACTGCTACTGGCTCTGGCTCTGGTGCTGACGCCACCGGTGCTGCCGTCAACGTCAAGGCTGCCGCTGGTAGCCTTGTCGGTTTCGGTGCCTTCATGGCTGCGTTCTTGTAAACGCATTGATCGCATTGTTTGTTCGTTTTAGCTTCGACGTTTTATTTTTATGAGGATAGCGGTCCTTAAGATACCTTGGGTCTTGCATTAGCATTGCGTAACAGATTTGCATTGCAATACTTCGGCGTCGGCACTGGCATGTGTCTTTGACGGGAATAATGTCTGTTAAGTTTAATCATGGCTTGGATGAAAACATCGGCCATGTTAGTAGTACTTTTTTGTACATGATGTTGGGAAATATATCAAAAATTTGGATACAAAACGATTGCTTAGACGTTCTTGCTTGTGATGCATCTATTGAAATGGATATTGGCATTTAACCCTTGCGATGCTCAGACATATCAGCATCGGACGGATCAACCGACCGTCGGGTACGTTCCGTTCCGATACAGTTGAGCCCTCGTGACTTGGTTCTTTGCTGTGAACGAAAAGAAGCCGCCGTCAACAAGTTTCTTCGCACATCCAAAAGTATAAATGTTCCCGATCAACTTTGGCCATGACTGACATCAATGCCGAGGTCGGCAAACCTCACTGCTTAGCATTTGCCAAACACCCCGCCAAAACATTACCTCACCCAATCTGATTGAAACATGACAGCCACCACTTTCCCCAGACACATCCCTTCCATCCCCTACAGCGATCCCCCAAGTCGCCTTCAGACCCTCGACATCTGGCTACCCCGGCCCCTCGAGGAGACGTCCAAAAATGCCAACAACGCGATATGGCTAGTCTACATCCACGGCGGCGCATGGCGCGACCCCCTCATAGAATCGCAAAGCTTTGAGCCTACTATCAAACATCTTGTCGCTTCGCACTCGGCAACGCTGGACAACATCGCAGGTATCGCAAGTCTGAATTATAGACTTTCTCCTTACCCCGATCACACGACACAGCCAAGTACACCTGGCGATCCTGAGCGATCTGCTAGACACCCACAACATGTTCGCGACGTCGCGCACGGAATACAACACCTACAGCGCGAATACGGGATGAAGAGATGGATAGGAATAGGACATTCCTGCGGCGCTACACTGCTCTGCCAACTCATCTCTCATGTCGGTCTTACCGCTGAACTTATTCCTTCCCCGCAACCAGAAGCCTTGATTTTGATATCAGGCATATACAACCTACCGCTACTCATTCGGAATCATCTTCCGCCTACAACTCCAGAGTACATTTCGGAAATATATAAAAACTTCATCATCGGGGCTTTTGGTGAGGATCAAGCAGAGTGGCAGGCCGTGTCACCTGTTTCGGGCAAGTACAATGCACAACAGTGGCCGGAGGGTAAGCTGTTGGTGCTATGCCATAGCTACGAAGACGAACTGGTGGAGAGAGCCCAGAGGGATGTCATGTGTGTTGCGCTGGATAGGGAGGGGTTCAATATTGTCATGGAAGTTGGGGATGATGAAGACGAAGTCAAGGCTGAAGGAAGAAGAGTGGTCAATGTGCGGGATCTCAAGGGCGGTCATGATTGGATATGGGAAGACGGAAAGCAAATCGCGATTCTTGCTGCTGAAGCCGTGGAGCGGTTGGTTTAGAATTCAGATTGGAAGTGAAGTGTCGTTGTGTTCGCTATCCTCTATACACATACGAGAAGTAGAGTTCCAAAGTGGAAGAGAGAAGACTCCGCGAATGATGCTTGTTTTTGGGTCATGCCCATATCCAATAACCGTAACCCCAATGCAATCGCTTGCTGGTTCGTTGCTAGTTATACAGCGTGGTATAATGTACAGTCGTATCCCGTTCCTGCCCCGTCATCGCTCATCCAAGGGTACTGGCTACCGCTTGTTCAACCTCTCGTCCATGACCCTGTTGATCTCGTTGTGCATCTGGTTCGATCCACTCTCAGCATCGTTCAACTTGCTCTGGAGCTCTTGGATTTGCTTGTTGTTGCCGCCCTCGACCATCTTGGACGCTTGCGCCTTTGCTTGGGAAGCATTGACGTTGCCGTATACTGCCATGGCGCTAGCGATCATGCCACTCATATCGCCAACATTGCCCGGAACAACAATGCTTGTGCCCTCCTTAGCCAGGTTGCCGAATGCATCCACGTACTTTTCAGCCACGGAAAGCGAGATGGCGTTCTGCGCTGCGCCCCCGCCTTGAGAGATGGAGCGAGCAACTGCGTCAATGCCGTTGGCAGTAGCAGTAGCCTTCAACAAGATAGCCTCAGCCTCTCCGTTTGCCATGTTGATCTGCTCAGCCCTCAAGGCCTCAGAGGCCAGGATGACTGACTGTTTCTTTCCCTCGGCGATGTTGATAGCAGACTGTCTCTGACCTTCTGATTCCAGGATCTCGGCTCGCTTTGAACGTTCGGCAGTTACTTGGCGGTGCATGGCTTCGACGACGGGCTCGGGTGCGTGGATGTCACGGATCTCGTATCGGAGACAAGTGACGCCCCAGTCTTGTGCTGCCTCGTTGATGGCGGCCGTGATATTGGCGTTCAGGTTGGCGCGTTCTTTGAGGACGTGGTCGAGGGAGAGCTGACCGATCTCGGAGCGCATCGTGGTTTGCGCCAGTTGGGAGATGGCGTACTCGGCATCTTCTACACCATAACTGCGACTTGTCAGACCCGCCAGTGGCTCTTGTAGTGTGGTATGCTTACCTGGCCTTGTATGCGTCGAAGACCCTGGTGTAAAGCACACCATCCAGCTCCAACGTGACATTGTCCGCTGTGATGGCACTCTGGCTGGGAATCTCGATGGCATTCTCCTTCAGACTCCGGACATAGGCGATCCTGTCAATGAAGGGTATCAGGACGGCAAGACCCGGCTCCAGTATGCGGTTGAACTTTCCCATGCGCTCTACAATCCATGCTGTTTGCTGTGGCACGAAGCGGATCACTGTGTTTGTCGGCAGACGCTTGCTTGACGAAAAATAAGAGGGAAGCCCGGACTTGGAGTTGGAGCTGGAGCTGCCGAAAGAAGCGAAGACATTGGTCGGATCTGTGGCGGAGTGCGAGTTGAGCTGCGAGAAGCTGCGGACCGACGACGCTGTCAGAACAGTAGCAAGTGGAGATTTTCTTGGGATTGCGAGCCGCCTTGAGCTTCGCAGTAGTCCGGAAGCCGTAGTGGCTGCCAGCCGTGTGCGCGGCGCCATGATTGTGAGATTGGATGCAAGCGATGATGATGATGTCGGGACACGCGAAGCTCTAAGGCTGTCGGCGAATGTCTGCAGTCAACCGCCGACCGCCGCATTATGTAATCTACCTCTACATATCCCGTCCAGCTTTCTACGCAAACACACAACAGATCCATGTCGTCGACATACGTATTGCATGAATGTTTCAGAGTTGTTATGGTCCAATCTGTTGATTCGCATCTACAATAAACCTATACAGAACGTTTCCATCCACCCTCAGCTTCGAAGATCTCACCCACCTTTTTGCTTACAGCGAGCAATCGTCTGTCATGGTAGCGAGGCGCAACGAGCGATATGCCGATTGGCATTCCATTTTCGCCTTTGAACCCTGGAACGTTTACTACTGGTGTATGCAGTGCCTTCACGCGTATTAGTCAAGTCTCACCCGCTAGTTTACGGCATAACCTACTGTCCAGATCAAACAAAAAGCCGCACTTCCTGTCTTCTCAATCCCCAACGGCGCCTCGTCTGGCACACTCGGTGTAAGTACGGCATCGTATCTGCCAAGTATATCGTCCACGATCGGCCTTGCTGCTGCGATCTCGTCAAAGGCTTCAAGTTGCGCCTTGCGCGAAATCTTTCCGCTGTTCTCAACATGGCCTACGAGCTGTTCCGAGATCTTGTCCTTAGCGACCGTATATTCTGGAAGAAACGCAGTTCGGCCGTCAGAGTTGAGTACTGTCGCGTGCCGATTTGGCAACTCATTCAGATACTCTGGGAACTCAATCTCCTCGACCTCAGCTCCGTGTGCACGAAGGAGCGAGACAGCTTTGTCAAGTGCGGCCGAGGTGCCAGGACCAACGTTTGGCCAGACCATCGTTTTGAGAAAGGCGAACTTCGCACCTTTCACTGTGTAATCTGTTGGAGGCGGAGCATCATCGTGAATGGCAAAGGCGTCGGCGAGGAGTTCCAGGTCAGCCACGCTGCGGGCGTAGAGACCAAGTGTATCCAGAATTAGCGAGTAGATCTTTTGGCCTTCGCGGGTTATAGAGTTCCATGTGGGCTTGAGAGCGTAGATGCCGTTGTACGAGCCAGGGCGAATGGTGCTACCACCAGTCTGCGTACCTAGACCAATAGGTGCTTGAAAATCGCCTACTGCGGCTCCAGATCCGGATGAAGAGCCGCCAGGAGTACGCTTCGGGTCGTGCGGATTCCGTGTTTTTGGGCCGGTGGTCGTTGCAGCAAACTCGGTCGTGGTTGTTTTGCCGAAGATGAGTGCGCCGTTCTTGCGTAGTATCGCTATGGAGCCAGCATCTACTTGTGGCGCGTCGTTGGCATATATGGGTGAGTTGAATTGTGTAGGCATTTCTAGAAGATCAGTCAAGTCGGATTGAACGGCAATCCCGGTGGCTCACCCTTGGTGTAGATGACATCCTTTACGGCGATGGCAACGCCATGCAGCGGTCCCCGTTCAGCTGTTGGAATGGCGTCGAGCGCTCTCGCCTGCTTGATAACATACTCGGGATCAAGGTATGCCCATGCTTGAACGGCCTCATCGCGCGATTCGATGCGTGCAAGAAGTGATTTCGCGTATTCTTCGACTGAAGTTTCGCCTGCTTTGATCTTCGCCGAGATCTCGCTGGCTGTGAGTCTGTAGAGATCTGAGCTCATGGTCTCGTAGATTTCGACGATCTAACTATTTCTATATAGCTGCTGCTACTATGTACGTAGGTGACAATTGAGGTTTGCTGCGGTGTTATGATGAGAGGATTGAAGACGTGGTCTCTTTGAGTTGTAAAGTTGTGGTGTCATTAGACGCCGAAGGCAACGACGCGTTAACGATGCCATCGGCTCAAGTGACCCGCATCGCAACAGGCAGCTGTTACATGTCCCGTGTAGGCCCGCTGATTGCGATAGCCTAGTACTTGTCTTACAAGGGTAAGGTACTCACAGTTAGAGCCGATAACGGCATCCCACCTTTTCGGAACGTCGGTTCCGATCGGAACTTCAATTGATCAGCATGTGGAGCACAGGAAGAAGTGGCTTCTGGACCTGATAGCTTGTCAAAGAATCTTACACACGTTCTGGTATAGGCTGCAAAGAAGTAGCACGATTGATTCACAGAACATATGGTTTCAGGTTATCATAGTTCAGTTATGTAGATGTGTGGACACGATTTCGGCTCTACCGCACTATTTCTCGCTTCTCTGGACTTAGAAGGTAACCTTCGGTGACTTCTCGCCAATCTCAACGTCGTCTCCTCCATCAGTCATAGGAGGCGTTGCAGCGGCATAAATCTCTCCACCATCTCTATCTCCGTCGTAGAAGCCCTCGCGGCCCTCGTTCGCTAGCCATTCCCGTTCAAACGGTGTGCTCTCTCGTCCGACTGGGAATACTCGAGGTTTGACTAAGAGAGTAAGGACGCAGTAAATCGTCGCTGCCGTGAAGAAGGTCAACAGCCAGCCCATACGGTACATATTTTGTGCAGCTGCCGATATGATCTGCGGCTCGTACTGGCCGATGAGTCCTGGAATGCCCATAGTAGTACCAAGTAGCCATGCCACCACGCCGCTCCAATTTACACCGGACCAGAACCAGTAGAGGCCTGTCTTTTTGCCATCGTAGCAAGATGGTACATGTATGTTTCCCTTTCGTGCGATGAAATAATCGACGATGATGACGCCGCAAAGAGGTGCCATGAAGATGTTATAGGAACCCAGGAAACTTGTCGACTGTTAGTATGATCAATGCGAGACTCAATTAAAAGCTTACCTCAAGAAGGCTGAAGCATTCTTCATCAACTGCCACGGCTGCACGACTACACCGAGGATGGCGCAAAGCACCTGGCCACGACGAATGGTAAGCCATTTTGGGAAGAGACCAGTCATATCACTTCCAAATGGAATGGAGTTCGCCCCAAAGTTCGTCGCAAAGACTCCGAGATAGAATGCCAGAGCCGCGAAGAAAATACCCGCACGCGCACCAGCGCCGAAATGGTGGTCCAGAATAGCCTCGAAGAGGTCCCAAATATTCCAGTAGGCAACGCCATATGCTGCCTGCATAGAAGTCGTAGAGGCCATGCCCAAGAAGAACACGATAATGGAGGCCACGAAGACACTGATACCCTGGGTTATACCAGCATCTCGAGGCTTTTTGCAGTATCGAGCAAGATCGGGTTGGTTGACCAACATAGGCGAGAGGGAACCGAAGATGGTATTAATGCCGGCCATGATGCTCCATCCTAGAGGGGTCACCGAGGCAGCAAGCTCGCCTTCGTTGGAAGCAAGGTCCATTGCGCCCAGTCCACCTCCGTTGGCCATGCACCATCCGAACACTGCAAAAGCCGCAATTGGCATGATGAACCCTTTCACCGTGAAGATGTAGTGAATGTGCCTGGGATGGACCCACATGAACGGAAACTCCATTAGCCAAGCCATAAAAAAAGCCAAAAGTTGCTTTGAGGTGACGCTTGCAGTAGGAGAAAGAGTGTTCGTAAAGTTCTCCCAAGAGCTACCGAAGATGCAACGGAGCATCACCGAGAGGATGTTCCCGGCGTAGAAGGATTGAATGCCGTACCAGATGATGCACACCATGGCTCTGATGAAGACGAAGAAGTAAGAGCCGTACATTCCCATGACCTAAAGATTGGTGTACCAAGTCAGTATATGTCTCACACGCAGTTCGTATAACGGCGTTACGTACTGATCTTGCGATGACGGGAAATCCGATGTGATACTTCACGCCTGGTCGGGCCATGAGAATAACTACGACCGCAGCAAGGAAAGAGCCAATGCAGGCCGATACGAAGGATTGTTGCCATGTCAGGCCGACGGTTACGAGAGCGGAGCCAGTGTTCCAGCCAACAAGGGAGAATTGGTTGGAGAACCAGTACAACGGCAGATTGAACCTTTATCTGTCAGAAGACGCTTCAAAGCATTCGTCATTGATGGTACTCACCAAGTCCAAGTTCTCTGTTCAACTGGCGTTGGCTCAAGATCTTTGTTGGACCATCTTTCGTCGCCAATTGGGGCATGACCATCATTGCCTTGTGGGGCTCTGATGAAGTCGACAAACGCTTCCTTGGAACGGAAGGGTGCTGCGAACCGATCCTTGGTCGGGAACTGGACTCTTCCCATAGTGCTGTAGTGGTCTGGTGTGATTGACTACTGGATGTTCACAGCCTTCCAAACCATCTTCATGTTGGCGGACCATGGTTTCTCATATGTCGATCGGACCTTACGCCAACTCCAGATCGTTCACGTATCACAGGCATATCGGACCTTGATTGACCAAAGGCATGGCTTCTAGGGAAGCCTCTTTCGGCGAGTTTTTAGCCGACCATGTTGCCATGCGCGCATCAGTTCTCCCCAAGCCTTACAGGAGCACCTGCGACGCGATAAACAGCAGGGGTAGAGATAGGAGGATGCTGTACAACTCCGACATGTTTCTTGTTGCGGCGTAGTCCTTCTGTAATCTTTGGAGACCCCAACCCCATGGATGAATGCAGCCGAGATAAGACCACGTGATGTGTCATCTTAGCCTGTTCGGGACAATTCGCGATAAGACACACGTCGGCTCATACATCCCACCTCTTCAATGGACTATCGCACGTGGAGAAATATGGATCCAAACGGTATGGATTCGAGCCGAAAGCTGCAGGGCTGTCACTTTCTTGCCATACTCTCGACGACGAGGTCATGTTGCAGTCCTACCCAGAGAGCCCCGTAAGCCCCTCTACCAGCCAGGGGGTGATAGGTTCGGCAGCGGATCCAGTACTGGTATCGAATTCCGCTGCTCAAGCTCAGTCAAACGCCACGAGTCCTCCACCTCCTGCAACTAGGAAGTCTCGCGTCGCCTTGGCTTGCAAAAGGTGCAAGCGAAGAAAGCAGCGTGTACGTCACGTCGCACATTGCCTGCTGCGAGAGCATGGGCTAAAGATGATGTAGTGTGATGGTGCACGTCCAGTCTGCAGATCGTGCCAGCGAGCTGGCGTAGCTTGTGCGTATGAGAGGACCATTCGTCCTCAGTACCCTGGCGGCAAGTCTGTGTAGGTTCATCCTGTAGTCTTCAACGTACCTGCGATCTGCTTCTGACTCCTCAGCTATATCAATGCTTTAGAAGAACGAATCGCCTTTCTTGAGGCCCGCCTCCCCGATCATGCTGAGGACCACTATGACAATGGCCCAGAGAGTCTACAGAACACGTCTTCTATGAGTGTTGAAGAGCCCGCCCTGGTTCTCCAGCCTCAGCCCAGTGCATCGCGCCGCGAATCCCGAGAAGACTGTTTTTCTGAAGATCTCGAGGGTGAGGATCGGACCTCACTCGTTGACGGCGTTGCCTATCTGTCTTTATGCGCATCTGGAACCACAGATACAACCTCAGAACCTTACTATGTCGGCTCTAGTTCCGGTGCCACTATTGCTCGCATCATCCAGTCCTCCATCTTCCGAAGTTCTGGCAAGAGAGCAGTTACTCAACCCGTGTCTCAAACATGCCAGGCTACGGGAACTTCGAGACCACCTGCCCCTCCTGAATCTACTCATTCCGAAGAGACCGGCGCCGACTTTCCGGATCGACAGCAGGCGCGTATGTTGTTTGATGTCTTCTTCGAACGCATACATACGCGCTGGCCGTTGCTAGATCGCGTGGTTTATACAAGACTTTTCGAAAAGCAATTTGTTCGAGGCGCCCTGACTATCATTGAACGCAGCATGTTCCATTTGATATATGCCATAACTGCTCGCTTCCTGTCTCTAACGCGAAAGCCTTGTGGTATAGATTCAGAGGTAAGACCTACTAGTGCAGACTATGCTACGAAACTCACAGATCGCAGCATCATCTTGTTGCAGCTACCGAGCCAATGGACTATATCTTAGACCAGCACAACCTTGCGACCGTACAATTCCTTATCTTGCTCGGAGTACACGGCCAGAGGTCACCTTATGGTGCAGGCGCCTGGTCCCAGATTCGATTTGCAACATCCGTGTGCATCGAGATGGGCTTGCACAGGAAGAAGACGGTGATGGACTCCCCTGCACATGCAAGGGATGCAGAAATTCGGCGGCGTAATTTCTGGGCGTGCTACTGCCTTGATAGGGTGACTAGTATTGTGCTTGGCAGGGCTTTTGCTATCGCTGATCGAGACATTAACGTCGAGGTATGCTGCCAAACCAAGTTATGGTGTATTCACTGACGTGTTCAAAAGCTTCCTAGTACCAGTCCTGAGTTCTATACTTTGACACACTCAGAAGTTCCAGACTCGGATAAAGCCCAGTGGTCAAATATCGAGCCTTTCATACACATCATCAAACTCGACCAGATCCAGTCACGCATTCATAAAGCAGTATTTCGCGTTGATAGAGATGTCTTCAATGGGACACCGGAACAGCGGGCTAAACTTGACCGAAAGATGGCTGCCATTCGGAGCGATCTGGACGAATGGCTGCGAACCTATCCGCAGACACCGAAGAAGGAAAACAAGATCACCTGGATGTACGATCCGGAAAGCGCATATCTTGACGCACGAGACTTTTATGGTGTTCAGTATCACAAAGCAATGCTGTTCCTTTTCACCGTCTTTCTTCCTACACTCGACACATCAGACATGCGCTTCATCACATGTGCGCGCTCAGCGGCTTGTGTTTGTAACGCATACAAGCGATTGAGTCAGAACCGAACACTGACCTACACTATGATCTCCCTCCATTCGTGCTTCGTAGCTGGCTTGACACTGGTGTACTGCATTTGGCGGGATCGATCTCTCTTTTCCTACGATGTTCTAGAGGCAACACGGGCCTGCTCACAGATCTTGACCATCTTTGGCGAGAAATGGCCCGGTGCCGTCAAATATCGCGACATCTTCGATGCATTATCCGGAAGCTTGTTCAAGACGATTGTCAACTCGACGCCTACTACGACGATGCACGGTAACGGTTCGAGACCGCTGCAGCTTGATATGGATGCAGAGCCTGGTATAACGCCGCGGAGTCGACGAGAGAGTCGCGAACAAGCGTCACACCTTCCAACGTATAGCAACAAACCTACCATGTCGCACATGGTCACGGACGCTGTGAAAGAGGCTTTTATGGAGGTTGATGAAGAGGCACCCGGCGGATGGCAAGGGTGGCGTATGTTCAACGAAATGGTAAGCGATGATACGACCTCTGCAGCAAGTGCAGCGATGCGATTCGATGGTGTGAGTCAAAATCAGACTGAGATGAGCTGGGATGCTTACGATGGTTCTGGATTTTATGGCGTGGATCCAATCCAAGACGCAGCAATGCAGATGGACAGCCGCGGTATGGTGGATGGTAGTCAATGGAACTTCGGAGAGTATAGATAGGCAAGTTCATAGCCGTCGTCCTCATTTATATCATTCACAATGGCCTTTTATGTGCTGAAGATGATCCAGGTTCAACATTCAACAATTTCTTATTGACTATCTACGCGAGCTGGCCCTTCTTGTAAGGAAACTGTTCTCTGAAAGACTCTGCTATTTGAGTCCGAGTCGCAACCCAAACCCCTTCCTTTTCCGAGATATACTTCACAAAGTCTTGAAGCGCCTTGAACCTTCCTGGCCTGCCAATGATGCGGCAATGTAACCCGATAGTCATCATCTTTGGCTCACCCGCTTCGCCTTCCTCATACAGCACATCGAAAGCATTCTTCAAATGCTCGTAGAAAGCTCCCGAGCTGCGGAAACCAGTTCCTTGGCAGTGGAATTTGAAGTCGTTGCAGTCGTAGCTGTAGGGAACCATCAAACAACCTTTGGGGTTTGCGCTACCACGCTCGTGAGGCAGGTCGGTCCAGTAAGGAAGGTCATCGGCGTATGTGTCGCTAGCCCATAGAAGTTCTTCGCCCATCTCCTCATATACGAGCGGAATCAGAGCTCTGCTCTGTGGTGATGGACGACCATAGTACCATCCCTTTGGTGCATAGCCAGCAAGCTTCTTCAATGACGTGATACCATCTCTGATGTGCTGTTTCTCAGCCTCCACAGAGAGGTTGGCATGGTCTATCCAGCGGTAAGCATGAGAAGCGATATCATGGCCTTCCTCCACGCTTCGGATGACAGCCTCTGGTTGTTCTTCTACGGCTGAGCCGACAGCGTAGAGGGTAAACTTCATCTTGTAATCGTTGAACAGCTTGAAGATACGCCACCATCCACGACGGGAACCATATTCGAATTCTGATTCGCCGCTGTAGTCGCGTTCGTTTATTCTGTGTTGTGCTGGGTATTCACGAAGGTTGATCTCGGAAACTCCATCGCCTTTCATCACAGAGCGTTCGCCGCCCTTTGGTATGTTAACGACATTTCTAGAGTAAAGAGTAACTAGGCGGCAACTTACCTCCTCATAGTTGATGACGAAAGACACGGCAACCTTGGCATTGTTGGGCCATTTTAAGCCCTGAAGACCCTTCTCGCCGTAACCTTTGAATTCGCGTGGGAAGGCATAGTCAGGTGGTGCGGCATAAACTTCAGGCATGATGAAAGTACTTGAAGACTGGGAGGTAAGACCTGGTAATAGAGGATATACTAGTTTTGACGTAGACGATACTCAGGCTTTGCGACGCAAACATATATGTACCATCAGCGGAGCATCTCGCGATAGCCTTTCCTCATCATCTACCAAGCTATCGGCAATTCTCATCCGTGACGCCTTCACGTAATCGGCGACATGCCAGGCCTTGCCGTGCCTCACGATGAGATCTCATTATTGCGGCCGAATGCGACCCACCACAGTGTTATCAGAAGAATGGAGTAGTTATCGGCTTGGAAAGAACCGCATGTGGAACATTGCCGTGAGGGGGATCGCTGAGATGAGGGGACAGGCCAATCGTACGTCGCCGATAACGACCGACTTTTGTGGGGCTGCACAGGACCTACCTATGTCGGCATACCCAGGGTAAAGCCCAGGTTGATCTGGAGACAGCTTTCTGGTACTTTGATTGTGAGTAATGAGGTACAGCGGAGAACAATCGCGTCCATGTTCCGATGTCGCTACCCCACAGGCTCTGGATGTTCCAATGCAATCGCTATCGCTTCACTTGTTTGACTGTGATGAGTTATGGACGGTGCCGAACAAGGGCATGATCGAGGGATTTTATGATATGCTGAGGATTTGGTGTCACAATATGCTAATAATTGGGTGTCACAGAGAACCTTTGATTGTGTGCAAAAATGCTTTGATGATTCGCTGTCTCGGCCGTATATCTCATGAATTCGTCATGTCGCTATTCGACTTGAGCAGACGTTGTTTGCTATACGGCGTCTCCTATCCTCGATTTCTCATCAGACATCCTTTGCTTTGTCTCAACTTCTTCGCCATGGATAATTTCTTGTTGAGGCTCATCCGGCGGTATTGTCGGCTGTGCTCCTTCCTCGTCCAGCTTTTTGGGTGCTTTCAGACTAGTGTTACCAACCCAGAATGTCAAAGACAAGCTTAGACCGGAGCAAACAGTGAAAAAGATGAAAATGTAGTGTAGGCCAAGCATATACGTGTCGAAAACGTCTTGCTTTTGGTCTTGGGAAAGACCAAACTGGTCAAGGTCGTACGTTGAGGATGTTAGTTGGCTCATCAGATCGTCTGACACGAAAGACCTGTTCGACAAGTCTCGACTGAGCGTATTTGAGAGGATGACACCGGAGATGACCAAGCCAAAAGCACCACCAATAGTGCGGATAAAGTTACGCAAGCCGGTCGTCACTGCACGATCCTCTGCGCGACTATTGGCGTACATGCCCACAAGTGTCGGCTGGAGCGTCAGACCAATACCAGCACCTTCTATGATGAGGACAACGATCAACACAGCAAGACTCGTATCTCGGTCGAATAATAAGGTGAGGCCATTGCCTAGAGTCCACAAACCAAAGCCGAGCAGGATGCAGTGCATATAGCTGCCGACCCTGTTCATGTACTGGCCTGATGCGATAGACGTGAAAGAGGTCGTGATAACCACCGGCAGGATCAAGGCACCGGAAACCAGGGGCGAATACCTGAGAACCGACTGGAAGTAAATTGGAAGGTAGAAAAAGTTGCCGAAGTACGCAAGACCTATGAGGAATGTCTGCAGATATAGTGCCCAACAGTGCGGTGCGCGGTACAGTCGAAGTGGCATGATTGGAAGAGCCACAAGTTTCCACTCGTAGAGCACGAATAGTACGCCTAACACTGCACCAATAGCAGTGCAAGCGATGAAAAATGGAGAGGCCCATGCGTAGGTTACACCGCCCCCTGATAATGGAATGAGCAGGAGCAGGGTGGATGCAATGTTTAGCAGCATACCGCCGTAATCAATCTTCTTGATCTTTTCGAGGTGATCGCCAGATCGATGCTTTAGCGGTAGGAAGAATAGGATAACCATGGAAGTGGGCACACTCATAATAGGTATTATCCAAAATACCCACCTCCAAGTCGCCCCTTCAACGATGGCGCCTCCAAGGAAGGGGCCTGCGCCGTTTCCCAAAGCGATGATTGCACCCAGCCATCCTAGACAGAAGTATTAGCATCGTGTGATTATGCGTAGACTGGGTTTCTCACCCTGATATTTGCCGCGGTTTTGCAACGTTGTGATATCGCTGACGATAATCATTACAAGACTGTTAATGCCACCGCCGCCGATACCCGCAATGGCACGTAGGACAAACAGCTGCACTGCTGTTCGCGCGAAACCACATCCAAGGTCTCCCAGAGCCATCAACGTAAGACTAATCAGTAACAGATTCTTACGACCAAAGATATCCGATAGACGGCCATTGATCAGTTGGAACGCCGTCGATGCGATGAGAAACGATGTACCGATCCATGATGTTGCTGTTCCGGTGTTCAAATCCACAGCGATTGCAGGTGTTGCTGTTGAAACGCTAGTTTGGTCGATAAACGAGACGAAGAGGCAGACTGATAGAGCTGGAATGGCGATTCGGAGTTGGGTAGATGTCATGGTGTTTCTTTGCCCGCCAATGGATGCCGCATCACTATCGTCGTCATCCTCGGCTTGTTGGATGGTAGGCGAAGCGGGTGGACTGTGAAAGTTTTTCGTATGTGTTCCTAGGTCGTCTGGCTCGTCGTCTCCGGATGGCTTCTCAGCAAGAGTATGATCAACGCATATGTTGTTTTCTTTGTCGAGCTGCATCGAGTCCGTCTCATTAACGGAGGCCTGTTGGTCTCTCATCGTGGTATTCTTCCGGGATCGCAATGAGCCTCAAAACCATAGCGAATTTTCGGACGGGTATATTAGGCACAAGATCAACGGTCCCAAACATCGTGGCTAGCGTTGAAGCTGGACGTGGAGCTTCGGGAGGCTGTCCGGGCGGGACGGGGCCTCGCAATGACGCCTATTGACACCTGCAGGATCGGTACGTATTTTCCCCTCAGAGACATTGCGAGAGTAGCCAGTTACAGCTAAGCTGTGTACGCGCGTGGCAGAAATGCTGACACGCTTCGATGGCGTAAGTGGCATTGCGGATGAAAGCAGCCGGCGGAGGCAGGGGCGCCAAGTGGGTCGTTTTAGCATAGCGACCTCTTATCGGGACTTTTTCAGCCGACGCATCTCCAACCCCTGATCCTTCGTTGGTTGCAACTCCCATAGATATCGGATCAGAATGCTGAGAATGGCACTCCAAATGTCCAGCCGAATCTCGGCATCACGGGTGAGCCTGACAGACGTCGTGTGTCAGGCGGGCTATGAGCTGCTGATAACGAGTACAGCAATTCATCGTTGGGTCCTAGCTAATGTCCATAATACGTGTGATGGTCCGCAGCTACACAAGTACCAAACAACAACGAAGTATTGATATAGCGAGCAAACTCGGTTTCGGCAAGAATCATCAAAGCTTGCATATCTTTCAAACAAAATCAGTATCGCCTGCTGAGATGTCACGACTTTTTACCCCGTTGACAGTCGGGGATGTTAAGCTAGACCATCGTGTCGCTATGGCACCGTTGACCCGGTATCGTATGGACGATGACTTCAAAGCGACGCCCATGAGCAAAGGTATATGTACTGCTATCGTCGCAAAGGAACGATTTTAACAGACTGTTCTAGAGTACTATGAGCAAAGAGCATGTGTACCAGGAACCCTCATCGTCAGTGAGGCAACCATCATCTCTAGGAACGCTATTGGATGTCGGAACGCCCCTGGAATATGGTCGCAAAATCAGATTGATGCATGGAAAGATATCACAACAGCAGTACACGCCAAAGGCTGTGCGATATACTGCCAACTTTGGCATCAAGGCCGTGCTGCGAAGCCCGATACGCTAGACGAGGAATGTATTAAGATGGTCTCCGCCAGTGCGGTCCCCATGAGTCCTCAAGATCGGACACCAGAAGCGATGACCGAGGAGATGATCTGGGCCACGATAGAAGATTATGCCTCTGCAGCTAAGAACGCGATTGCTGCAGGATTTGATGGTGTCGAGATACACGGTGCTAACGGGTATCTACCGGATCAATTCTTACAGACGACCTGCAACCAACGGACAGATAGTTGGGGAGGCACTATTGAGCAAAGAGCGCGATTTCACCTCGAAGTAATCAAGGCAGTAATTGCGGCTGTCGGCACAGAAAGAACGGCAATGCGTCTGAGTCCTTACAGCGACTTTAATGGCATGCTAATGGACGAGCCCGAGCCGACCTTCAAGTACCTTACGGAAGAGTTAAAGAAACTAGGCTTAGCTTACCTCCACCTTATCGAAGCCCGCATTACCGGCAACGACGATTCGGAATGCGGAGGACAGAAGACTGTGCGCTGGATGGTTGAACTGTGGGATAACGCAAGTCCAGTCATGCTGGCTGGAGGTTTCCTACCCGATTCGGCGAAGCAGACTGTTGACGAAGCATACAAGGACTACGATGTCATCATTGCATTCGGAAGGTACTTCGTCGCCAACCCCGATCTTGTCTTTCGCGTCAAGGAGAGCGTACCGCTGGTCAAGTATGACCGTTCAGTTTTCTATACCCCGAAAACACCAAAGGGATACATCGACTACCCACATAGTGCGCAATATTTGAAATCCATGGCGAAGGCTTGAGATAGGTCTTTTGTGTAGTAGTCGCATCATACCAACCATATCGCGTGTCTTCGTTTCTTGCTCCGCAAACTCTTTTGGTAATTCCTTCTAAGCGTAAGCTCACGAAGAAGCTCACCCTCTCTAAACTGTAAATTGATACTAGAAAAGGTACTACAGAGTTACAAACCAACGATGTTACACAGTGTTGCAGACAGAGTATAGGGTGTGCAATAGTTCTCCTACTATATTCCCAAATGCCATTTTGATATCAGATTCAATCTCGACCCATTCGATGAGTCAAGGTAGTGATTGGTTCGTTGTTCTAACACTGGTAGGGCATCTTTTCTCACCCCGAGACCTCCAAAAAACCGTACTCCAGGCGCGGCAACCAAGGTGCTGACTTCGATGCCGTACTCTTCGATCCTCCTAGGTTTTTCCTGTCTAGAGCTCACTAGGGCCTCGAGCTCAGGATTTATAAAGAGAAGCTTCTTTCTTCCATAGAAGTTGTTTCGTCTCTTAAGACGTCCTCCAAACGTTACAGGTTATCCTCCGCCTAGCTGAGCAGGACTGCGCAGGTATCGCACTCACTTGTAAGTGATTCTCTTCTTCTCTAATAATCATTTCCTTCTGAAATGGTCGGGATAGATATCCTTAGATGAATCGATAATGTCTGTGGGGTCAACCCTTCTCATAAGTCGCTCTCGGCGTGCACATGTAAGTAAAAGTCCTCCTTCTAACTTATGTTTACACCACATAATAGTGCTCCAATTGGTGCCTTGGAGGCTTGTTCTCGATGTGTTGAACCTGGGAATCCTACCTAGGTACCCAGACGTACCCACGGTCTCGATCATCTTCCTGTTCCTCCGCTGTGTAGCGACCAGGACACGTTGTAAAACGAACGAAAACGCTTGGATCCGAATGGCCCTTGCGAGTTTGCAGATATGTTCCATCCATTATTAGTTCTTTCATTTCGGCTATTTTAGGCCATTTTATGTTGGATTCTAGTGGCGGTCAGCGTTGCTCGGCGAACTCTCTATCATTTGTTACCTACTTTTGTCATCCTCGAGTACGAATAAGATGTCAAACTTTATAGATGATGATTCGTATTGCTCTCTAATATGAAGCAACAAACGAAGGTTTTCAAGCAAGTCATACTCTTCGTCTCCGTGTTCTCGAAAATGGACCCATGTGACGTATACATGCCGAAGGGATGTGAAATATCCTGCTTTGCGCATCGCAAGGATGCCAGGAAGTTGTTTGTCAGCTCTGACGTTCAGCGCACGGAGCCATTCGATGTGCACGTGTTCGATGCTTTGCGGGAAGAATTGTAGAACACTTCTCTCGCTTCTATCTGGATCAGAAACCAGATACAAAGGGACTCTTATCGATTTCAAGTTTGTCAGGTTACTGAGAGGTTCGAGCTGAGCCAGACGGTATTTTGCCGGCGAAGCACCATATACTACTCGACACGCGACGGACAGGTCCTCAAGACTCTCAGAGTGATCATTTAACGCAGAAACAATGCTGCCGAACCAGCGATCCCCAGGACGATGGGGCGTAGGAAGGGTGCATTCAAACTGTTGTAGAGCTTTACACGCGCGTATCACCTTCTTGACCATGTTCTCAGAGACATAAGGTCTGATCAGCGAGAGCTTAGAAATAGGCGACGAGCGTATAGGCCATCTCCATGGAACGTTGTATACGATGGAGTCGTTCTCGTCGGTGAGAAATGGGGGCATTGCCCCTGGCGTATTTGGTCTGCAGCCCCATGAGCCGAGGGTAAGATCATCTAGGCTAGGCAGAAGTAACAAAGGCAGAACGGATGCTGTTGACATGACAGGCGTCGAGTGGAAATCGATGTATAGAGTCTTTAGATTTTGGAAATTGTGGCGCGCTGGTGAATGTCTGCCCATGATCGTCCTACCAATTCCCTCAAGAAGAAGACATGTTCCACCGATCACATTGCATGATGGCAATCGGATCCATATACGCTCCAAGTTAGGCAACCAAAAAGCCGCTAAAGCGAAGAACACATCCTCGCGATTGGCGAATCGTTGTTGACAAAGTCGAGAAGATTTCGCATCCAGCCCAGTCAATATCCACAATTCTAGGAAACGTTTCTCTTCATTGCCTTCGAACTTAGGCCAATGGACCAAGGATTTCATAGCAGGTTGCTTTTGCCGAAGAGCCTTGATGTGCAAACGAATATCAGGCTGTGATAGAACATGTTTCAGAAATTTCCATGACCATTTCAACTTGATGTCAGCTGGAGGGCGGTCTATCGACTCGTAGAGCAATGGTCTTGCGATACTATTTAGTTTCTTCGAGACGCGACAAAGAGCTGCAAGGGCAGGCATTCGACCGTCGTCGGCTGGTTCTGTCCAGCTCGTGGGACCTCTAAGTTGGCCCACGATGTGGAGGAGCAGCTCGTCGGGAATATCGTCCATGGTGGCGGTGAGTCGAGTCGAAAGTGCCGGTGGAGATGTTGAGGATGGGAAAGTTGACCAGTATGACGCCGCCTAGATACAGGAAAGATTGACGTTAGATCATGCTTGCGGAGGGCGATGTTGAAGAACTTGGAAGAAATAACTGATCATCACGTCGTCATACTCTTTACTTTTTGCATACACTTGCTCCGGCAACACCATCTCGGCAGCGTTGGCGGCAGCGGCCAATTCCTCTTATACCCGCTCACGAAGGCAACTGCACTGTGGAAAAGACTTCAGCAGGAGATTGAAGAGCACATCGGCATGGATGCAATTGGCAGCAAGAAGACAGGCGGTTGGCAGAGGGCGAAACGCTAGGTTCCTCACTAAGGCTAAGCGAACAATCGTTCTGCTTGCAGGGCTGCGCGTGTACTCGACTTTGGTTACAACTGCGAAAGAAGTAAGAAACTAGAGACACAGAGTGAGTGATTGTCCACAACTCAAGTTAAGGAGAAGTCTAAACCCAAGGCTCTTGGTAGTGATTCCTGTGCGTTCCTGCAGGTACTTTGCGCGGCCAGGGCTTTTTTGCCAACCGCGTGGCACGTCGTCAGACGCGAAACTCCCGCGAGCTTATGTACGGACAGCGGCTACCCCACGCCCACGCTGCCGGGCCCGCTCCCCGCCACTGCACCTCGAGCTCTTTAGACGCTCCTCGACTACTACTACTACCACCACAACCACCAACATGTCCGCCAAGATAGACTCAGAGACGCTCAAGCAGTACCTGGCCGACAGCCCGCCTTCTGTCGTGCCTCTGGCCATCAAGCCCCACTTCGATGCGCTGACGGACAAAGAGAAGCTCTATGCCCACCACCTCTCAGTGTAAGACATGTGCATTCATCGGCTGTCTGTGACATTGCAATTGATGCGTATCGTAGAGCCTGTTTCGCCGGAACACGCGTCGTCCTTCGCCAAGTCTCCCCCGAATCCGAGCACATTTATGACTTCATCGTCGCTCTCCACAAGCACACCAAGGGCGACTATGCTTCCCTCGCCAAAGATACCGGTCTTTCACAGGAAGAGATTGACGCATACCTCGATTACTCAGCGCAGTTCCTAGGCAACCTAGGCAACTTCAAGTCCTTTGGCGACTCCAAGTTCGTACCCCGCCTCGACCCCCGCCAGCTG
This sequence comes from Alternaria postmessia, assembly GCF_024291825.1. NCBI lineage: Eukaryota > Fungi > Ascomycota > Dothideomycetes > Pleosporales > Pleosporaceae > Alternaria > Alternaria postmessia. The sequence continues at coordinate 259,193 of NW_026260098.1, forward strand.
AAGGCACTCGCGACCGCATCCAAAGACACCCTAGCCATCTACGACAAGTTCAAGGACGCCATATACACCGGCAATGATGTAGGGAAGCTGCACCTGGGTTATCCCGGTGCAGGGCACATATCCACCTACTACCCTGATAGCCCCGACATCACCAGCGAGCAGATCTCCAGCGTGAGCGATTTCCTCGAAGGAAAAGGATTGCTTCCCGAAAACACAAGGATCAGGAAGACCAAGGACGGTTACGAGGTTCTCATTGCGTCCGCTTCGGACAGCCCAGCGGCAGAACAACGGGACTTGAAGGAAAGCGAGTGGACAATGGACGATGGAAGCAAGCTGAAGCTGGTCTTTGGTGACTACTCCAAAGAGATGGACACCATTGCATACCATATCGAGCAGGCAAAGAAATACGCAGCTAACGACCACGAAGTTAAGATGATGGAAGAGTACTCCAAGAGCTTCAGGACAGGATCACTACAGGCCTTCAAGGAGAGCCAAAAGGCCTGGGTACAGGACAAGGGCCCTCAAGTAGAATCCGACATCGGCTTCATCGAGACGTATCGCGACCCACACGGCATCCGCGGCGAGTGGGAAGGCTTCGTGGCCATGGTGAACAAGGAGCGGACGCGCGCCTTTGGCAAGTTGGTCGAGACAGCCCCACAGTACATTCCTCTATTACCGTGGGACAAGTCTTTCGAAAAGGACAAGTTCCTCAGTCCGGACTTTACGTCGCTCGAGGTGTTGACGTTTGCGGGCAGTGGGTAAGTCTTCGTAGTTTCCATCGTCTCACCACTCATCTAACACCAAACAGCATACCGGCCGGGATCAACATTCCAAACTACGATGACATTCGGCAGAACTTTGGTTTCAAAAACGTATCTCTTGGCAACATTCTTTCTGCCAAGGCACCCAACGAGAGCGTTCCATTCATCAAAGAGCGTGATCTAGCAACCTACCAGAAGTACCGAGATCCTGCCTTCGAGGTCCAGGTCGGTCTCCACGAGCTGCTCGGCCACGGATGTGGTAAGCTGCTTCAGGAGACGGAGCCGGGCGTTTTCAACTTCGATAAGGAGAACCCTCCGATTTCACCACTAAGCGGCCAGCCAATAAAATCCTGGTACAAGCCTGGCCAGACGTGGGGGTCGACATTTGGTGCTATCGCTGCTTCCTATGAGGAATGCCGCGCCGAGTGCGTCGCTATGGCGCTCTCTTGCGAATTTCCCATACTGCAACTTTTCGGCTTCGGTGACGGCAAAGCCGACATGAACAGCGAGGCGGGAGATGTTCTGTTCACTGCATACCTCCAAATGGCTCGTGCGGGTATTGCAGCTCTGGAGTTCTGGGATCCCAAGAGCAGGAAGTGGGGTCAGGCCCACATGCAGGCCCGCTTCTCTATCTTGCGCACATTCCTCAATGCTGGTGTCGAGTTCTGCCAGCTGGAATGGGAGAAGGACGATCTCTCCGACCTCACTATCCGCCTTGAGCGCGATCGCATCCTAGATCTAGGTCGCCCTGCCGTGAATGACTATCTTCAGAAGCTCCATATCTACAAGGCAACTGCGGATGTTACAGCCGCGAAGAGGATGTATGACGAAATCACCAGTGTCGAACCCTTCTACGAGAATATGGTCAGACCAGCTGTTCTGAAGAAGAAGCAACCGAGGAAGGTGTTTGTCCAAGCAAACACAGTCGAGAAGGACGGAAAGGTCGATCTGATTGAGTACGAAGCTACTAACAAGGGCATGATCCAGAGTTGTGTGGATAGGGAGTATGTCTGAACATGCGACTGTGGCCATGAGAACGTTCAAACAACCCAATTTTGATGCTTTGAGAAGTCGTATGCACAAGGACACGAACAACATATAAGAGAAAAAAAATAACAGCCGACCGAAGAGTCTGGACTTTACGATTCGTCTCCCGAAGATTTGGTCACCACGTGCAAGTGGATAATGAACATCCATATCCACCAAAGTATTGTCCGCATCAGTTGTGTCATGTCATTTGAGAATCGGACGAGCCGCGCGCGTAAGTATTCTTCCGACGTGTGACAGACGCGGAAAGCAGCTTCCGTTATGCGAATTGCGAAATGAACGAACACGCCTTGAAGTGGTACACCTGGGGTAGCCTTGCAATGGCTGCAACGTCATCTTGTCAAAGATGATGTCGTCACAAAATGAATATAGTAGGACATGTGTTTTGGCTGGAATACTGGTACCAGACACAAGGACTCCTGCTTGTTATCGGGCAAAACATTGCCGAGATTTGCTTGGGCTTGCTTGTGGTAAGTCTTAGCGCCGGCATATGGTGCGCTAACGTAGGTCAAAGTGCGGAGAGACGAAACGTGCTAGCCCGTCACATATCCGCCCTACCCGTTTCCGAAGAGAACGCCGAGGTTCACCTTATTTTCCACCGCTCAAGCGCCATCTGTATATGAAGATAAGTCAACTGACCATAACCTAGCTCAATGCTGGTCGCAAAAAGACGAGTAGCTACTGTAGGATCTAACGATTATGTGGTGTGGTCATTCGGACCGACCTGCGGATGAGAAAAAGATATCCCTTGACTACACATGCAGACAAGTACGGTCAACAACTAGATCGCATAATCAAAAACTCCGCTCACAGCGTATCCACAAGAAATTTCAGCGATGAGGTCCGTCAGGGCTGAAGGATGAAGACAGAAGAGGGGCAAGGAACAGGCGAGGTGTGAACATCAGAAGGATGCAAACATATCTCCGGTTCCTGAATCGATGGCAGCGAACCACCGGCGATAGTACCTGAAGCGAACAAAACTACAAGGATCCGGATAGCTGTCAAACTACTCAGAGGCCCTGTGGCGTACGTGACTGCGCCGCTGTCATTTAGAGGGTGCGCTAGCGCCATGAGCTGGTGCTTTACTATGCCCCTATCATCACAAAGCGCTGGTCCTTCCGTCTTGCTAATGGCGGAAATACCACTAACACGCAAAAACTACTCTCCTCGACGTTGAATCTATCTCGATGCCGACATGGGTATCGGAATGCTCTTCCAGTGGGGTAGTCTCCAAGCTAGTATAGGAAATGCTTTAAAAAGAGCAGATATCTCAATGGTAATGGGCTACCCATACTACCAATCCACTCCTTTCACACAGTCAACTTTCTTCTTAGCTTCAGGCAAGCATCTTCTCATCAAAATTTCATTATGAAGTTCTCCCTTCTCGCGCTTGCAAGCGCTTACACAGCCAGCGCCGCCGTCATCGGAGAAAGGGCAGCATATGCTGTCAAGGGCACACCTGAAGGTTTCGGAAAAGGAACGACCGGAGGTGGTAGTGCAGCATGTGTCGTTCCTTCTTCAGTGTCAGAACTGAAGACGTGGCTCACCGATAGCACTGCGCGTTGTATCGTGCTCGACAAAGAGTACAACTTCAAGGGTACAGAGGGAACTACGACTGCCACTGGTTGCCGTCCTGCCTCCAACAAATGCCCTGGCAACGGAGGTCAGGATGCTATCAACTCCGCCAACTGGTGTACCAACGGAAACGCCGGAGCGGGTGCCACATCGGTTACTGTCAAGTACGACAATGCTGGTGTGACTGCTATCAACCTGGGCTCCAACAAGTCCATCATCGGTGTTGGCAACAAGGGTGTTATCCGCGGAAAGGGTCTCCGCATTGCCAACGGCGCAAAGAACATCATCATTCAAAACATCCATATCACCGAACTCAACCCTCAGTATATCTGGGGTGGTGACGCTATCACTCTCGACGGAGCTGATCTAGTCTGGGTCGGTATGTTAATTCTTCCACTCCACGCTCACTACCAAGCTGACACATACAACAGATCACGTCAAGATCTCCCTCATCGGTCGCCAAATGTTCGTTGCCGGTTACGGTAACTCCAACCGCGTGACAATTAGCAACACGGAGTTTGACGGTCAAACCTCTTGGTCTGCTTCTTGCGATGGACGTCACTACTGGGCTATCTTGCTCCTTGGTGGCGGAGACCTCATCACTATGAAGGGCAACTACATCCATCACACCTCTGGCCGCAGCCCCAAGGTCGGTGGACAAGGAAACACACTGCTCCATGCTGTCAACAACTACTTCTACAGTAACACCGGCCACGCTTTTGACATTGAGGCCGGCGGTATGGTCGTCGCTGAGGGCAACGTATTCCAGAACGTCAATACTCCCCTCTTGAACAACAACGGACAGCTCTTCTCTGCACCTTCAACCTCCGCAAACGCTGTTTGCTCAAGCTCCCTCGGCCACACCTGCCAGCTTAATGCCTTCGGAAGCAGTGGCAGCTTCAGTGGCAGCCAAACGGACTTCCTAGTCAACTTCAAGGGCAAGAACGTTGCCAGTGCTGCAGCGGCGAGCTCAAACGTCGCCAACACTGCTGGTGTTGGCAAGATCTAGAGCATCCTAGTGGTGCATATGCAATCGCCTGCATGACCGATGCTAGGCGCGTGGCCTCCGCAAGTTTAAGGACGTGCCACCCATCTTCTCTGTATCTACTTTGCTCCATCAAAACTTTTATGTAAATATCTTTAGACAACATATAGTTGCAGGTTTCATCAAACTTTATTCTTACAGACTTGTCCCATAACCTTTAGTGCAAGCGAGCCAAGTTTTGACTATATTACAAGCATGGCAAGTACGCGCATTAGCACTCACATGACTTCAGATGCAAAGACTTCCCGAAAAACCTCCAGGTTCTTCTGCCCGATTGGTCCAGCAGCATAGACAGCAAAAGCAATATTCTCGAACCACCCTGCGAACTCCTCACTCTCCAAAGCCATCTTCATCTCCTTTGCAACAACTCGTGGCGGACACCTATAAGCACCGCAACCCATAGCACCCAGCACCAGCCTCGTAACCCCTTCTCCCGCAGCCATCCTCAATACCAACAGAATCTTCTCCCTCAGATTCTCCAAATCCTCCATCTTAACGAAATCTTTTCTTCCCTCCGTAACAGCGGGTAGACACGGCGCCGCAACCGTCATGACAGCCACGACATGGCGCTGATCTACAGGCAACTCGGCGAGCCCATTATCTAGCGTGTCCCTGAAGACGACCACGTTGGGGGACATGACGCCTGCAATAGACCCTTTTCCCGTATTAGGCCAGGGGTACCATTCCGGCTTCAAAGTAGCGTACAGCGTGCTAGAGTAGCACAAGGCCTCTTCTTGCGTTCGCGAAAGCGTGTAGCGCCAGCCGCCGCCTGGTTCTATGTCGGAGGCTAGGTTTAGGACCCCGATTTTTCCGCTACCGGGGATTATTCTCGCGAGGGCGAAGGAGTCGCTGTTGTAAATTGCTGGAGGTGTTTGCGGGGCAAGGTTTGGGTATTTGGGTGATGTTTTAGAGAGAGGCGGGAGTTGGGAGGGGATGAAGTAGCTGGTGAGGGAGCCGCCTGGTGTTGATGCTGCAATTGATGAGGATCGCGCGATGGTGTCTTCGCAGATTGCGTGACGAGCTCCAAAATTTGCCATTGCGGTGCGTTGGATTTATACGTACCCCAGACTTGTTTTATCCTTCCTGCGTTGCTGGCAATGGTTTGAGAAAGATCTGAACAGCTGCGATGAAGTTTATGTGAACAAGTAGGCAGCAGCTTTGCAAATGTGGCGCAGCTACGGTTTAGTCGCTTACCATTGTTTTAGTATCGAACAATGACTCGTCAACGGTACTTAGGTACAGGGACGTGAAGAAATACGCTATGCAGATGTCTGTCCACCCTACGGCAAAAGGTCTTCAAGCTGTGGCTGCACCACCACCCAGGTATATCAAGGTGATCGCAAACCATAGCCACTGTGACTGTGCTTACATGAAACTGTTGCAGATGATTACTCATTGATATCAATCTCCTCACGAGCAATCATACAATCTATCTTCTGATAAGAACACGGTATACCTAAGTATCTTTTCACTACTATACTGCCCATCATACCCAACACGATGTCGCTCGAGTCGCCCCTGCTGCTATGTCTGTCGGAAACCACGCCTTCCTGACGGTACTCCCTTGATGTAGGTGAGATATCTGTACTTGCGACCAAATGAGTTTCAGTTATTGGTGGTAGTATAGGCGAAGAAAAAGATGCGGATAAGCTTTTTTGGCATAGCTTCTTTGTTACCTGGAGCTGTGGTGTCATCTTGCCCCGCCTTAGCTTCCACCTCGACCCAGTATGCTTCGACACCTCTTTCTCATACATTCGATACGTCGTTGCATGAGATATCGTGTAGTGATAGCGAAAGGTATCCAACTGAGGCATTGTGTCAGCACTGCTTCCGGATCAGGAAGGTAGATATGTGTTGGGGTCACGCCCAAAGTCCAGTGCCTGCATGGTGCCGTGTTGAGCCTGCGAATCAATGGATGCCTTATGTCGTATCAATGCTCTGAGTCATCGACTACAAGCTCCAAAATGATGGATCGTGCTACATGGTCGTTTGCCGTGTTCTACGTCTGAAGTGTACTGCTCCTGGAAAGCTTCTACATGACTACCATGCCACTTCAACTTCATCCAATGACGACAGAAGACACGCTGTCCTGGACACGAGTTCGCGCACTCGCCTACTACGGTCCGACACACGACGTAGTGCACAGCGGACCTATCAGCGAAGCCTCGATACACGGTGTAGCGGATGACCGCAAACGTGAGATTGAGAAACCAAACACATGGCACTGGAAGGTCGTAGACACAGATCTCGAGCCCAGCTCCGACGACCCATCAGATAACGGCGGGCGCACAATCGCTGTGTCAGTGTGGAGTATGCATAACATGCAAACAGGAGGGGGAGAAGAGGAGAGTATGCCTGGTTTCCTGCCTCCGGAACTGCGTCTCGATGTTCTGGGGTCATTGTTGGGTCCTCTACGGGCTGCTCAAGCCTCCATCATGGGCACATCGACGCCTTACTTTATGCTGAATCAGCTGGCGACACATCCAGATCATCAAGGTCGTGGGGCAGGGAAGTTGATGCTAGATTGGGGGATGCGGAAGGCTGACAAAGAGGGACTGGTGACATATTTGGATTCGACGATGACGGGAAGGCCTATATATGAGAGGAGGGGATTCGAAGTGGTCAAGGCGCTTGAGTGGGATCGTGTGCCTTGGGGCGGTGAAGGAAAGGACTGGCATGGATGTATGGTTCGGCGGGCGAAGAGTGTAGAGCAGTAGGCGTGTGCTGTGGAATAACGAAAGTGATAATGCAGGGCATGCTGTACCACGTCGCTGGATAGCCGACTAGCCGCCCGAATCAGCCGTAGTCCGAATGCGAACGCCCGGCTCGTGGGCTACCAACCCCGCAACCTGCCCTGCGCCCACGTTGCCGGGAAGCCAGCTGGTAGAGGCTCTTTGTTGGTGGGCGTGAAGTTTGGCCAACAGCTTGACGATAGCATAGATATTCAGGCCTTGGCGGCCAATGACGTATTCTCTCCTCTCGACGCGAGCGACAGGCGCGGGTGGTCTTTGGGGCGTGCGTGCACTGCTCAGCCTCGCAAGCTTCTCCGCGCCGCAATGGCCCAGTCCGTCCTGGTCCTGGTAACATGTCCGGGCGCGGGTTGGACTATGATGCACCTGGGCAGGGGACCTGGAGCCCGCCTTGCATCCTTCTACCAAGCCGCCCTTCACCCTCCCCCATAATAACGTAACGCCCGTGGACAGGTATCAGCAAGCTCTCTACCTACCCTCCCACCTTCATCGCCGTCCGCATGTCCGCGCAGGGCTAATCGAGGGGCATGGGACGCAACGCGCGGAAGCGTATCTCGTACGGTAAGTGTCGGCTGCTGCTGCGTGCGCCGTCGCGACTGACGCCTCCCCAGTGCTGCCACTCGCCAACTCGGCCGGAGGACACAGGCTCGGAGTCAATGGCTTGGCCGTCGACCCCCAGAACTCGATCCTGTACTCGGGCGGACGTGATGGCGTAATATGCGCATGGGACCTGCATCTCGACCTCGACAAGACCGACGCCGACGACGACGACAGCGACCCTTTTGCCGACTCCAACGTCGTCGACTCCAAGCCCCCGCCTACCCAGTTCCGCAACCAGGTGCAGGCGCACACCCACTGGATCAATGACATTGTCCTCGCCCAGAACAACGACGCCCTCGTCTCTGCCTCGTCCGACATCACCGTCAAGGTGTGGCGACCCGCTGCCACGGACAAACTCCCGCCTCAGACAATCGGCCTGCACACCGACTATGTCAAGCGCGTCGCATCGCCGGGCGGCAGCGAGAACTGGGTAGCCTCGGGCGGGCTGGACCGCAAGATCAGCCTCTGGGATCTCAATGGCGCGGGCAAGAAGCTGGAAATCGCAGTGGGCGAGGACGAGAATACCGCAAAGGGCTCCGTCTACGCCCTAGCAGCAACACCCAACCTCATCGCAAGTGGCGGTCCCGAGAGCATCGTCCGCGTGTGGGACGCGCGATCAGGCAAGCGCATCACCAAGTTTGTCGGACACACCGACAACGTACGCGACATCCTTCTCGCGCACGACGGCGACACCATCCTGACTGGCTCGTCCGACCAAACAGTCAAGGTCTGGTCCATGACGGCAGGTCGCTGCATGTACACACTGACCATGCACAACGACAGCGTATGGTCTCTGCATTCAGACTCACCCGAACTCGACGTCTTCTACTCCTCAGATCGCTCGGGCATAGTCGCAAAGAGCGATGTGCGCAACTGCGCCGAGATGGACGAGGGACTTTCGCTAGCAGTATGCCAGGAACACGAGGGTGTGAACAAGATCGTCGCAGCTGGCGATTACATCTGGACTGCCACGTCCAGCTCGAGCATCAACCGATGGAACGACGTCGAAACCGCGGCCGAGCTTGAGCTTCCCGAGTCGCACAGGTGGCAGAGAAACAGCGTGTCGACTATGCAATCGCGGATTCCCTCGCCTCCTGCTGGTAGCCCTCCAAAGAACGAAGCGGCATCCAAGATACCGCTCAAGTCTCTACTGCGCATGTCCAACACCGCACCCTTCCCACGAGCGCTTGCGACCAAGGACCCCGACGCATCCACTCTAGCCAGCGCGCGCAAACCATCCGAGGTATTAGCAGCCCCAGAGCACAGTGCTGTGGGAACTGTTCGGGCTCTGCCAGACTTCACAATCGAAGGGCAGAATGGTCTCATCAAGCACCACCTCCTCAACGACCGGCGAAGAGTCCTTACACTTGATACTGCAGGAGAAGTGGTTTTGTGGGATCTACTGCAATGTGCACCCATCAAATCTTACGGCAAAAAGCACATGGAAGATGTACTACCGGAGGTTAACACCCAGGACAGCGTTGCACACTGGTGCGCCGTCGACACAAGGATAGGAACCTTGACATGTATGCTCGAGGAGAACTACTGCTTTGATGCCGAGACATACGCAGACGAGCTGGACCTAGAGGAGCAGATTGAGTTCCGAGAAGACCATCGCATAAATCTTGGCAAGTGGATCTTACGCTATCTCTTCTCCAATCTCATCGACGAGGAGATCAAGCGCGATGAGGTCTTGCGTGCAGATTTGCTCAAGCAGAAGGAGGAACAGCCGCAGCCCAATCGCCCAACTAACATCGAGCTGCCAAACATGAACATAAACGGATGGAAGGATGCAACTTCAGGACCTACTTCGGGTTCGACTATCAAGGCCGAGAACGGATTGCGTCTGCCGCACACACCAGGTCTGGCTATCGGTCTAGCTACGCCAATGGCAGCACCAATGAGTGCGGGACGCAACTCTACCACCAACCCTCTGACTCCAACCAAAGAAGAAGGCTCGCAACTAGAAAAGACACAGACCCAGCGGAGCTCGACTCAAGAAGGTGGCGACTATTTTGGTTCCGCTTCTGCTACCAACGGTAACGGAAACGGAAAGTCCGCAGAGGCTACCAAGGAAGGCTCCACAGATTCAAAAGAAGAAACCGTACAATCACCTACCGAGGCCGACACGCCAGCGAAAAAGGGCAAAGGCATGTTTGGCAAGAAGTTCAACATGGGCTTCAGCATGAAGAAGTTCAGCACTGGCACAGCCGTCCCTGAGCCTGCCAAGCCTGCTGTTGACGAAAAGGCCGAAGACAGCGATTCGCGGTCTACCAAGACGAACGAGAAGACCATCGAAGACAACTTCTACGGAGCTCTTCAACGGATACAGCAGGGCTATGAGGAGCAACTTGCAGCCGGCGCAACAAAGTTGGATACGCAGATTGCGCCCAGTTTGCCCAACGAAACACCTGTACTAAAGCCACCTGCCATGACTACCATTTTAATCCAGGAAGATCGTCCAGACTCTGGCGGTGTGGCTGATCTCTTCGAGGGTAAAGTCGGCACCCTGGGTTCGCAGGCTGACCTCATTGAGAAAGCGGCACCAATGTGGTTGGCCGAAGTCTTGCTACGGGTGAGTTGATCATCTGCATTAAACTCTACGAATACCATGAACTAACTACGACAGAACCAACTCCCACCCAAGGACATAGTCAAAGTATCCTTCGTCCTCGAACCCTTTGGCAACGCACTGCCGTCCATTTCTTCCGACGGGTACATTCCCTTTTCCCTTCCCTTCGAAACCGCAGCCTTGGCTAATTCGAAACTCAGCAACAACCGTCTCAACGCAAACCGCATGCTGCGTGCGCGCAAGATATTGGGTTACGTGGCTGAGCGCATTGAACCTGCGCCCACCAAGGAGGATCTGGAAAAGCAGGCCGAGGCAGGTGGTGTGCTGAAGCCTGATGAGTATCTGGAGCTGTATTGTAATGGACAGGTAAGTTTTCTTGTTGAAATTTGTGTTTGATATTGGTCGATGAGCGATGCTAATCTTGGATAGTTGATTCCTCCAACGATGACGCTTGCTAGTATCCGCGCACACGTCTGGCGCGGTGGCGGCGACGTACTTCTTCTTTACAAGGCCAACGGCCGCAAAGAGATCAGACACGCTCCTTATCCTGGTCCGCAGTCTGGTGCCCCGCCCGGTCCTATACATGGATTGAAGGTTGGCGCTGGCTTGAACTCGGGACCGGGTAGTAGTAATGCAAGTGAGGGAAAGCAGAGCAGCGAGGCGGATAGGAGTACCAAGGATGCTGCCATGTTTGGACCCTGAGGATTGTTGGGGCTGGGTCGAGTTGGATAGATGGAAGGAGAAAAGGCGGCTAGAATGCGGCCAAGTTGTGGACGTTGGATATCATTCTTGGTTCAGAGTCAGAGTTTTGGATAGTGTACATAGCATACCTGCTTGCCAGTAGACTCACACACGAGTCGGTGGGCTCGGCCTCATGGGCCCAAGCAAGATGGAGTCGATACCATATGCAGTCATGGACATTCCGTTTGATGCCCGTCTCCCGGCTCATCTGAATAGTGAAGTAGAATGTACCATTTCAGTCCTCGCCTACACCACCCAAGGCATTACTCGCCCATTGGTATGAGCCAAGGAAGATGGCACCACCCACACTGATCCAGCCAACGCGCGGGCCCAGGCCCGCAAAGAAAGCCCCTGGACCCGATTCTCTCATGATAGTTGACAGCATAGTAAGCATAGGCTGTTTCTCCCGGGCAAGCATCATTCTCGTTTTCAACACATCCAACGGTGTCGTAACGCCCGCAGCCACAGCGCCCGCCACACTACCCAACAGTCCTCCTTCCCATCCACTAACCTCCGTCCTCCCTGTCCTAGCCATGCGCCACTTCTTCAACGCCTCCCAGAGCGGGAATTGGATGACCGTGAAAGGCACCTCACGGATGATCGTTATCGACCACCCGCGATACAATTCCATCCACACATGCGCCAACCCCTTGGTATGCCGCTGCCTAAGCACAAACGCGAGTGCCTCCCGTGAACTCGGATGCTGACTCGCCTGCGCCCTCTGCTTGATAACCTCTGTTGGTACACGTACAGCACACGCCGCGACCTCTCCCGCACTAGCTGCTAGCATGTGTACCAGAGCCTCTGTCCCGCCATCTCTTACGTCCTCTTTGTACGGTTTTCCCTCCGCGTTGTACTTGATCGTAGCCGGTACATTTTGGGAGAATGATCGTTTTATTGTGTCGTATGTTATGAAGAAGAGGGCGGCACCGGGAGCGGAACCGACGATTGCGCTGCCCACGCCGCGGTATATGCCATTGAAGCCGCCGGCTGCGGCGAAACCGGATGCAGATTGGAGACGGGTTTTAAGCGTGTCAAGAGGGTAGAGAGAGAGGTCTACTGTCGTGCCTGCCATGCCGCCGGCCTAGGGTGGGGTGTAAGTGGGCTGTTTTGTAAGAAATGCGAAGAGTCGCACCAAATCCGATATTCGGAGGTTGGGTGGAAAGGGATGGTAATATTCTGGTGGTGATCAGGGTAAGTACTTACAATGAGCGACCGCAAGTATGGCGACTCAACCCATGCTTGTGGTGGTGGTGCTGACTTGGAGTCGAGCGCGTGCAGCATGGTGGGAAAGTAATTCGAGACCCATGACGACGTTCTCGAGACGATGAGTTCCAGGAACGAAGCGTCTGTGCGCAAGCTAGCTGCACCTTCTTCCCGACTGGCTGGCTCTCTTTAACACTTGGAATACTTTTCTGACACAACTCCCGGTTTGCGAGATTGCAGATTTTTTTATTCGTATTCAGTGGGGGGATTTCATAAAAGAACATGGCGCGTTGAACGATGAGCGGTTCGGCTATCAGTGTCAGATGTCTGGCTAGCACGAGGGTTTCGAAATGCGATGTGCAAGAGAAGGGCCAGAATGAGGAAGTGCATGGGAACGTAGATTCTGCCGAATCAGATGGAGTGAAGGATGAAAGGACGAGGTCGGTGGCCAGCCATGATGGTGCACAACAACAGTCAAAGCAAGACGAACTGGAAAACGAAAGTGACGATCGCCATAGAGACAGCCGTTCATCGAATCCTTCAGACTCATCACCAGAATCAGAATCAGAATCAGAGTCCGGATATGGTAGTGATTCTATCATCTCAGACTCTTCGTTGGATAGCGAACGTTACATCAGCTGCATACAAGAAGCCCAGCTGTCACCAGACGGTAGCTGCGTCTTTACATCAGACTATAGCCGTCGGTTTTCTGTGTATCCTATCTCGAACGACATTCTAAGCCAGACCGTCGTCCAGAATCTCGCACCTTATGCATCTCTCCACTCCTCCGATCCTATATGGGCCTTTGCTGTCAATCCGCTTTTCAACTTGCAAGATGCCAGCAGTACGACTGTGCTACTCAGTCGACAAGACACCTATATCAGTCTACACAACGCGTTGTGGGGTACCCCGAGAGCTACCAACAAGGACGCCAGTCCCGCTACAAGTGCAGGGCCTGTGGATATATCCACCCCTCTAGCATCTTATAAACTAATCAATGGTCTCACTGAAGCCGTGGTCGCACCCATCAGTCTCGTCTACTCCAACGGCGCCACCCATTTCTTTGGAGGTGCAAAGGACGAAATCGCCATATTCGACCTCCAAGAAACCGACAAACCCATCCACACGATCCACACCATCCCCGCCAAGCGTAACAAACTCAAAGGCGGCGGCCGTGGATTCAAGGGTTGGGTCTCCGCCCTAGCTATCTCTCCACCCTCGCACACCTCGCATGACGGCCTCTTAGCAGCAGGATCACGGACCCGCTACATCGGCATCTACGACTCTGTCGGCGGCAACGAAATAACACATTTCTCCCTCCCAGGAACAACAAACGGCATCAAGTTTCGCAATGAGAAGCTCAATCACGTCATGGGTGATGGCGTTTCGTCTCTCAAATGGAGTCCTTGCGGCAAATATCTCTACGTCGCTGAGCGCAGTTCAGACGTCCTCCTCATATACGACGTCCGTAACTTTTCTCTCTCCTTGGGTTACTGCGCAGGGAGGAAGGCATTCACGAGGCAGAAACTTGGTTTCGATATCTGGAATGCTGGGGCCTCACCGTATGATATCGAGGGTCTCTCGCATGAGGTTTGGGCTGGGGGAACGGATGGCATGATCAGAGTTTGGAGGGATCCGTACATGAGAGAAGGTGCTGTGGAGGCTGATGATGTCGTTTCTGTAAATAGTGGAGGGGTCCCGGTCGTGGGATCACTCGTACATGCTTCGGGAAGTTTGGCTGTTGCTGCTTGTGGAACCATTGGAGCCAAGGAAGACATGGAGGGGAGGGGGTTCAAGAGGGGTGGTGGTTCAAGACCAAGGGTGAGGGAGTGGGGGAGTTTGGACATCCTAGGGTTGGGCTGATATGCTCCATAGGCTGTATAGAATGCCAGAACGAGCAAGCGGCTGGTTCAACATATCACTCAGAGTATACCAGCACAACGGAAAACTAGAGACTTAGCGTCATTCCATCCATCCGAACATGCGAGCGTGTATCATAAACCCCCGGGTCCGTGTTGGCACCACGCTCCAAACCTTCCAACCCTCAAACGGTCTAAGCATATTGAGCAGGTTGCGCACGTCCTCTCAGTACCCTCGGAGAATACACCTACGATTCATTACTGAATCCAACACCTTTTCTACTCTTGCCTATCTGAGTAGCCCAACGTCTGGCACGGTGACAGCGCAGAAGTCAAAAGAAACAAGCGGCCTATTGGAGAGCTTGCGCACCTTCTTGCTTGTTCATATATCAAGCCACAAATCATATCTGGAATCGACAGTGAAAGCTCAAATTCCCCTTTGCGGACTGCCCATGGTGTTGTAGTTTGGTAGCGCGTGCCTTAGGCACACCGGGCGATCGGTAAGTGATCTGACCCCTCAAAAGGAGATGGCAAAACAAACCATACCCGAACTCCAAGGCTGGACGCCTGAGCTGCTATCGACACCTTGGATTTATGTTGCCTAATTGGGCAAACACTGGTTTTGTTTGATGTACTGAGCCGGTGCATAAAAATGTCAGGTGAAGCTTATGACATCTGGAACTCTCCAGACGTCCCTAGTGCGAACTTTTTATTCTCCTTACGCCATCTGGAATCGACGCGAAAACGACGATTGCCCTTTCTGGCAATTTGTTGTGAGTGAGAAGATTTGAGTATGTGAAACGCTACTGGATCTCTGCCTGGATATGAAACCGAGGTCTACAGGCGGACGGCGGTGTGTGACATGTGCGCACTACGCTCCGGTTCCGTATGTGTCGGCATGGCCCAGAAAAAGATTCGCGCCCTGATCATCCTAGGCCATTGTGTTCGTAGTAAGGTCACAGTACAGCACGAATGCGTTGTCCTCAATCCAAACCTGTCCCTGCTCCCCGATCCAATAGCCGTGTATGTCAAGTCGCGTGACATGGACGACCCAAGCTTCATGACAAGACTACCGTTGCTTTTTAGGCGACGTGTCCAGTCGCCCGCGAGAATCGATGCTTTTCCTTCTTCCTTCCCTTCTCGGCGTCTATGACTACTTCGCTACCACGTTCCGTCAGCCACGTACCAGACCTCGACCCTGAGACCCGATTTTCGATTGAAGCCTCCATCCTGGTTCGTGGATCTTTTCCGATAGCGCAATCTACCGTAATCGATGCTTCTCTTGATACCCTTCCTCTTATGGTATATTTTGGCCGTTGGACGTACGGCAACCAAGCTCATTGAGTGCTAGAGGTGTAAAGGTGTCCCGGGAAACGGGTCTGACAGCCGTTGACAGTGATCGATGGTTGGTAAAGTATGTTTCCTGTTTGGGACTTGTGCGCAAATCGTAAGTCATGTCATATACCTGGTTATCGTGGTGTTGAGGAGTTTGTGAATCGCCCCCAGACTGAAGATTTAAGCGTATACGTCAGCAGAAGAGCATAGTAATCATTGGCGCGTGCGTGTCCTCTCAAGGCACTGTCGCTGCCCTACGACTGTGTTCCGTGGGGTGCCGAAGCATGATGCGCGAGCTCGGTGCGGTGTTGTGAGAGAGTTGGAGCGCAGAGGTTGCTACGCCTTTGACGTTGTAGCTATCATGACGGCACAAGATTGAAAGAAGCTTGGATAGGTGTAGCGACGTGGTCCTCAGCCTCGCACACCCTCGTATAAGCTTCAAGCTTGCCCATGATAGGCACATATCACCAATGAAGCAATACGGATCATGACGATGAGCGAAAGCAGTAATACGCATGGCAACCAAGTAACCTCGATTACGCGCAATGTCCAGAACAAGCGAGTTGGCATGTGCCGCGGTTTCCATGTTAGCGCAAGAATGACGTAGTGGCTCGCGGATGCTTGCGCAAATCCCGCCAGGAACACGACATTGCATCACAAGGCCCACGTTTAACCCTTCCTTTCACTCTTCCCAAGAACATCATCTTCACGACTGCATCTCCCTCCAAACACTCTGTAACACTTCAAAAACGAAACGACACCTCGATTGATATCCTAACAACTCTCCCAACATGGATGTACGTATTCCAGCTCTGTTGATGAGGGATGGTGTTTGCTCAACGAAGAGAAGCTGACATGAATACCAGGTCTACTACTTTTACTCTTATGGCACTGCCGCATGGCTGGGTAAGCTTCATGCCATCTATCGAGGATACCGTACAGCTTGCTGACAGAATTCAGCAACCCAAGCCGCGCCTCTCATTGCGTCCCCAACAATGATAGTAGCACTGTTGTCACCCGAGGTCCGCGAAGCCTCCAGTATGTACACTCTAAAAGTCAAGAATGCGAAAAAGCAGGGGGTGCTAACGAACATGATTAGCTCTCGAGGTCTACTTCTCCCGCTCGCTGGGGTTTTCGCTCATCGCACTGGGCATCATGACGGTTCTACTCACGGGCTCTGTTCCACTCTCTAGTAGACTTTCCGAGGGTACGACTTTCTTACTTTGTTTGCAAAGTCCGCAACTAACACATATCCAGGAGCGACGACCAACGCCGAAGACCCCAAAGCCCCCTACGCGCTCCCCACCCTTACCATAACCGCAATCTTCCATTCAGTCGTCGCCTTCTACGGCTACGCCATGTGGACCAAGGTTGGTGTCATGTCTTTCGGTCTGGCAACGCTCGGCTCGGGCTTCCTGGCTATGATTGCGCTTTGGTGCATTTTGTTCGCTAGCAGCAATGGCCGCATTAGCAGGAAGACAGGTGCTGACAAGAGGACATCTGGATTCCCGTTCAAGAACCAAGAGGCTGAGAAGAGGAAGGCTAGGTAAACGCATATACTCAGCTTTTGTCGAAACATGGTCGATTGTGAAAGTTAACAAGCCATGCTTTGGGCGGAGGTAGGGGCATGGAAGGGATGTCTGCAGCGCTCAAGCAACAATGGGCAAATGGGCATACAATGGGAGTTATGCATGGAAGCGGGTATTGAAATATGGCATCAAAAAATCGCCAGACACGGATTAAGCCAGGCTGTACACTATGGAAGCATCAAATGAATTGGTATCTTTAATCTTGAATGTACCCAGAGACCGTGAACCGTCGATCTACCCCATAGTAATACACGAAAACTGTCAAACAAACACTAGAAGAGTGCGCCTATTTCCCCTTTCAACATTGAATCCCGTCTTTTGATTCCGCCTAGCCAGATTATCTTCCAAGCTCAACGCTGCATTAGTGTTGGAAGGCCGCTTATGACATGTCCATATATGGTGGCTGGTAACCCGCAACAAAACGATAGCGGACGAACTCCCAGGGGAAAGCTGGATGAAATAGGTCGAAGCAGGGAGCCTGCCTGTATGCTTTGCGGCCCGGTCCTTGAGCATTCTAAGCAACAGGGACTTGTGGGTGGAGCTCATCGTGGTGCCGAGGCTCCGCTGGAGGCGGCCTAGGTGGCTGGAGCTCATCCTTGATCTGTGGTCGCTGGGCCTGTACAGTCTCGTCTCGCCACCACGGTAGCTTTCCGTCCTTTGGTGCCATTGGGAGGGACTTGGCGGGAATGATGTCGTTCTCCACAGACTGCCAGCCCTCCATGTCATCTGGCATGCCTTCCTCGACTCGTCGCCGCCGCTCGGTTGCGGCTTGTGCTTCCATGAAGTTCTCGAATAGAAGCTCCTTGGCCTGCCATTCCTCCTGACGCACCTTCTCTAGCTCCTCAGCTTCGGCGCGCAGTTGTTCGCCTTGTTGTGTCGCCCAAAGCAGTTGCCGACGTAGTAGCTGGAATAGGTCTGGGACGGGTTTCGAGAGTTCTTCGGGCGTAAACTCGATGTCCGGTGGGAACTGCACAAGCGTCGGCGCGCTTGGGTTTGCGAGGTCTTGCAGGTAGACGACGTTGTTGTGTGCGTAGTCGGCATCTGTTGCAGGTGCGTTGGGCGGGATTGTTGCGCTGTTCGAGGGGTGGGAGTGTGAGGATGGGGAGCCGGGCGTTGAGGCCTTGTCGTGTGGCAGCTTCTTGGCCTCGTTGTTCAGGACAAGCTTGAGGCGCTGCTTGTTGTTTGTGGGGTTGGATGAGTGGTGTTTGGGAACAGGATCAGAAGGACGGAGGGCTTCGGTCTCGTGGACAGTTCGCATGTGCTTGGCCAGCGCGTCGGAGCGGGTGAAGGAGCGGTCGCATTCTAGCAAAGTTTAGTATACTGGGGGAGTCGAGACTGGGGCCGTGACGTACCGGGAAGCGTGCAGTAAAAGGGCTTCTCCCTCGTGTGAGAGCGCATGTGTGCCCTTAGCGCATAGCCACTGGCGTGTGGTATGCCTTTCCTCGTGCAGTCGCTCCACTCGCAGCTGTACTTCTTCTGCCTTGTGCCAATGTGATCGTCGTGGAGATGCTCGACCAGGTTGTCCATGTTCTGGAGATCACCCGCTGTGCAGCCGTCCCACTTGCAGACGGTGACCTGTTCCTGGCCGTAGTCGTCGTCTTGCGACATGCCCGGGTGGTGGTGTGGCGACGCGGGAACAGAGCCATCCGTGTCTTCAGACAAATCGCCCTCTTCTTCGGGCGGCATCGTGTTGATGTGAGGTGGTGAAGATGGCGCGCGAATGTTCAGACGTGGTCGCTTGCTTGGGCGCGGGTCGTGGTCAGGAGTGGCTTCGTACTGGCGGCCTTTGATGTCTTCGGGAAAATCATCGCTGCCGTACTCGGAGAGCTCTGAAGGGGAGTCCATGTTGGCGGTTTGATGTGAATGTTCCAGCTGCTCTGGGCGCGTTTGGGGGAGGTGAGCGTGACGACGGCTGGCGCGTTGGACGTCTAGCGGAGAGGTGCATTGACCAGCCGTTTAGCTTCCGTCGCATATTTTGGTCAGCTCTGCGCATCTCACGTCCTTCTTCCACACTTCTTCACCATAAACATCTACAGGTAAGTTTTTTGCTAGTTCCTTCGCCCCGTCTTCATGATGATCTATTCCAGAGTTCTGCAATTCTCAAGAGTCGCTTCACGGCTGCTCGAATGTGGATTAGCTCTACACTACAATTCTTTCTGATCTACTACTCTCATACACATTAAGCTTGTTGCATTACAACTACAGCGCTAACATGCTTCAGACTAGATCTGCACTTATCTATGCGGACAGCAATGCCGACATAGACTCGGGATATCGGCTACCAGTTGGGGCAAACCTCTTCAAGATCTCGTCCAGCGCCTTCTTCTCCTCGTCGTTGAGCTGCGCCGGCTTCGTGTTCTCCTGAATCCTCTCCGACGTTGTAGCACCTGGGATTGGAATGATGGTGGGCATACCCTTGGCACCGCTCTGCGCGAGTACCCAGCCGAGGGCAATCTGAGCTGGTGTGGCTCCCTTTGCCTTGGCCATATCCTCGACAGCGTTGAGTAGCTTAATGTTCTCATCAAAGACGTCGGGCTGGAATCTAGGAAAGTGATGAAGCATAGAGTCGGGCTCGATGTCTTCGTGCTTCTTGTACTTGCCAGTCTCCCATGTGTTAGCAGTAAGTCTTCAGTTGGAAAAAGATGCGCTTACCAGAAACCCGCGTCCAAGAGGAGAGTAGGCGATGATGGGGATACCCAGCTCTGCGCACGTCGCCGCCACGCCGTTCTCCAGGATCTCAGTGCTCCAGAGCGAGAACTCTACCTCAACCGCCGAGATGGGGTGTGCAGCATGCGCCTTGCGGATCGACTGTGGGCCAACCTCTGACAAGCTAATACCGCCGAGCTTGCCCTCTTTGACGTACTCGGCGATGTAGCCGACAGTTTCTTCGATTGGTGTCTTGGGATCGACTCTGGCACACTCGAAAAGATCTAGGCTCTTCTTGCCATCCAGGACCTTCAAGCACTCATCGATACTGCGCCTGATGTTTTCGCGACTGCCATCGGGCGCCATCTCGCCCTTCTTGAGTCCACCCTTGATGGACAGGACAACCTTCTCTGCGTCACCTGGATACTTGGTGAAGTACTCGTTGAGAAGGTGTAGAGAGTTGCGCTCTGGGGAGCCGTAGAGTTCGCCACCGTTCCAGTTGTTTGCGCCGAGCGAAAGTGCCGTGCGCATAGCTTCGTAGCTCTGCTCGGCTGGCGGTGGGTTCTGGCGCCATGTTAGGCCTGTGATGTGTTAGAATACTGGAATCGAGGTAGGTGATGGTTTATATACCCATGAGGCCATAGCCCACTGGGCCTACAGTCTTTCCGACGAGTTCAGGCATGTTGGTTGGTTGGTGCTTCTGTGAAGTTTCGTAGATAATGGTGGGGTAGATGGAGCTTCTATAAATTGATTGATGATGCTCAATTGCTCGTGTGGTTGTAGCAGTTGTTGTTTGATGTCCTTTTCGCCGTTCTTCCACGAAGCTCTTATATCGAATGGTAGTCTTCTCGGGCCCGAAATCATTTTTATGTAACTGGATGTGATGACGCTGGGTTCCACATGCATCTGCCGGGCCCAGATCTTAACTCCGCGCGGCCAATCAGAAGCGGGTGTGGCGTAAGAGGATGGACTTTGCACGATAGCTCCAGCGGAATGCGCGCGCGACCATCTCACACAATGTGTAGTTTGATAATTTGTCCGAAATGGAGTTGGTAAGCTGAAATCGTTATTGTGTGTTGATACGGAAGTTGGCTGAGCCGTGGAGCCGGCACTCATGATCAAGCTCAAACACTTGCGGCAATAAGAAGCTTATGCTTTTGCTAAATATCGTACTCTACATTAAAACAACATCAGCAGCTCTCTAAGAGCAGTACTAATTAGTGTTATGTCTAGTGTTATGATTCTTGCTTAGTGTAGGCGTCTTCTAGACGCCACAAAGCCTAAGCAACAGCTAAATTGTACAATATAGTACGTGCCTTTGAAGTAGACCTAGAATATTCCGGACAACCTACAGCAATAGTGAATTCATCTTAATTGTCAACCTATCTCCATGACTATACTGTAATACATGTACGATACACAAGTGCCCAAGTTTTTTGTCGATCCTTTCAACTTATAAGCCCATGCTCCAACACATTCTCACATCGTCTTCTTGCTCTCTACACCCTTTCGCTCAACGCCGTCCAAGTCCCTCAGCACAGCCTTGACAGGCCAGACAAACCCTTCCTCGACCGTGTTTGTTTTGCCCTCCTCAATAGTGACAAGGTACTCCACCAGTGCCATACCCACATACGCTCCAATAGCAGTCAGAATGTGCCACCACCCATGCAACTCAAACAAGAATCCCCAAGGCAGCCCAACATAGCGCTTAAATTGCGTGACATACGCGCAAAGGTGGAAATCGATATTCCAAAGGAAGTACCCAAACAGGCCTGTTGAAATGCCAAACGTAGCCATGCTGCCCAACTTCTTTCTGCTCTCTTCGTTCTTGACTTGCTTCTTGATCAGCGCGCGCGTCTGTTTGCTAACGAGGAAAATCATGACTGCAAAGGCGATTTCGTGCATGATGATCTCGTCGGCCCAGACATGGTAGACGGAGATGGGAATTAGACTGCCAAGGATGTAGAAGGTGTATTTCTGGCGCTCCGATTGCGTAGCACCGAAGCAGAGGAGTTGATGCAGAATGGCCCCTACGGCCAGAAACATGGATAGGTCATCGCCCATTTGCGAGTGGTACTTTAGGGTTGCGTGGAACCAGGCTGATAGGACGCCCACGCCGATTAGACCCCAGTAGGGGAATGCGAGTGTCGAAACTAGTCCGCCATCAGGTTTTGGGGCGACACGGCGGAGGCCGTGGAGGCCGTAGATGACTGGAAGTGAGTGAGTTTATGGTTCTGGCTTTGATGGAGGATTGCACGGACCGTAGGTGATGTTGGTAAGGGTGTTGATGAACTCGCCGATGTACTGTGTGATGATGTAGTCCTTCATTCATTCGTCAATCCTCATTGCATTCGTTCAGGCTCATTGATTTTCGCATACCTCTTCACAAAAGCTATACCAGGTCAGCTAAATTCAGTCAATCCAGGCACCATACCCAAACTCACTTGTGGTTCGACGTCTTGGGCTCCCAAGCTCCTACAATGTATTCATTCGGATAGTCCCATCGCAACTGCATCGTGAAGTATGATAACTGCGGGCCGCGAAGATGAGGTTCTTCTGATGCTGTGAGGTCGGTAAGGTTGCCCAGATGTTGTTTGCAATGGTTTTCTACTTGAAGCAGGACGGTTCGCGCTATGACCCCTGAAAGTGACCTCGGGATCCACTTTGCACGCTACCTAAAGACGAAAACACTATCTATAGAAACGTGCAAACCAGATAGGAGAAGGCAGAGATATCTGAAGAGGTTGGTAGAAGGGTATTGCAGATTTGTCTTCGCCGGATCCGTAGTTGTTGAGGTTCGTGGATTCCGCAAGGAGCGTTGTCGGGAACAAAATAGAGACCAAAAAAGTAAATGTGCCACACATGGAAATATGTAGCTAGCGGACAATTTTAACCGGTCGAGAGGTACTGGAAAATAGATAAGGAATGTTTATATTTGCATGTGTGCGTGTGGTATGCCTGAGTGTTCTTTGCTTTTGTCGCATGAAGTTCTAACCAGAAAGTGGAATCGTCCACGCACAAGCCCAGCACAGTTAGCAAACCACTCCAAAGGGTCAAGAAACGTTGGGGAAAGTCTGAGTGAACCTCCAAACTCGACAATACACGTATGTGATGCTTGAATCTTGTTCAAGCTGTGGAGGGCCGAGTTTTGGTCAAAAAAAGACATGTAAGTAATCAAAGCATGAGCACAGATAGCCAGAAGCTTCCCAAATGAACTAGGGATGTATCTGAACGTATCCCAAGCTTCTGTGATGTCTGTAGGGCCTCCTGTAGCCTCTGGAAGCGCAAAAAAAGGGGTCTTACCGCGACTCGAACGCGGGGCCTCTCGCAAGCTGTTGCTCAGGCTTTGTGGCGTCCAGAAGACGTCTACCCTAAGCGAGAATCATACCACTAGACCATAAGACCGATTTCTGCTGCTCTTGAAGAGCTGCTGAAGTTGTTTTGATGGAAAGAAGCAGAAAATGAAATATTATACAAAACTGCATTTTTAGGAAATCCGGCCTTTTACCGAATTCCAAAACCACGCGGAGCTTGTTGGCACGATAGACATTGACAATTCCACAAAAAATTGTGGACTTTCAGCCATCAGAACGGGGAAAATACTGCCAGTGTTGGTATGGTGGCCGAACTTAGCCGCGCAGACACGGGCGGTTCAGGGGGCGGCAAACCCGAACTCGAACACCAAAACTTTACCTGAATACTGAGCGCTCCTGTCTAACGGCATCAAACCCCAGATCCTGAGAATGCCTGGTATACCATTTGTTAGTGAAAATTCTAGTGATGCCGACTGGGGGAACCTGAGATTTGTCTCAACGACAGTTCTCGATACACTCAATCTCCGCCGTACTTGCGATTCTCTTTTGCGCGAGCATTCTTCTATGAAGCCAGGTTCTATTCAAATCGTGTGAAGAAACAAAATTCATTGTCAAAAATCTTGTGTGAGCAATGGCGCGGTCATGCGATAAACATCTCCAACTCAAAAGTCAATGACGCAGACTATTGCACGCATCACAACTTCACACGGTTTATACGCCTTCCCGAGTATTTGCCACGCACACGAAAGCCGCATGTATGTTATATCACGGATATAGGTGTCCGGTCCAGCAATCTGGGCGGTGGATGTCATGATTAACCTCTGAACGAGTTTTAGTGGTTACAGTTGCATCGGATCATATCCAGATTTCACTATCAACGTTTTTGCATCCTGCGCAAAGCTTTTCTTGACCAAATTTGTGCTGTCGACTGCTTGGATGACTTTTCGAACTTGGCCTTGCATTGGCCAAGTCCTGCGAACATAGCTACATACTAGAACTAGGATTCATACGCGTAGCCGTGTCGAGTGGCCTGATGTTAGGGTCATTTCGCTCCAACATTCCTACAATGTGATGGTTCGTGGTTTGATGCGCAATTAGTTAGCCCGAGCACGAGGAAAGGCAGAAAGGATCATCGATGAGCAAACCCAACGTTCCCGACGTCCTCGTAACCCCGATCATGACAAGGTTTATTGAATCGCAGCTGCGCAAATTCCAGATTTGCCTCTAATGAACTGTCAGAATTTGGCAAGGCCTTTGTCAATTTTACCTCCCATACATCATGTCTTTCGTCTTGAATCAACCACAACATTGTAATGCGATGCGTGCGAAGCTGCATGCCAATAACAACATCGCGATGCTGAGTAGAAATCGGGAGATGAGGGCGGACGTTGCCAAGCAGAGGAATGATCGCGCCCCGTTCGTTCACACCACTCTGTCGCACTCCTGCCCAATCACCCAACGACACGCGGAAACCATATCGCATCAGGAAATATTTCCAGTTCACATGTAACATCGTCGCATTTTAGCAGCCTTGCAACGTGCCATCGGACCCCGGAAAGCTTCGTAAAAGAGCCGCCGGTTCGGCTGCGGCGCCACTGACGACATCGACACTGCACAACGCGGGTGAGGCGATCTCCACATCTCTCCGACTTTGAGCGTCCGTGTCTCCACCTCCAGTCTAACCCCAACATCTCCAGACTCACTATTTTCCACGAATCAATCTGGGTCCGACACTGACTCGATGTCGTTTCTCTCCGATATTCAAGACGGCTGGCTTCTCGGCGTGCGGCCGCTATACCCATAACGGTAAATCCGCATTTTAACCATTTTACCTGGCCAACGAATGTGTCAGTATGGGGAGCCTCATGCGGAGCAAGGACTTCAGTGGAGAAGGCTACTTCAAGCGAGATGATTATCGCGTTGAACAAACCGGCATGTAGTGCCGACTGCTTGAAGCTTTATATTCAACCTTCCCCGCGAACGTGGGTCGACAGGTCAGTAGACTGCCATCTTTGCATCAACCCAAGGCTCTGGAGAGGTTCTAGTCAAGATGTTTGAAAAGTTCCCCAAGATCTATAATGTCTACTTTTTGGCAATTGTTGCCACGATGGGAGGTATGCTCTTCGGATTTGACATCTCATCAATGAGTGCCATCATTCCATCCAACCAGTACCTGTAAGTCATGACTGTCGAATTTGTTAGCACATCCACTAACTCTCGACAGCGACTATTTCGACAACCCATCTGGTGTTGTCCAGGGAGCCATCGGCTCTGCACTTGCTGCTGGATCAGTAGTCGGTAGTGCTATGGCTGGTCCCATCTCTGACAAGTTCGGTCGTCGCGATGCTCTTGTGTTCGCCTGTCTCTGGTGGCTTGTCGGCACCGCCGTACAGGTCGCTTGCACTGGTCGCGGCATGCTCATTGCCGGTCGCGTCTTGAACGGAGTAACAGTCGGTATCACGTCATCTCAGGTGCCTGTGTACCTTGCCGAAATTTCGAAACACTCGCAGCGTGGTGCCATCATCATCATTCAACAGCTCGCTATCGAATGGGGTATTCTTATCATGTAAGTGAATTATGCACGAGGAAAGTAGCTAGGCTCATACTTTCCAGGTACTTTATCGGTTATGGCTGTACGTTTATCCCTGGCGCAACCGCTTCGTTCCGCACCGCTTGGGGAATCCAGTTCGTTCCTTGTGTCATGTTCATGATTGGCCTGCCATTCCTTCCTGAGTCTCCCCGATGGCTTGCAAAGGTCGACCGCACAGAAGAAGCGATCCGTATTCTTGCCGCCATTCAAGCCGACGGCAACATCGAAGATCCTTATGTTATCGCCGAATACGAAGAGATTGTAACCGCCCTTACTGCTGAGCGTCTAGCTCCCCAAGGATGGAGAAAGTTCGTTGTGAACGGCATGTGGAAGCGAACGCTTGCTGGTTTCTCTGTCCAAGCATGGCAACAGCTTTCGGGTGCCAATGTCATGACCTACTACGTTGTCTACATCTTCGCCATGGCAGGTCTCCAAGGCAACACCAAGCTCATCTCATCTGGCGTACAGTACGCCTTGTTTATTATCTTCTCGTCGATAATGTTCTTCTTTGTCGACAAGATTGGCCGCAGAACACTTTTGGTTTGGGGTGCAATCACGATGGCCTTTTGCCATTTTGTTGTTGGTGGAGTTTTGGGAGCCCATTATACCTATGTACCCGATGGTGTCGGCGGCGACAAAAACGTCGTCATGGAGGTTACCGGGTCACCCGCGTACACTGTCATTGCGTTCTCATACCTGTTGATCATCGTAAGCAACGTCTTTCCGTATCTTGTAGAGACCATACTAACCCTACACCAGATCTACGCGCTTACGCTTGCGCCGATTTGCTGGGTCTACGCCGCTGAGGTGTGGTCACTAGAGACCCGCGCCTCCGGAATGGGCATAGCTGCCATCGGAAACTGGCTATTTAATTTCGCCATTGGACTCTTCATTCCGCCCGCCTTCATCAACATTAAGTGGGGACTTTTCGTAGTCTTCGGAGTACTTTGTGTTCTGGCATCCATTCAGTTCTTCTTCACATACCCTGAGACTTGTGGCAAGACTCTTGAAGAGATTGAAGTCTTGTTTAGCAAAGAGGGCCCACATGCTTGGCAGACCAAGAAGGGCAGCTCACACCTCGCTCAGGACGTCGAAAACGTTGCAGCTGCGCAAGCCAAAGGCGACGCCCTTGCCACTATTGAGAATATTGCCAAGAAGGAGAAGGACGAAACTCAGACAACGGAGGCTGTATGAGCGGTCTTTGGCGTGTATTGGTTAGTGTATATATTACAAATTAGTCTCATACTTGACTTCTTCTCGTTGATTCAAACGCCTTCATTAAGTGACCTGTCACATTCGTGGCTAGTGGTGTGCAGTGCGAAACGTGTAGCTACTGCAATAAGGCTACGTGGTTACCTAGCCTCAAACACGTAGTCCCAATGTGTTACCTTTTCATGTAATGAACACTCTCTCACGCTCATCCTGAACCTCACCCCGACACCATCCATCGAAACGACTAATTATGTGCCACTTCGTTCGCATCCACTGTGAAAATTGCCAAGTACTAATGAGACGTCACGGAAGCAACTGCAGTCACGGTCTCGCTATCTTAGGCCCTTTAGGTCTACATTTTGAATGTGCCTCTCTGATCAACAACATCGCACCGGATATCGACATTGCAAAGAGCCTATGTCATGAGTGCAGAATGAAAGGGGTCGAGGACAAGTACGACATTTACCGCAATCTATTTTCATGGCAGCCTGGATATAGACGCCAACATTGGCAGGGTACAGATTGACCAACAATAGACCATCGCACGGTAATCATGAACTCAGTCTTCCGAACCTGCCTAGATACTCCGCTGTCGCCTTCACTAGAACTTCAAATGCAACTACTAATCCCAAACCTCATTCCAAAGTCCACTCCGTTTCAAAATGTCAACGTCATTCCCCTGAGCAAATTCCTTCGCCCAGTTCTCTCCATTCCACCTTTCCCACGCGCTTCTTCTCCTCAGCTCCCCCCACTCCGAACATTTCGGTGGATAGGACTTTCCCATCTTCCATTCACGCACCTTTTCCATGATGTCGGTGCGTCCGACGCTAATCCTGTTTTTGAAAGACATGGGTGGCTTGACGCTCGCGTTGAACAATGCTTGCTCTCGCATGCTCTGCAGTTCTTCCTTGTAAGCAGATATCTTGCCCTCACGTACATTGAATGCTTTGGGAAGATGACAGCGTGGGATGGGTATTCGTCTCCTGACAAGGTCAATCGGATGAGTGGGTGTTGAGATTGTGGAGTCTGAACTCGAAGATGAGCTTTCATCTTCATCTGAAAGGTCGGGGAAATCTTCGCCGTATATGACCGCTTCTTGTATCTTCCCAATATCTGCGTTCCGTTTCTTATTCCTCTTCAGTAGTCGAGTGACACCATCCGCTAAATGCGCGTTTTCCACCTTTGCTTGTTCAAAATTCC
Source organism: Alternaria postmessia (assembly GCF_024291825.1). NCBI lineage: Eukaryota > Fungi > Ascomycota > Dothideomycetes > Pleosporales > Pleosporaceae > Alternaria > Alternaria postmessia. The sequence continues at coordinate 287,235 of NW_026260098.1, forward strand.
GTTCAAGTGCTATACGCTCTTCCTCCACGGTTGCGAGCTTCTTCTGTAGACCTTCGACTTCCCAATATGCTTCGTCATTAGTCTTCTTGTAGTAGTCCCTAATGTATCGGAGAGTCTCCTGCCTTTGCTGATCGGTACTGGTTTCGAAGGCGTGTGTGCGTTCTTCAAGTTGCGACTTCTTTTCTTCAGAGTCTTCTTTCCACCCATTCGCGTCTCTCATCAACTGATCGGCTTTGGGACGCAGATCTGCAAGCTCTTCTTGTGCCTTGGTGAAATCAGACTGCAGCTTTTCGTTCTCTGGGTGAAGATGCGACAAGACCTTCTCCACCTCGGCGAGATCCTGCTCTACTTCTTTGCGCTTCTGTCGTTCTCGCTGGTAATATTCCTTGAACTCATCTCTGTCTGACAGCATCTCCGGCGAGAGCAGCGGGCTCTGTAGACTAGAGCTTAGCAATTCCTCTTTCTGTACGACCATGAATTCTTTTTGTTCAACAATCTTGGATTCTAGATCCGCTACTTGACGCTCCAGTCCCCTGCTCTTGCCTTGCCACTTCTTGAGATCCTCATTAAACGTTCCAATCAATTGGGTGATCTTAATCTGCAACGTTTCTATCTCGGAAGCTTGCGCAAGACTTTCGTTGAGGGTGTCGGGGTGGGGGATGGGTACGTCATCGCCCTGAGATACACTTCGAGACATCAGGTCGACAATCTGGCACAGCTCTTTGATGGACGTTACCTGATATTTTAGCTTCTCTTGAGTATCCCTGAGCTGATCATCAAGATTCTCACAACATGCATTTGCATCACTCCGCTCTTTCTCTTTCTTGTCGACTGTCACTCGAAGCCTCCGATTCTCCGCTTCAATCGCTTCAAGAGCCGGTAGGTTTGGCTCGCGAGCATTGCGCGCTGCGATTAGATCATTACTCTCCCGGAGTTGTGTGACTAGCTTGTCGTTCTCTTGTTTCAACTTCTTAGTGTCGTCTTTGACGGTTTCTAAATCTGCTTGTACTGTACCACATTGTCGTATTGCCTCATCACGCTGTGTCTCCGCTTGAGTAAGTTCGTGTTGAAGCTTTTCCTGTTCTGCAAGAATCTTATCTAACGCGATGTCATTGTTATGGGTAGTAATCGCAACGGCACCCGTCCCGTCTTCTTCTGTACCGCGTTGCGACATGCTTTCGACCTGGTCTTGGGGTGTTTCGATCTGCGGTTCAAGATCCTTGACATAAACCTCTTCTAATGGCAACGCTGTGCCATGTTTGGTCAAGGGAGAAGTTTGGTCTGGCGATACGTCAAACCCAACCTCATGCTCTTCAACGTGACACTTGGGTGGCTCTTTCTTTATGAAAGCATCTATCTCTTCAAGCTCTTTCTCCTTATGTATAAGCGGGTCTTTTTCCTTCTGTACTTCCTCTTCCTCAACTTGCATTCGCTGCTTTGACGATGCTTCCTCCAGAGCTTCATTTTCTATCACAGGTAGCTCTTCTAGTCTTACTCCGACGTCCTCTTCCTCTTCCTCTTCATCAGACACACCAAAAACAAGACTCTGACTTCTTGTTCCGCGATGCTTCTCCATCCGTGACGAAGTGCCGCTTATACGATCATGGTTCTTAGGGGAAGGAGATCTAGTAGTAGGGTGCCGGTTCAGACTCGGGCGTGGGCTGACAGGCACAGAGGGCGTTTGAGACTGTATGTTAAGACCTGTCCAGCCAGGCAGTTCTTTGCCCAAAGATGGTTTCTTCACAAACTGAGCAAGCTCGATCTTTTCGTTCTTCTTCGCTTCTGAAGCTTTGGTAGGAGCAGCAAACGACGATACATTCGATCGCAGTGAAGATCTGGGCATATTATGCTCCTCTCTTCGGGTATGCTCTTCGACGGCACGGCTCGATGGTGTATCACCGTTCTGCTCCTCCTCTTTCCCGTGCATCGGGTCTGCTTCTTCATCAAGAGAAAATAGCGACGTAGGTTTATTATCCCCATCAATCTGCGAAGGGTCGTCCCGCGATTCTTGCCTTGCCTTGTCGCTCATATCTAGGGTACCCGTCAATTCGTCACCCGTACGAGACTCTTGTTTTATGATATGTTTGCAAGATTCCTATGCTTGAAGTATTGGAGTTTGGCTTTCAGCTCTAGTTTGATGGACGCATTCTATCCGTCCTTTTTCATTGTCGGACTATACATTGTCTCAAAAATTCTTCTGTGTAGCACAATACCTCTCACCCTAGAGCAACTGCATACCATCTGATAGACATAGTGAAACATCTGAGCGATACAGCAAAGCATTGTGAGGACGTGATAGCATAGTGAAGGTCGATGGAATACCATGAGCATTCCAACGAGTGACGCGGGTTCTTCTTGTTGGGACTTTTATCGTAGACTTATGCACAAATCCCAAACACCAGCCAAGAAGAGGTTTTCTAATTGGTTTTATAACAGCCCTTGATTCCCTAGCCAAGTCTCTGAACGATACACATGCCACATGACATGTCTGTTTCCGTTGCTAGAGCCACAAAATCGCGTATCAGGCATAATCCATCCTGTGTTGCATGTGCAGTCTCAGTACAGTGATAGGCACCTCAACGAAAGTACGTCTGTCAGAAGAAACACCAGCTAGCAAAAACCTACACTTCTGCCACTCCTTGTGGAAGTCACCATTACCCACATCAGGCTGGCAGCCGTTGCGGAAGGCGCTTGCCCAGCGACTGGGGTAAGCGTGTGAGCGGAGCGTTAGTAGCATCACGTGCTAGCGCGTACCGACTCCATGGCGTGGCGTAACACAATGCTAGCTGGTTGTGGAAAGACCCATGTCGCTTTTGAGCCGCATCAATGCAACGGGAAATGAGTTGAGTTGTGATTTGAGTATTGCTAGCGCCTTACCCAAAGAAACAGAGAAGCAAGCAGGATTGACAAGAGGTAAGTGAGGGGTAGAGCGAGAGGCGTGTCCTAAGGCTGACAGTGGCGCTGGGTCTACGACAACCTGAGGTGAACCGTTGAAAAGCGATCATTGAGCGTAGGCCCATGCTTGGTGGATCTTGCACGTGTTGTGACATGTCTTTCCCTGTGCTTCCTTGACGCTGGTGTACCGCTCGTCACAAACCTACTTTAGCCGGGCGAGTAGCCGAGATAAGCGCTCTAGCACTAGAGGCGACAGAGCTCTCTCGTTGCTGGGTGGGATGTTGGGGTATGCCTAGACGCGAGAAATGTATGATAAGCTTTCGCTCTGGAGCTGCGTAACCGTTTGTTACCCCTGTGCCGTGTCTTCTGATCGCGCTAAAACGGGTTAACTCATTGAGAGGAGTTGAGGAATGCCGCACATCGTGCGATACTTGCATGAGATCCATACCAACCATCATTGTGAACGTCGGTACCTCGCGGCATAGTTGCTCGATTCAACCGCGACCGTTGGCCTACTGCAAGAACGCATACTAGCGTACCAATTCCGCCTTCTTGTGCCGAGGCGTGTATACTCGATATGACTGGGCATATGCAGAGTGTAAGATGTCATATAGATGCAGCTTCGATGCGTGTTTGCCGGTGGCGCGGCACTTGTCATGCTGTGAGCAGAAAAGGTCCGAAGCTTGAGCATAGGATGTTTCGAGCTCGATGATGCTGGTAGTTCCGATCACACTATCGACGGCATTCCCGTGCCATAAGCTCGTTCCATGGTAGCAACGCTGGGAAAGTGGGGTAAACCGCTAGACCCTTCCTTACAGGAAGATGAGAGCTGACCTTAGTTCTTAGCCTCCGCGGAATGGGACCACATCGTCTCTTCATTCGCTATTATTGCAAGGTACCGAGTGTTTTAGAGGAATATGGTGGTTGTACAACGTATCGAGAGGCGCGGACAGGTGTGTGACCGACTTGATTTGGCTCCATGACGGGTAGAGCCAACGGAGCTTATCTTCCTAGCTCAGCAGACGGGATCATGGTGTTGGAAGATGGTGAGAATAAAATCTCAAAATTGCCATAGCTGGCAAAAGTCACCGGAGATTTGGCCTGTCTGAGCAATGCGGAAGTCGGTTCAGTGAAGGCAGACATTGACAGCTACAGCGTCGATCACATGCACATGTGCTCGAAGGCTTCTCTCCAGGCCTGCCACTACGAGTAGCTCGAGTTGCCACTGCTGTACACACTATAGACACCTCCTATGTCATCTGACGTAGGCTCTTACGGTACTGTGAGAACATCGTGTTGTGTTGATAGCACGTTTGGGTTCACTTTTAGGTAGACCGGTCAGAACATGCATGTTCAAACATCACAGACGCATTCAAGCCTCCTGATTCAAAGCAATGTCGCAGACAGTGGACCCACTGATGTTTCGCGCTTGCTCAAACCAATCACTCTCGTCTTTGAGGCTCGGTCAAACCTGATCGCCCCAGGTCGGAACTGTTTGGTTATCGTGCCGAAAAGGTGATAGTACGCATTCCAAAGGCAGGTCCCCATGTCAACACGATCGACCGGAAGCAACCGAACTTTTGCTCTATGCATGCAATATGCAGGACGTTGCCCAGCTGTCCGCGACCTGTCGCCCAAGGATACGGAGGACTAATTGACTGTGACGGACTTACCGAAAAGCTCGTCGGCACGGAATATTGGCCTTGATAGCCGAACAGACAGGATTGACGGAACCACTCTAGGCTTAAGCGGTCAACGCACCTAAGCCTCGCCGCGGAGGCGCACTGTGACCAGTATGTCGGAATTACTGTGCTGGTTCTTTGTCCAGGAGACGTAAAACGATGATAAAGCGTTTGGGATCAAGTGTTTGAGTAATGCCTGGTTTGACGCTGCTTGAAGATCGATTGTATAGATGGATGTTGGCGCGCGTTGTAAAAATTAGATCTCGTGGTATCGTGGTCAGCCCTGCCAAGCACGAACAGCTGTCAGGGTACCGGCATGATAGGATGCAGCCGTCCGTAAAAAGCACGCAGGGCCTAGCTACGTAGCGAAAGAACCCAGATTTTGGTCGGCCAACCGAGTTAAGCCTTAAGAAAAATGTGGTCATGTACCATCTATGTCATTGGTTGCCCAAGAAAGGAGACCGTCAGCCGCCGGTGATGCAATTGGTGCGAAGAATGCAGCCCATGATCTTGTCGAGCACAACTCCAAGGGTCGCTCTAGAGGCTAAAGATACCAGTGAGCGTGTGGCTTGCTATAGCGAGCGCCCACTGCATATCAGTGCTGCAAGCCATCGTAAATCCCTGTCGAGATTGGTAGACAGCTTCGTAGGGTAGGCGAAAGTTGGACAAGGGCGCCCAAATTGAGAGTAGCTCCCGTTCGTAGCAGTCGCTGTGGAGGGGCTGAGGGCCGCTTTCAACCCCACAACAGTAGGGAGATGGTATTTTCGACTTCGAAACGTGAACGGACCAGAGGGCTAAGTCTTGCGCCATCTTGTAGGTATTGAATCGCTTGGGAGGCCTGCGATCCAAAAGCAGCGCGACTTCTCAGTGTGTCAAGCGCGCCCAGGCAACACCAATCCGGTAGGCCTTTGTCCGTGTTGAGACGAACAGGTACACTATACACTATAGGTGAACAATTGACCTCGAGGTTTAGTAGTCGCTACAAATACCTTCTGAGGACTGACCCCGGACAAAGAATCCTTCTCCGTTGATTTGCCCTTCACACTTTGCTCGAGCTCTGCCTTCGCCACAAAGACACGGCCGAAACAACACAACTCAAACACTCCAGCAGTGTCTGATTTGCAAATTGGCATCACGTAGTCGTCCACGTTGATTGTCTCTGCGCCAAAGCCTTGGTGCCGGTGAGAAGCGGGTAACTGCAACAGGTTCGTTCCCTGAACTCTTTGCGAACTGCTATGCATCATTGCGACGAAGCAAACCCAGCAAAGGCCAACATAGCCGGTATCATTACTGACACATATCAGCACCATATCTGGAGAAGAGCAGACTGGTTCGGCATCGTCTCAAGAAACCGAAAGAGCCCTTTCCGGTATTCAGAAACAACGATCCCCAATCGGTCTTCAGGCTCCGAGACTTTAGGCCAACAGAAGACTCATTCCGCTCAACCCAGTTGCGCTTGGTCTTGTTCATCACCAACTTCTATCGCTTATCTGTGTTGTTGAGTTCAAAACGAGGCCAATCGGTAAAAGTGAACAGAGCTTTAGCCAGCAATCTCCACCGTCGCAGCGATTGAGTAAGGCGTTAACACCCGCTATGATGAGAGGTGACACGCTCATCCAACAACACCCCCCTACCCCACCGAATGCCGGGTCGGAGTACCAGACCGGTCTGCACCAGGTTGCGCAATACAACGTAGATCGCGGCTATCCATTCGGTGAGGCAGGGTATGGTTCTCCCAGCTCGGTGGCGCGCGAAGGGATCCCTTCACATGTGTCACATGCCGACAACCACTCTCGTGGGCTCGGACTAAGTATACAATATGTAAGAGTCCTTACATCCTTGCATATATAGCCATGCTGATCAAATTACAGGACGGGTATGGTCCACCGGCAGAGTACTACCATAACGGCTCGTATAACGGCATGCCCGTGAGCAAATATTGCTGGTCGTGTTTGACTTGGTTGCTAATGAATGCCAGAATGACCAAGCTCTGTTCTCGCCGCCGACGCCGAGATCATCGAACGGTGATGATTCTGGACGTAGAACGACCCGCAGCGGACGAGCCACGACGTCGTCCAGCTCCCCACGTCGGAACGAAAGCAGCCCTCGACCGAAGGCGACGCCTAGAGCTAAGAAGGCGAAGGCGCCGAAGAACGAAAAGCATAAGACCCCCAAACTGACTGCGCCACTGAGTATCCTGACGAAGGAGCTACATCATATCCCAGTCAAGAACATGGAAGAGTGGGTGAATAGGCCAGCGGACGTCAGGAGACGGGAAGTGGAGAAGAGGAACGGATATATCACTCGTCCCATGAACTCGTTCATGCTGTATCGGTCGGCGTTTGCGGAAAGGGCCAAGTCATGGTGTCTTCAGAACAACCACCAGGTCGTATCCTCAGTAGCGGGAGAGAGCTGGCCACTGGAGCCTCCGGAGATCCGTGAACTGTACAACGAATACGCAAAGATCGAGAGGATCAACCACCAGAACGCACACCCAACATACAAGTTCTCGCCCAGCAAAACAGCGGTTCCGGCGCGGAAACGAAGAAGCGAATGGTCAGACGAAGAAGAACCTAGCGATCTTGACGATGCTGAATGGGCTCCTGGTAGTGGCAGGTCTCGCTCACGACAGGCTAGGAGAGTCGACCGATCGTTCAGTTATCCATCGAGTGGTGTTGCTGCAGAGTACTTCGACCACTCGTTCGGTCCAAATGGTAATGGTATTAATCGATCCTCCTGGGAGGTAACGAACGAAGGCAGACCGATGCCGATGCCGATAAGCCACAACGAGCTCTACAACCAGTACTACCAGACTACTGCATATCCCAACATGCACATGAGTCCGAATTATGCAGACGAAATGCACATGAGGATGGTAGAAAGCCCACCATCTTCCATGCAGTTTCACTCGAACCCGTCTATGCTGGGACTGCCCGGAGGGAATACGAATGATCTTCTGCTACAGTCGGATCTCGGCACACCATTCGACGAGGGGCAACTGGATCCAATGTTGTTGGCCTACGATGGAGGTAACCACTCGGATATCGATCCTGCAGCACTGCAGAACAACGTATACCAGAACGTCCACCCGGAAATGCAAGGAGATAGGCTTGAGCAACACAACCTCGGCGGTTTGTTAGATCTTTCACCCAACGAGTACCAATCCTGGCAGTCAGATCCAAACATGGTATCACTCGAACAAGAGTCGGAGTTTGACAAATGGATGGGCGAGCAGTGATCTATATCATATTAGCTGGTGTCTTTGGTGGTTGTATCGCCATTGTATTTACGTGCGACGTTGTTCCGAAGCGATGACCATTCTTTTCAGCATCGTAGGGCCTCTGGCGGGCTCTTGTACGGTGAGCAGCATTCAAGGCGTTGATCGAACCAAAAGTTCCGGGACTTAGAGCATTTAGACATAGTGTTATCGCGTATGTAGACTGAGATGTATATATTAGTGTTCAATCAGCCTTCTTCAATCGTCTCGATGTAGGGACATGACGTGACATTGCATCCCATGTAACATGAATCCATCGCGCTCCATAGTGACGACGAAGGAAATACCACTAGCGGAGGGTTTGAAGGTGCTGGCGAATGAGCTTGCGTGGGTTGCTGGTCTTGTCGAAGGGGTTGCCGGAAGAGTGAAGTTGGACTCGACAAAGCCAAGGCCCGTCCAGCCCCACCTGTCCCCGCGTCGCGAACGCGCCTGTCTTGGTGGAAGAGAGGGTCCAAGAAATATCCACAGCAAGATATAGACGTCAACTGCCCTAGTATTGCCCGATCAAGCACCCACAAAACCACATCCATCACGGCGCGTCATCTCGAGAACCTGACAACTTTGCGTGTCCCACAACTTGCAGCGGCCGTTCTGTTTGCCTGAACTAGCACATTCTCCGTTACTACCAAGAAACAAGACATTCGAGGAGATTGAAAAAAAAATATAGATCATGTATGGAGAAGCGGCCAATAAATTAGTAAGATTCAATGCACCCCCAATTTTGCTGCTCCACGACCTGTCTAACAAAGCCCAGGTGCAAAACGCGAAGCGCACTCTTGCCCTCCCCCATCTTCCGCCCTATGCCTCGGAGCTCACGCGCTCCATAGTCCGCGAAGTGCGCGACCTCGACAAAGACGTTTCGTCGATCCTCGCTCCCTACAGCGGCTCCTTCAACCCCAGCGCATCGCCTGAAACAGCCTGCGCTCTCCTTGTAAACCACTTGTGTATGCGCCGGAACAAGCGGTGTCTACTCGCCTACCACCGTGTGCGGAGCGACAAGCTGGAGGAATACTGCTGGGAGGGTATCGATGTGCTGGAGCAACAGGGCAGCAAGGACCATAGTGGAGAAGGAGGGAGGGGAAATGGTATGGGTGCCGGAGGCGGAAAAGAAGAGAGCAGTCTGAGTCCAGAAGAGGAAGAATACGTGAGGCAGTACAGCGATCTGCTTGCTGCGTACAAGGGGCAATGGACCGACATCGACCTGACGGGGAGTCTGGAGCCGCCTCGCGATCTCTTCATCGACGTTCGCGTCCTAAAAGATGCGGGCGAGATACAGACGGAATACGGGTACGTGATGACAATCTCGGTATGCCGAAGATTGTTCTTTTAACGGGACAATATGCCCAATACCATGCCTCTGCTAACTGACTATAAGGTCCATAACCCTGACCAAGAACTCGCAATTCTACGTCCGGCATGGCGACGTTGAACGCCTCATCACGCAAGGATACCTCCAACGTCTAAGCTAATCTCTCTCCAATACATGTGAGATCGACTCTCCTTGCCATGCAGCATCACACAGCATGCCTTCTCAACCAACCAATTAACCTGGTATGTCCTCCCGCGGAGATATTGATTTGGCAAATCCTTTACACCTCCGTGACCTGGCCCCCAAAACACTTTTGTAAGATCAGCCCCGAAGCTGGGTTGCCGAGCCGCACCCGAGACCAAGGGATATCCAGATCCAGATCTCAGTGGCGGCAAGGCTGTGTTTTCTGGAAGCACGCGCCGCCCACCATCACCATTAGGAGGAATACCACGCTGTCAGAAATCTTCACTGGACCTTGCCCCCCACAGACTCCTGTAGGCTTCTTAAAATAGGCAGAGATGGACGCTAGATGCACTCTTTGCAGCAGGTCTGTTAGTCGGCCTGTAGACTGGGAGGAAGCATGCATGCAACTATGGCGCCAACACAGGCACATGTCCGACATGCATGTAAAATACCATTAATGGATTCTGGCCGGCGATACCGCCATCAGTTAGTATCTGCATCGGTACGTCATTGCATACTGGGCAATAGGTCGTAGTCATACCAAGGGATCTAGGTTAGAGAGCATGAGTCGCCGACATTCGCTTGCATGGATATTGGCACGCATGTTCTGAGAAGTTTTTTTTGTTCACCATCTGTGGGCACACTTGTGTATGGAGATACAGAACTGGTAGTGAAACCAATAATTAGATATTGACACAATATTGCGTCTCCTGAAGTCAAGACTGATCATTCTCACATGACATATCGGTGAACTACGTGGTTGATCCACTAACGTACAATGATGTGGTCGCAACTTCGACACCGTGGTCCTTTTGCCATGGTAGAAGCTCATCAACGAAGAAATGACCTGCGACGGGGTGTGTAAATCAGAGAAAACATTAAGCGATGTGTCAGGCCAGCACTTACGTTTTAGTACAGCCAAGAGATATGCGGTGAAGCCGATACTACTCTCCCAAGCATAGTCTTATTGAAACCTTAACTCCATCCGATGCCATTCTGATCCATCCAGTGAACCATCCCTCCCAATGCAGTGAACTGACGCCATGGAAAAGAAAAAAAGATTGCAACAAGCGGAATTTACCTTTGTCAAGTCTCTCAGACGACTGAATAACGCCCAGTCGGTCCGCGGGTCGCAGATGCGTCCTCAGCTGCAATTGTCCCCTCACGTAGAAGACGGGTGAGCTCCATCATAGCCTGTGTGACGATGTTTTCGGTATCGCCCTCAACAAGAATGTACAATTTAGGAAGATCAGTCTCACCAGGCTGCTTGCCAGCTGGGTAAAAGTTGCCCTTGGTCGTGATGGAGACACCGGTTTGTTCCAGAATCTTGGCGACGTTGGTGCGGTTGGTGACGGCCCATCGAGCTTTCTGAGGGAAGTCGTTGATTTCAATGGTCGAGTGATAAAGACCAGCATCTGGGCCTTTGTTGTCGATGGGCTGACCTGCGTGGATCATACCCTTCTTGCTCAGTCTTCCGTCGACCTTGGAAGCAGCGGCCATTGCTCGCTCGCGCGCGGTCATCGGCTTGCCAGAAGCAGAAGCTTCAGGGCGTTCGGTCTTGCTAACCACAATCTTACTGTTTAGGAGCTTCATCCAGTGTGGTTGATCCTCGGCGTCAGCTGCAGCAGGGTCAGCGGCCTTGACGACACCCGGACCAGCAACTTCAGGCTTCTTAATGATCGGCGCAATCTCCTCCTCCTCGTCGCTTTCGTCAACGCCTTCGAGCTTGAGTTGACGCTTCTCGCGCTTCTTCTCAAGAGCACGTGCTGCGTCAAGCTTGTCAAGACCCTTACCACCGAAACCACCGTAGTACTTCTCGGTACCTGCCTTGGCCTTCTCATGGAACGTGTTAGCCATTTCTTGAAGCTCTGGAGGTACTTCTGTACCACTCTCCTTGAGTGCCTTGACAATGTGGAGTGCGAAGCGCTCTTGACCGGGGTTCTCGATGAGTGTGATGGCTGTGCCCTTGTTACCAGCACGACCGGTACGTCCGCAGCGGTGCACGTAATCTTCCAAGTGGGTAGGTGAATCGAAGTTCAGTACCATGGCCAGTCCAGGTACATCAAGACCACGAGCTGCTACAGATGTGGCAATAAGAATAGAAAGAACACCTTGCTTAAAGTCATTGATCGCTTCGTTACGATCGGTCTGATCTTTGGCTCCATGTATCGTGTTGACAGAGAAATACTTAGACTTGTAAAGCTTGGACAAGAGGTCTTCAGCTGTCTCTTGTCGCTCAGTGAAGATCAACACCTGGGCATTCTCATCTTCAGAGAACAGCTGACCAAGATATAGCAGCGTCTTGTGAACCTTCTTCTCATAACTATTCGGGACGACAGAGATGACCTGAGTGATCTCAGGAGCAACCTTGCTCTTGCCACCAATGGTGATCTCGGCTGGATCATGCAGTGCTTTGCGAGCCAAGGACTGCATGTTCTTTGGCATAGTTGCTGAGAAGAGGACAGTTTGACGATCAGGGCGTACATTCGCAAGAATCTTCATGACTTGAGGCTCAAAGCCCATATCGAACATACGATCAGCTTCATCAAGGACCACATAAGTGATACGTCGGAAAGAAAGCACTCTGCCTTGGTTGACGTTTGTCAGATCAATCATTCTGCCTGGAGTTGCACATAAGATATGGATGCCTCCACGCTTAATCATAGCGATTTGATCGGAGATGGGTTGACCGCCATAAGCACACTTGATCGTAACGCCAGATGCAGCGAGGAATGGTTTGAGCTCATTGACAATCTGGAGTGCCAGCTCTCGAGTTGGAGCGAGGATCAATCCAATGGGTCCATCAGTAGGTTTCAAAGGGCGTTGATCAAGGACATGACGAATCATAGGGATACCAAAGGCGAGTGTTTTTCCAGAACCAGTCTTGGCTACTCCGATAAGATCCCTACCAGAGAGGATTGTAGGCACACCTTGAGACTGGATACCCGTGGGCCTCTCATAGCCGATCTTAGTGAATACATCCATGGTAGCTTGCAGCAAGCCCATCTGGGCCCACTTGGTGACGGGACGGGGTACATCATCCGGCTTGACCTTGATACCATCAAGTTCGTGACGCAGATCGGCAACTTCTTCAGGTGTCATCTGTGCAACTTCGGAGGGTTCAGTGTAGAAGTTTTTCCTGAATGGCTCGTACTCAACTTTATCGTGGTTGACGGTAGGTACCTCCTTCTTCTTCTTCTTTGCAGCACGAAGGGCGAGAAGGTCTTCAGCCTCGACAGAGGTCTCGACAGGCTCAAGCTCGTCAGCAAACATAGCTTGACCCGAAGGAGCCCCACGGCTTGGTTGTGGCTCAGAGAGATCGGCCATGAAGGCATCGAGAGGGTCGATTTCATCTTCTTCGGCGCCTGCATTTTCGTCAACTTCCATCTTGTCGTCGGCGGGGGCTTCGACAGCAGATGCTTCTCCCATGGTTGCGTCTGCTTGGTTCTCGTTGGCGATCTCCGCACGACGCTTCTCAAGGCGAGCCTGGAGCTCGGCGTTGTTCTCTTCGTCGTCACTGCCGATTCCACTCATCTCAGAGTCGTGGTCATCGCCGTCAGCCTCAGGCTCGGGTTCGTCGTTGGTGGTAAACTCGGGGAGGGCCTGGAGCTTGCGCTTTTTGGTGGGGCCTTCCTCGTCGAGCAGGGCTTTTCTGGAAGTCTCCTCTTCGGTCTCAGCGGCAGTCTTAGTCTTGAGACCGAAAGCACCAATGTTACCATTAGCCTTAGCGACGGGGGGTTCTGCAAGGGTCAGCCTGTGGTTCGTAGCAGAGGATCCAGAGGAAGACTTACTACTAGCGGTGACAGTCTTTCCAGCAGGCTTGGCCATATCTAGTGGGCGTGCTGCGGCGGAAGCATCCAGCCTGAAGGTCGACTTCTCGGGCTGCTTCTGTTTGAGTTTCTCAGTAGCGCTCTTCTGTAGAACAGCTTTGGTCTTAGCGGTATCAAGCTTGGCTTCAGCCACTGGGGCCGGCGGAGGCGTCGCAGCAGCCGAGGGTGTTGCGGGCGCAGTAACAGCTGGCGAAGCACCAGAGCCAGGCGTATCCGTCTTCTCCTTGCCCAGACGCTCGGCGTTGAGCTTCTTCCACTCGGCCAGCTTCGCAGCGCGGTCAGCGAGCTTGTCCTTGACCTGTGTCTCGGGATCTTTCTTCCTCTCGTCGCGCGAGGAAGGCTCCAGTCGATCGCGCCTGTCGTCGCGCCTGTCATCACGCCTGTAACTGTCGGATCCAGGTGCCGGTGTGACAGAGGACCGAGAACCAGGTCGGCGAGAAGTGGAGCGGCGACGCCTGTCCCTGTCTCTGTCGCCATCGCGATCGCGCCTGTAGCTGTCTCCACGGTCTACACCACGGTCGCCACGGTCTCGAGATCGGTCGCGGCGACGAGGTGGTGGAGAGCGTGAACGTCGACGGTACGTGTCGCGGTCCCGGTCTCTCCGGTCTGGCTCCCTCCGGTCATCGCGGCGGTCCCGGCGGTCACGGTCGTCTCTAAATCGTCCCTCGCCATAGCGGTCTCCACGATCTCCGCGGTCGCGGTCACGGTCTCGGCGCGGGGAATGGCGTCTACGATCGTAATCAGTGTGGCGCGTCGCCATCTTGAGTCGGTGAAGTTACTGCTGTAATCAGTTTGGATGTGGCGTCCTCAAGCAGCAGATGCGGGCGGGTGCAATTGCGTGGGGTATAAGTGAGCTGCGGAGTTTGAAAGTTGTAACGAATAGGGTCCCCGAGCATGTTTCCTTGGCTGATGGTCGCCTGGCACGTGCGACGCGCTAAAACCGAAATCTTGGACGCTAGCGATAATTTTTGGGAAGTTGCGACAGTCCAAGGTGAACGTGACAAGTGAACATCAAACACCAGATATGTCTGTCAATCCGCGCAAGAGAAAGGTAGTTACGCGCCCGGCGCCCGAGCCAAGCGAATCGGAGGACGAGCTGGGTGACGGACTGCTGGAAGGCATCTTGTCGCATTCCGAGGACGACTCGGACGACAGCCAAGATGAAGATGCCGATACCGATGCCAGCAGTGTGATTGAGGGCCTGTCCGACGAAGATGAAGAAGAGGAGGAAGACAGCGACTCGGAGCAAATTCGTGAGGAAATGCGCAATCTGAACACCTCAGATGTTCCGCTGCGCAAGAAGAATGGAGTACCAACACATGAGATGGATCTGGACGCCTATGGCAATGCAACAGGAGAACTGGACGACGATGAAGATCTCAAGCCCAACTACACTGTCACAACGGACGCGCACGGCAATACTCGTTACATCTACAAGGAAATCGACCCAGTCTACGAGTCGGACGATTCTGACGCCGAAGCTACGAACACGATCGGCAACATCGACCTCAAGTACTACGATGAATACCCGCATATTGGCTACGATATCAATGGCAAGAAGATCATGCGCCCAGCAAAGGGCGAAGCACTGGACGCGCTGTTGGACAGCATCGACATACCGAAGGGTTGGACAGGCTTGACGGATCCTCAGACAGGAAAGCCGCTGAACCTGACGGACGAGGAGCTGCAGGTACTCAAGAAGCTCACAAGGAACGAGGTGGTCGAGGATGGATATGACCCATACCCAGAGATGGTCGCCTACTTCTCTGGCCACCAGGAGATTATGCCACTGAGCGCTGCACCAGAGCCTAAGCGACGATTCATTCCTTCCAAGCACGAGGCGAAGCGTGTCATGAAGCTCGTCAAGGCGATCAGAGAAGGCAGGATCCAGCCGTACAAGGCACCTGAGGAGCAGGAAGAGGAGCAGGACGTTTTCACTTTCGATGTATGGGCCGACGAGAAGCCACGACCAGACAACTCAATGCATATTCCTGCGCCTAAGCTGCCACCACCTGGCTACGAAGCGAGTTACCACCCACCGCCCGAGTATCTACCGGATAAGGCTGAGGAGCAGGCATGGCTGGAACAAGACGAGGAGGACCGAGAGACGGACTTCCTGCCCAAGGACTACGCTGCGTTGCGCAAGGTTCCTGGTTATGAGACATTCGTCAAGGAGCGATTTGAGCGAAGCTTGGATCTCTACCTGGCTCCTCGTATTCGAAGGAATCGACTGAATATCGACCCTGAATCACTTCTCCCCAAGCTACCTAACCCGGAGGAACTGAAGCCTTTCCCAACTACCTGCGCAGCGATATTCCGTGGACAAGAAGGACGCGTCCGTTGTGTATCGATCGATCCCAACGGTATCTTTGTTGCGAGCGGAGGTGACGATGGCTATGTGAGAATCTGGGAGATTTTGACAGGTCGCCAAGTCTGGAATGCAAAGCTGTCAGATGAAGAGGCCGTGGATGCCGTACAATGGAGACCTACCAAGGACGCCGCCGTAGTCGCTGCGGCTTGTGGCGAGAACGTCTACCTCATCGTACCTTTCACTCTTCTGTCACCCGACATTGAGCAGGCCAGTCGCGAAGTTCTCGACGCAGGTTGGGGTTACGCAACGTCGAAGCCGAAATCAAATGATGGTGAAGCACCCAAGCAAGCACCTGGCAAGTGGTCCCGTCCTGGAGCTCGCCTTGAAAACAAGGGCGTCCTGGTTCAAGTCGAAGTCCGATCAGCTGTCAAGATTATCAACTGGCACCGGAGAGGAGACTACTTCGCCACAGTATCGCCTCGGGGTCAAAGCACAGCAGTAGCCATTCACACCGTCTCAAAACATCTCACTCAACTTCCCTTCCGCCGCCTGAAGGGTATCGCTCAAACCGCACAGTTCCACCCTTCCAAGGCCATCTTCTTTGTTGCTACCCGCAACACCATCCGCAGCTACGATCTCGCCAAACAGGAACTCGTTAAAATCTTGCAACCAGGTGCCAAGTGGATCTCCTCGATTGACGTACATCCTGGTGGTGACAACATCATCGTCGGAACATACGACAAGGTAAGTTCCGGTCACACCAAACTTTTAGTAAAGCATTCACTAACTTTCCATGCAGCGTCTCCTTTGGCACGATCTCGACCTCTCCAACAAGCCCTACAAGACTCTTCGTTTCCACAAGGAGGCTATCCGTGCAGTACGCTTCCATCAAGGTGGTCTACCTCTTTTTGCCGATACCTCCGACGACGGCACTATCCAAATTTTCCACGGAAAGGTTGTAGGCGACCTAATGGAGAACGCAACTATCGTACCCTTGAAGGTATTGCGAGGACACAAGGTCAAGAGCAGGCTGGGTGTAATGGGCCTAGACTGGCATCCCAGGGAGCCGTGGTGTGTGTCGGCTGGTGCAGACGGAACATTGAGGTTATGGAGCTAGATGTGTAATATGCCTTTTCTACATGACTTGCATTTTGCATGGCGTTGGAGCAATTACGGAAAATGCAACAGATTCAATGCTTTTGTCCCCAATCTGTATCCTTGGACTACTTGTGATCTACGGGCAGTAACATATCATGTAATACCTAGTGTACTGTCAACTGTGCTAGCTAGAAAAGACGAAACTTCAGCATATCGCTCATTGTGCCCAAATGGCTTATCATCTTTACAGCTTATGTAAAGATCCCTCTGATATGCAAAGGTCCTGCTGTATTGTCCAAGCATTTACATAGTCCAACTCATACCATCAAGCCTAGAGACCGGTTGGTGGTAACAAAAGCGGCCGTTGTCATGAACAACATGCAGGCAGGCAGGCAAGAATCGAGCGCACAGTATGCATTGAACGTTTGGACATCCAAATATCGACCGCGCAAAAGATCATTGGATTTGTTAGCAAGGTCTGCGGCGGATTGTGGCCAGGAAAGGTATCTTTCGCAACAATGCGCTCGCCTGGCTCACCTGGGCATTGGGTGATCATTGAGTGATCAGTTCCACACCGCGATCTACACCTTTTCAAACTTGCCTAACACGGTAACTCGGAGCCGTAACCCCCGATCTACCAATTTGTCAACGACAAACATCAACTTCCCGCGAAGCCCAGGGCGCGCGGATATTTGACACAAGGACTGTTCCGCTGGAGCGATGGTTGTAATTGAGATTATCTGGATATCCGGTGTTGGGAGTGATGAGGTTGGACAGTAGGGGTAAGACTTCTGGTGGACAGGTTATGGTTACAGCTTCTCCATACTCGGTTCCCGCGATACAACAGCATCTCAAGGGCAGAAGAGGAGTGGGATAGATTCTGTGACGCGCTGAAATTGTGCTGGCGGAGTATCCCCGGTGCTTTGATTAAAGCCCTTATATTGTCCATGCCACGCCGTATCAAAGCTTGTATAACCGCCAAAGGATGATATACAAGGTATTAGCTATCGACAATAAAATCCTGCTTTTCAAACATTGAAAAAGATGCAGTTTTGGGTGAGTTATCACAAAAAAAAGCATTGCCCAAAATGGTGTTGCGGCGGACCGGCAGCTTGGCGCGCAAAACTTTTGACACAGTACTGCACAACCATCAACGGTTCTAGCGAAAACTGCCGAATCCGGTATATCCAGACTACCAGCCAGTGCGCCACCTACTGCATGTGAAGCACTTCGCTACTACGGTGCAAGGGCTGGTTCTCATCGGCTATGCAGAAATCAGGTTTCTGCTAGCATTGGGTAAGTTTGTACGCGATTACATGAGGATGATTCTTGTTTTGGTTCCCATTCTCTCTTAATACAGGTTCAACCATATCATGATATGCTATGCACGCTAAGACTGCCAACATCCCGTCACTTGCCACTTACATATACACATCTTCCCTACAAAATCTTCAAAGAAAAAAGGTCGGCCATCAAACGCTAAAAGGGTATCTATGAGCGTGCCTCAGCAACGCTCTCTAATGCATCCATCAAACAACCACCTACAACTCCATAATCTCCTGCGCCTCTTCCGATGCTTCTGATGATGACAATCCCGCGTTGAACAATTGCTTGATTTCGTGAGGATCCATGGTGCCCACGAATGCTCGCTTAACGAAAGTGAACCATTCCCTTGACGCCTTGTGTTTCTTATGATGCTTTCCTTTCTTCCCCTTCTTATGCTTGTGCTTCTTTCCCTTCGTCGCATTGAGCTCGTCGTCTTCGTCTTCATCCGTCTCAAAATCTTCATCTCCGACCATGTCTGCTACTTCCTCTTCTTCAACTTGAGCACTTTTCGATGCAGATGATCCAATCTTCCTGGCATACTCCACCCACCGCCTTACTGTGAGATCGGCGAACCCCCTGTCCTTTTTCGTGTCGTACTCAATCTCGAATACAAACTCGTTGGGATGTGGCTCTGGCCGAGGTTGCTTGCCCTGGTGTTTTTTGTGCTTGCCTTCGTTCCACTTCTTGTTCTCCAGCTTGCCATCCGGGCTGACCGCAAAACCGAAAATGGTACTTGCGGAGTCTTCATTTATCGAACTCTTGGAGGCGGCAGTTTCGGCAATCTCCGGCGGAGGCTCGAGAAAGTCGTTGTTGATGTGCGTGAGGTTTGCAAAATATTGAACATGTCGCGTCCATGTTAGAGTCTGCGGCGAGTATGCTGGACCAGGCGGGGCAGATTTCGAGGGACCGTCTGGAACCTTGAATTTGTACTTTCGTTGCTTCTTCTTGTCTTTCCTGCCTTTGTGCTTCCTCTTTCGCGCAGTCTCAACGTCTCGTAAGTAATCTTCGTCGTCGTCGAAATCGGTGGCGGTGATCGGCAGTTGCTCAACGGGTGTATCGATCATTGGTAGACTGATGGGGCTAGAGGCTACGTTGAGGTGTTCCAGGCCAGTGATATTGTACTCGATGATGCGAAGGGTGGGGAAGTAGTTCGGTACTACGCTGGGTGCGACGTGTGTTACCGCATAGCGTTCAGCGTATCTTCCACCAATCTTCTCCAGATACTTCTTCCTCTCTTCCTTCCGATCTTTCGAGGATTTCCCAAACATGGATACGAGCCATGCCCATACCGAATCTCCGTCCTCCCCTTCATCGACATTCTTCGACCGCGACTTCTTGTTCGACTTCGCTGGGGGCGCAGGTAGCTGAGCCCAAGCTTCTCTTAGATTAAGTAAGTAGTCGGACGCAGACGCCACTGTTACTTCTCCGTCTTCAAGAAGATTGATATCGTTGGCTAGCGAAGGCCTGCTTTTGATTGCTCCCATTTTTCCATTTTCTGTATCCTTTTCGATATGTTCGAAATCCTGTAGCATGAAGTGATCGATATTCATGTGCCCATAGAGGCTTCCTACGATGACGTCCCGGAACTGTCGCCCGAAGAGTGCGTACTTTTGCCAGCATGTCTCGTCCCAACTTTCTTTGCTGTCGACTCGAGCGGGTGGTACATGGCCGATGAGTATAGCCTTCATGCCGCGATCTCGCAGGATTTGAAGCTGAATGCGCAGCCATTCCATGTGTTCGTACCCGGGTTCGTGTTTCTTTGCGCAGCCGTCAACAGCCGAGTTGGAGGTGAAGAAGTATCTGCGCAAGTCAGTCTCTTCCCAGAGATATGATTTCTTTTGCCACTTACATGGTGTTCAAGCTGATAACAGCCAGCTTTCCTGGAATCACCTCGACTGAAAACCATCCTCCTTGCTGGAACTGATGTCTTTGCGCCTCAGGTATGAAGCCCCGCCATATGTCGAGATACTTGATGGTCCATCTGTTTGGGCCGGGTGTGAAAATATTGTGTGGCATGATATCGTTGTTTCCCCAAGTCGGTACTATGGGTATCTCGAAGCTGTTGGGGCCATGGCCCTGGCCGCTCAGTCCAAAAACTTCAGCGAATTTGGAGACCATGTACTCGTTCTGCTCGATGACCTGCTTCTGCGTCCGTGGTATGTCCTCGTCATTGTCGTGTCGCGCCGAGTCGCCGGTCCATATTATGAAGTCTATATCGTCTTTTAAGTTGTCTTCTATCCATTTGAACGTCTGGTTGACGAGCGCGAAGGGGGAGTCGCAGCCGGTGGTTTCTGCGCCGTAAAGGCCAGCGGGTCCATGTCTGCGATGGCACGCTGCGTCGGATTCTGTGCTGGAATATGTCTTGTAGAATGGGTCAGGATGAAAGTCTGCATCATGACGTTAGTCGCGACTCTGCCCTGACGATCAGATAAGACGTACCTGTAATATGGAGGAACCTGCCCGCAAGCTTTCGTCGACTATCCGCGTCTATGGATCCAGAACCCGCATCGCGGCTGTTTTCTGCAGCACCTGCCGCGTTAGGCGGGGCCGCTGTCGCGTGTGCCCAGAAGAGCAGCCCGCATAAACATGCGTCCCGTACGCGCAGCATGTCTATCATGGTGAAGAGTCAAGACAAGGCATTTGCGAGCAACTCTGGGGGTGTCGTGCGACTGTATATCCAGGAATACTATGTAGAAGCGCCGCCGCCGAAGACAGGATACCCTGATGGCCCGTCGGGGAAGGAAGGCGCAACAGGGAGCCACCGCTGGAGCACGATCCTTCAGCAACCCTTGTCATTGGTGCGTCATTGCCCGCGCACTAGCACATCTCCCACACATTCCCCAGCAAGAGGCATACACATGCCCTTCCCCACAGCCACACATGTCTCGCTAGTACTACGCGTCCGTTGATCGTGTGATGTTCAAGTGCCCGACATTCGTCGCCTCGAATTTGCTCAGTGTCAGTTGCTCAATATGCCGCAACCACCACCCCAACTATCACTCACCGCTTGGCTTCCAAGCCACGTGTGGGCCGTCGAATACTCTAGACAACCAAGAATCCAACCCGGAAGGCGGTAGATCTTGAAGATTGGGCAGCAGATGACTCGCGTGATCACATTTCATCCTTCACGTAAGCCAAGGCTGCAGTCGAAAATAATACCTCACCATCAGCGTGCAGTAACTTCACATCACGCAGTGAGCCGAGAGGGTGGTGTGTGTAGTTCATTGCATATTGCAGACCTGCAGGTGCTGAATCTACATGTTGCTAAAGATGAATTCTCTCTTTGCAGAAAGACCTTCCCTTCTTGAAATATCATGTGCACTATCCCAAGTGCTTCCGATGCTTGTTCAACAACCTGTACGCTAGTTTTTGTTTGCGCCGCCCAGCGAAAATCATAAACCCCGGGACGCGCCCTAACTAGGCAGTCCATGCAATACAGTGAGAAAGACGAAGAATCAAACAGTGCCCGTAACTAGTCATATCTTGAGTAGTCAACCGAGCCGAACACCTACGCTATGCTGCAAATATACATGACGGTGTGTGCCGCCGTAGAAATCGAAAACGCCCGTATGCCGATGATATGAGTTACGAATGATGTATAGGCATACTATGCATCCGTACAGGAATGGATCCTCAAGCGCCGTTCTTTTGTCCGTTTGTTGGAGTCGCGCTCGCCGCTGGCTTCTCTTGGCTCAGCATCTTGTTGTACATGCCCTTGACAGCCGCGACAGTGACACCAGGCCGAGGCCAATGGTGGTTGATGGTGTAGTTCCTGTCATTAGTTAGCGTGTGTGTGTAGAACATCGTTATGCATGCTTACCATAGACGATCCTCGAGCTCCACATTATCCCGAGTCTCTGCGCGGATGAAGTTGCCGATAGCGATCAACTCAATCTTAAGGACCTTGACCATGGTCTCCTTCTGCGGGTAGTTCTTTGGTGTCGCCTTTTTAAGGCGGCCCAGATTGTCGCGCACAGGTCGAAGCTTCCGCTCAAGGAAATCATCCGGCTTCTTCTCCTTAGGCTTGGGCGTCTCCACACTGCGGTCGGGTACTTGGCTCTGACTATGAGAGCGTGGACGGTCTTCAGAAAGGCGTGGTCGCTGTCTATCCATATCGCCGTTCGACTTCTTACGGTTTTCTGGCGTACCATTGCGATCAGACGTCTGCGCACGACGATCAATGCTGCCGCGGTCGTTGCGATGTTCCTTGCGGTGGGCATCAGATGGCCTGTATTGGTCGCTATGCCTAGGGCGATCATCTCGGCTCCGATCGTGATGGCGACCTTCAGTTCGACTGTCAGGACGACGGATCTCGCTACCGCTATGGGCGCGATGCGTAGGACGCTCTGAATCCCGTCCTTGCACCTTGCGTGCTAGGCCAGCTGGAGCAGGACTAGCAGAGACACCCTTATCTGCCCGACGCGCGATGTTCAACTGATGCTTCTTGTTGTTGCGGTGATGGTTTTCCATCAAGCGCTTGACATTGGGGTCCGACGTGCTCTTGTCTTTGAGAACAGTAAGCAAGTAGTTCGCGCGACGAACCAGATGCACAGCACCAGGGGACTTGGCATTCTTCTCGTCAGCCTTGGTCCGCTCTTCCTTCTTGTCGACACGGTGCTCCTCGAGGTAGAACTTGTCCGTTAATCCGAGATCTGGATCGTCGCGAATGGGGATCCACGCGCCGTAGCCGTGGCGTTGGATGCCGATACAAAGCATACCGTCCTCACGTGCACCCCAGGGACAAGAGTAGCTTGCAGGCTTGATAGCGTCCGGTACACGGAAGTTGCGCCACTCCGATGTTGCCTCAACCGCTTCCTTCAGGACGCGCATCTCGATAGGTCGCTCCAGGATGGTCTCTGCGTTGACCTTTTTGACGTTACCGAAGTCGAAAAGAACAGCTTTCTTGTCCTTCTTCGTAATTGGGCGCTTGGTCTCAGCCTCCAAGTTCTTGAGCCTAGTCTGCTCGTCCTTAACGAGCTGCGTGCTCATGGCAATGATCTCATCGAGCGTAGCTTTGACGACACCCATGTCACGACCGACAAGCCTTGCCGCGCGAAGCATCTCCTCGCCACGCTCATCGAGCGAACCATACCGGCAGTATGCGCCGATAAGGTTACGAGCCTCCTTTGTGTTAAGAGGACGCTTAGGGTCACGCTTGACGCTATCGTCTTGCTCGGATTGCTCATCATCGTCGGCATCGACTTGAGAAGCTTCAAGTGCTCGCTTCTTTGCAGCTCGCTGTTCTCGTGCGCTTGCTGAGGCTGCTTTGCGCTTCCGTGGAGCATTCTCCTCAAGCAGCTTCTGAGTCTCTTCTTCATCTTTCCGCTGCTGGATGTCAGCCTTGACTGCCTCCAACTCTTCTTTTGGAATGATGTCGTCCCATTCGAGATCGATCTTGACATCAGTGTACTCAAAGTTCCTGAGGAACTCTTCACCACCATCAGATGTAAGACCAGCAGCCTGCTCGGTCTTGTGTTCTTCAGCATTCTCCAAGACTGAGTCAATGTCGAGCTCCTCTAGCTTCTTCTGATTGCCAGATTGCTCGAACATCTTCTGTCCACGGCGCTTGAGAATGTTGTTGATGTCGTCGGCGGACGTGGGCTCTGCTGCAGCACGACTCATCTTGTCGTTGAGCTCCTTTTGCTGACGATCGGTCACACCACGCTGGATTGTGATGAACTCAAGCATGCGCTTGTTGCGAGCGCGCTCCAGAATCTCCTCTTCGATGGTATCTTTCGAGACAAGACGATAGACACTGACAGGCTTCTGTTGACCGATACGATGAGCTCGAGCCATGGCTTGCAGATCTGCCTGAGGGTTCCAATCGGAATCGAAGATGACGACGGTATCAGCAGTCATCAAGTTGATACCGAGGCCACCCGCCCTAGTCGATAGCAGGAAGCAGTAGTCCTCGCTGCCGGGAGAGTTGAAGTGATCGATTGCGATCTTCCTCTCTGCCGCTGGGACTGTGCCATCTAGACGCTGGAAGGGGTAGTTGCGCAGCTTGAGGTAGTCGGTCAAGATGTCCAACATGTGCACCATCTGACTGAAAATGAGCACGCGGTGACCGTCGGCCTTGAGCTTCCCGAGGAGTCGATCCAACAGCATCATTTTACCACTGGAGGTAATGAGGGCCTTCAGGGTCTCCTCTTTTGACGCACCAGGCTTGACGAGCTTGTTTTCGGCGTTGGGGAAAAGCAGAGCATGGTTACTAGCCTTCTTCAGCTCCATGACAATGTTCAATAGAGACTGCTTATGGCCCACACCACCCTCATTGAGAGCCTCGTAGTTGCGGGTGAGGATGTTCTTGTAGTACTCCAGCTGAATGTCAGACAGTTCAACTCGAAGGATCTTCTCAGACTTAGGAGGTAGGTCGTTCTCCACCTTCTCCTTGGTGCGGCGAATCATATAAGGCTGAATGGCTGAGCTGAGTTCGGCCAGCTTCTGGCTGGCATCTTCCGAAGCGAGATCAACGTTCTCGTCAACAGTGATCTTTCCTGGCATAAGAAAGTCCATGAGGGCAGCCAGCTCACCCAGCGTATTCTGGATGGGAGTACCAGTGATGAGAAGTCGACATGGTGCCTTGAACTGTCGCAGCCTATCGTACAGCTGTGACTCGCGGTTCTTCAATCGGTGAGCCTCATCGACGGCAAGGAACTGCCAGCTGATGCTCTGCAAGAATTGCCAGTCCGCAAGAACGTACTCGTACGTCGTCAACAGTACGTTGAACTTGATCTTCTTAGTGTTGCCGTCGACCAACAGCTCCTTGTCCCGAATGATGCTGCGGGCCTCTTCTCTACCGGTGTAGATGACATAGTTAACATCGGGTGTCCAGTTGTTGAAGGTGTCCGCCCAGGCAGGCATAGTCGATAGTGGCACAACGCAGATCATGGGGCCGTCTTGCCTCCTATCATGCCTCAGCCAGTTGATGAAAGACACCGTCTGCACTGTCTTTCCCAGACCCATCTCATCGGCAAGGATGACATTTGTGCCTCGACACCAGTTGTGCGCAAGGAAGTTGACACCCTGAAGTTGGAAGGACCTCAGTTGACCATACTTGATGTAGTCAGGTTGCGTGTCCAACTTGACAAACTTCCTGCGAGTATTCGGATTCGCCTCGCGGGCGTCGGAGGAGGGTCGGTTCGACGAGCGGTCAAGAAATCGATCGATCTCGGACTGCGACAAGCGGCTGACCAGCGACGCAGGTTCCCATGTGCAGAACTCGTATGTCAATCCCTTCCACTTGACAAAGTATTCGAGCTCATCCTCGCCATCTCGTGAGTCAATGACACGCTCTACGACGTGGAAGTCGAGCTGGCTCTCGCGCTCAGCTTCGCGTGCGACCATGTGTTGCTCGTACTCTTCTGGGTCGGCGTTCTTGCGGCTGTAGACATACATATCGTTCTGGACAGGGCCCTTGTAGTAATTGTCCAACTTGCGGTAGCCCTTGTATGATGCAGCCGTCTTGTAGTCTTCCCATGTGGAGTGGTAGTGTGCCTTGTCTTGCCATTTGACCAAGTATTCGAAGTCGCGCTTGTCGAAGGAAGGGTCCATTTCTGCCATCAGTTAGCACAAGACGGCATGAAAGATCGATAGCTCGCCTTACCTAATCCATCCTTTGGTCGATGGTCAAGGATTTTGTCAATGACGGGGCCAGTATCCTCTGGCGCGGTCGCCCAGTAGTTGGGTGTCATATCGTCATCATCCTCCACGAACTCGTCCTCGTCTTCCTCCTCGTTGTAGTTCGCAACCTGTGCACTGCGGCGTACAGAGAACCGGACCTCGGCTTGGGATGGAGGCTCGCGGCCTGCAGCAACGGCTTGCTGACGTTGGCGTTGCTTCTTGGTTGGGATATTGCGACGAGCACCCACGTAGCCATCCGACTCGGATTCGGAGTTGGCTGAGCGGTAGACTGGTGTGGGTACGTTTGAGGCTAGGTAGGCGGATTAGTACGACTTCAGATGGACAGGATGGGGCAGACAAACTCTTGCGCGAGGCTGTCCTCTGTCGCTTGCGGGGCTGATCAGAGCTGTAGTCCTCATCATCTTCGTCATCACTATCCATCTAAAGAGAGTTAATAATAGCTTCCTCTGTCATCCGAGAGTCACTTACGATGCGACGACTAGGGCGGGCACGACCCTGGAGTGCGGTTAGCTCATGTGCATAGAGACTGGAGGTGCCACGTACGCTGCGACGCAGGCCATAGAGCTCCGGGTTCTGTTCTATATAGTCTTCCTTCTCGTCGCTTGCCTTGCGCTTGCGCGGTCGAGTTGACTCTTGTGATGAACTCCGGGCGCGGTCGCTCTCTTCCTGCGCAGACGGCGGTGACTCAGAGTCGTAATCGCCGTCTGGCTCGCCCTCGGCATCGACATCGTCGGACGAGTCTGAAGCAGCAGCCACCTCGTCGTCTTCGTCGTATTCCTCTCCTGGCGCGTCGACATCGGAGGCTTGGTCAACTGCGGCGGCCTCTTGTGAGTCGGACTGCTCGCTATCGCTGTGGTGGGAAGAGCTATCGGCGGTCGCCGTATGGGCTGCGAGAGGCGACAAATGACCGTTTGTGTATGGTACCGAGGCGACATGGCCCGGTGAAGAGGGCATCATGATGGACGTGGCTGTGGTTGATGGTCAGCACGATATTTCAACCTTCTGTGGGCTCCAGCGGCTCAGAGCGGGTGCGTTGGATAGAGCAGAACTACGCGATCCAGAATAGCCAGAAAGCGACCAGGAACCAGGGTGAAGACTTGTGCAATGGAAGTCTGATGGAATGCGGTGCTGGTGAATGAGCGCTTGATGGAAGAAGGGCGGTGGAGTCGCGTGAGCCGGTGGGTGCGCGGACTGAGTATGCAAGGCGATAGGGAGCTTTTATATACGCTCTTTGCGCAGCGACGGAGCGTGTTCTACGTGAAAGGCAAGTTGCTGGATGCGTGGGCGTGATCTGGCGATGGGATTGATGGACACGGACAAGGCCGACAGCAGGCAACTCCGGCAGGTTCGCGGGTGAAAGTTACGCGACAACAGACTCAAAAAGGGAATATACGTACAGTCCATGTCCAAGACACCCTCGAAATGGGTAGTGGGGGTTGGTGGTCTTGGGGGTGAGGTATAGGCTAGGTAGGGTCGTGATCTCTGGAGCGCGGAGGTTCCTTACAGCGTTCAGCGCTAGCCCCGATTTCAGCCTTGCCCTTTGTATACGGCGAATCAGAAGCCAGCGAGTAAGCGCACCTAAAGGCCGACAACGTCAGTGTCCACACTTCTTTCACGTTGTTTCTTTCTACTCTGTGCAGTCGTCAGGGATACCTCCTTCATTCTCCGCCTCCAGACTCCGAGCGCGCCTCTACAGCAGTGACTCTCGCCGAGTCCACGCACGCACTGCTTAGCCGCCAACTTCTTCACAGTTTGCGACTCACAGGCAATCCACACCAGCAATCGCCAGAACAACAAAGCCGCCGCCAACATGTCTGACAAGCTCACTCGGTATGTCACATGCCTTTGTACACCTTTCCCATGCCTATTTGCTAACACAGTCCAGTATTGCCATTGTCAACTCGGACAAGGTACCCCACTACCCCTCCACACACAAAAATTGATCCCCGACTAACACGAGCATCTTCGCCATGACAGTGCAAGCCCAAGGCAAGTATATCCCCCCTTTGCGCCTTCCCTATCCTAACACGTCGCAGAAATGCCGACAAGAATGCAAAAAGTCGTGCCCAGTCGTCCGCACGGGCAAACTGTGTATCGAAGTCGACTCGTCCTCCAAGATCGCCTTCATTTCTGAGCGCCTCTGCATCGGATGCGGTATCTGCCCAAAGAAATGTCCCTTCGACGCCATCAACATCATCAACTTGCCCACCAACCTCGAGACCCAGGTCACCCATCGATACTCGGCCAACAGCTTCAAGCTGCACAGGCTGCCTATGCCCCGTCCGGGCCAGGTCCTGGGTCTGGTTGGAACAAACGGTATTGGCAAGAGTACAGCGCTGAAGATCCTCAGTGGCAAGCTTAAGCCTAACCTTGGTCGCTACGACAACCCGCCAGACTGGGAGGAGATCCTAAAGTACTTCCGTGGTTCTGAACTTCAGAGTAAGAGAAGCAAATTTTTGGTCAAAGGACTAACTCGCTAACGGCGCGCAGACTACTTCACAAAGGTTCTAGAAGACAACCTCAAGGCTGTCGTCAAGCCCCAGTATGTCGACCAACTTCCAAGGGCCATCAAGTCGACCGACCGCTCCGTGGGCAAGCTCATTGGAGCCCGCTCGCAGATGGATAACCTCGACGAGATGATTGACGAGCTGGAGCTGCGCCACATTTTCGACCGTGACATCGGACAACTGTCTGGTGGAGAGTTGCAGCGTTTCGCCATTGCCCTCGTCTGCGTCCAGCAGGCTGACGTATACATGTTCGACGAACCGTCATCTTTCCTCGATGTTAAGCAGCGTCTCGCAGCTGCCCGCAAGATCCGCAGTCTGCTCCGCCCCGACGACTACGTCATCGTCGTCGAGCACGATTTGTCCGTGTTGGATTATCTCTCCGACTTCATTTGTGTCCTCTACGGAAAGCCTGCTGTCTACGGTGTTGTCACCCTGCCTGCATCCGTCCGTGAAGGTATCAACATCTTCCTGGATGGCAACATCCCTACCGAGAACTTGCGTTTCCGTGAAGAATCGCTGCAGTTCCGTATCGCGGAAGCCGGCGACGAATACATGGTGGACCACAACCGTGGCTACAGCTACCCCAGCATGAAGAAGACTCTTGGAAGCTTTGAACTCAACATCGAAACTGGTTCCTTTACTGACTCCGAGATCATTGTCATGATGGGTGAGAACGGTACCGGAAAGACCACTTTCTGTAAGATGCTCGCTGGTGCTCTCCAGCCTGACGGCGATATCAAGGTTCCCAAGATGAGCATAAGCATGAAGCCCCAAACCATCACTCCCAAGTTCCAGGGTACCGTTCGCCAACTCTTCTTCAAGAAGATCAAGGCCGCTTTCCTGAGCCCTCAGTTCCAGACTGATGTCTACAAGCCGCTCAAGATGGACGACTTCATCGACCAGGAAGTGCAGAACCTCTCTGGTGGTGAATTGCAGCGTGTCGCCATCGTCTTGGCCCTCGGTATCCCAGCTGATATTTACCTTATCGACGAACCCAGTGCCTACCTTGACTCCGAGCAACGTATTGTTGCGTCACGTGTCATCAAGCGCTTCATCATGCACGCCAAGAAGACTGCCTTCGTCGTCGAGCACGATTTCATCATGGCCACCTACCTCGCTGATCGTGTCATTGTCTTTGACGGCCAGCCTGCTGTCAACGCTCGCGCCAACAAGCCTGAGTCTCTTCTCACTGGTTGCAATACCTTCTTGAAGAACCTGGATGTCACCTTCCGCCGTGACCCCAACTCTTTCCGTCCCCGTATCAACAAGGACAAGTCTCAGCTTGACCAGGAGCAGAAGCTGAGCGGAAACTACTTCTTCCTTGAGGATGATAGTTGAAAAGGTTCTTGAGAAATGGAACACGCCTCCCTCCCAGCGGCGCCCGCGAGGGCACGTCAAGACCGGGATGACTAAAAAGGGCAACAAGAAGCGTGGCTTGAGAGGATGCGCTGTGAGCCTGCTAGATGATGAGGAGGGTGCGGACGAAGAACTTGAGGAAGATCGCTGCCTTCTCATCGGCGGTCGACCTCCTGCGCTGGTCATTTCGAATAGTGCGTAATATCGACAAGGAAACGCACTATGTTAGCCAGCCCGGGTCAAGTTAGGTGACCGCCGAATATTTGGAGGATGTTGCAACACGTCTGTTGCAGATGACAGATTTCGAAACGTTTTAAGCCGAAAATTCATCTAGTCATTAATTTCACCAACGCGATAGAGAGCATACAATGACAGTACAGATGATGTTCTCCGCCACAAATAATTCGGCAACTCTCCTTCAATACCATCTCGTGATACCCAGCAAACTTCGTATACTCTTTTCTCGTCAACTTCATTATTTAAGATAGGTATCAAGGATTTACATATATTTACTCACGAATTGCATCTCGCAAAGATTAGCTTGGGTAGAGTAGTACTCACGTCGGTGGACAGATCATGTCACGAACGCCCTATCGTGTTCCGGACGCCCTAACATGTTCCGAACGCCCTGTGGATTTCACGCTAGCACAGAGAGATATCAGGTCCGGCGAATCTAGTGCTGTTTACAAACTTCACAAAACAATACTGAACGACAGATAACTCTAATCAGTCACACTTTGCACTATGATTACTGCTCCATATGCTGATTCAATGGAAAGTTCGCCTCCACGATCAGGTGCTGTCAATGAGTCGGATATGGAACTCCGTGCCAACAATCGAGACCTTGATGAGATGCGTGCAACGGAACCAGAATTCTCGCTACCTCCCGTCGACGGTGGAATGGCTGCATGGCTTTTTCTGTTCTCAGCCTTTGTTCTGGAGATTCTTGTCTGGGGTAGATCTTTCCGTTTCTGTTCACATGTAATTAAACCAACGCTCATCCTAACTGACGCTTTGCAGGCTTCCCTTTCGCTTTCGGTATATTCCAAGAATACTACACCTCGAACCCACCATTCGCCGGCTCCCGGAACATACCTATTGTCGGGACTTGCGCAATGGGCCTAATGTACCTTCTGTCGCCACTCATCTCCGGTTTCTTCGCGTGGTATCCTAATACTCGACGTCGATGCATCATCATCGGGCTGATCATCATGTGTCTTTCTCTGGGACTCAGCTCGCTGAGCCAGACCGTTCCGCATCTAATTGCTAGCCAGGGAGTTTTCTATGCAATTGGAGGTGCGCTGTGCTATGTTCCAGTGGTTGCATTCATGGAACAATGGTTCGTGAAAAGGAAGGGCTTGGCTTTTGGAATTATGTGGGTATGTCTACACCTACGAACCTCTTTCGCATCCTGGCTTTTCCTAGGTAAATATTCTTGTAGCTTTTCTCTGTCGACTGACTCTGTGACAGGCTGGCACTGGTATCGGAGGCATCATAATTCCCCTACTACTGCAATACCTCCTTGGTAGATACGGCTTCCGCACCACCCTTCGTATCTGGGCAGCTGTTCTTTTCGCAGCCACCATCCCCTTGACTCTATATCTCAAGCCGCGCCTTCCCATTTCGCAAGCCACCAAGCACCGGAAGTTTAACTTGAGGTTCCTCCGAAACAAATCGTTCCTCCTTTTTCAACTCGGCAACGTTCTTGAGGGCTTCGGCTACTTCGTCCCCTCTATCTACCTCCCCACCTACGCTAGAACTCTCGGCGCATCGAGCCCCGTGGCTGCCCTGACCCTCATCATGATCAATGTGGCCTCTTTCTTTGGTTGCATTGTCATGGGTGGAATCGTGGACCGCTGGCATATTACGACATGCATCTTCTTGTCGACTATTGGATCCACACTCTCTGTTTTCCTTCTTTGGGGGTTTTCTACCAATCTACCTCTTCTCCTCGTCTTTTGTGCTGTATATGGTTTATTTGCAGGGAGCTATTCAACGGTGTATCCAGGCATTATGAAACTCCTGGAAGGCAACGAGCAGGGCACCGACTCAATGATGGTGTTCTCGGTGCTTGCAGCTGGTAGGGGTATTGGAAATGTTGCTTGTGGGCCGATGAGTGAGGCGTTGTTCCGAATGGGGGACGTCGGAGGCAGTGGGTTGTATGCCAGTGAGTATGGGCCGCTTGTACTACTCACTGGTATCAGCGCTGCATTGGGTGGCGTGAGCTGCTTTGGGAGGGTTGTAGGGTGGTTTTGAGTTCTGATCTGTAATGGTCTTGCATGTCCCGATGACCGTGCTAATGCAAATAACTCAAAGCAGTCATGAATTTCCCGCGATGTATGTCCAGGGCAGCAAATGTTTTGGTCAATCGCTCTGGACGTTTGTCTGGAACCCATATTTGCTGCCATCAACATGGAATCCCTACTTGCCTCTTGAAAGGCTCTAGCCACTCAACAAAATCTGCAGGCGTTTGATTCCATGCATCCCCTCCATTGTAGAGTAACCACCTAGCCTGATGCTGTATTTCTGCATCCGAAGGTATATGGGAGTTTGGGTTCTCCGTGCACATGGTAGCTGCCACCCAGCGCTTCAAGTTTGCCACAAATCCACGATAAAAGTTCGCATCCTCTATGTGGTAATTGGCCAGGCCCTGCAATTCGGATGCTTCAGTCAAGGGTGCTGGCACGGCAGGCATATGATCTGCTTGGATTAGATCTACTGCAGACGGGTCGACCTCATACTCTGTCGACAAGAACACTGGAGGCGATGGTGAAGAGGTTGGTAACCATGGAAAACTCTCGCTCGAACCCGATCCTAGGCTCAACCCAGACACCAAATGGTTTGTTACATCCTTTGCAGATATGCCATTCCGCTCCTTGAATTTGGAAAGCCAATCTGCGTTGGAGCGCACAAGTGTGATAATCCAACTTGTGAAGCTCTCAGATGAAGTGAGTGAGTCTTCCTCCTTGCGCCGGATGATTTCACAAGCCTCCTTTTGGATGTGCACATCGTGTACGTGAACATCCATTAGCCTCTCAAATTCGACGAATATCCGGAGTTGCGATTCGAATTGGCATTTTTCGAATAGATAATGCTGGCCATGAATCTTTAAAAAGGAGATTTCACCATCATTTGATAGCTCCATCGATCCAGATCTTGCTTCTCTGATCAGATCTTCTGACGACATGATCAAATCGCGAAGCCAAGAGTCGCCTTTTGTTAATGCCGAAGTCGAAATGTCCTCTCCACCCTTGTGTTCGCATGCGATGATGATGCGGCATGCTTCCAGTTGCATTGCGTTATGTGTCGGCAACATGCCTGTTCTGGTATAGCAGTCATGCGTAAAGATTTCCATCTCGGATTTGATAAGCTCATATGCGTCGATAGGTAAGCCGTGTAAGGCATTACTGGCCTTGATCGGAAATGGTAATTGACGCTCGAGATGAATGAAATCTAACATGGTACAATCAGTTCTCATAAACGTTAGCAAGACTGGAGGGCGCAGAACTCACAAGGCGGCAGGGAGTTCTCAACCCATTTCAGAACCTCATCATCAAATCCCCATTCGCCTTGCCATTCTGCCATCGTAGAGCCTGACTTGAAATGCTCAGCCAGATGGTCGATTCGCTCTCCCCAGGAAGTCATCCATGCATTGCAAAATCCACATCGTGATCGAACATCAAGCTTGCATATCTTCCAGTGTTTCATAGACCAGTCTTCGTATTTAGCCCCATGAACGAGTTTTAAGTGCTGCGTAAGGTGGTCCTTGCGGAGAAACGTTCGTTCCTTCAAGTCACGTCCGCTACACAACAAATGATTGTGCGATTGCATGTGCGCATCATCGGGCGACATCTGCCCACAGAATGTACAGAATAGTCCTGCAACGCCAGGTTTTGTCGCAAGTGGGGAATCTGATCCACAGACCCATTGCTCGAGAGCTAGGTGCAGCGACTTCTCATGACGCTGCCAGTCATGCTTTGTCTTGAACGTGTCGGTGCAAAACGTGCATTGATATGGTAACTCCACAGCTTGGAAAGAGCTGACTTCTGCCCTTGGACGGCGGCGTTTTCGTCTTGAGATGCGCGTACTTCTATGAGAGGATTGGGATCCCGAATCGGACGTTCCGGCACTGCTTGCAGAGGACATATAGTAGGGAGATGACCAGACATCGTTTTCGTTGGGGCCAGGGCTTTGGAGATCGTAATGGGCTAGAGAACGATGTCAGCAATAACCAGAAAAATGTGTAGTAGCGTAGTAAACATACATGCAGAAGCTCCTGACCCTGACGCTATCGCTTGCGCGATACATCTCATGGCCGCACCCTCTTCTTCTGGCGGGGAATCAACCCACCGTTGCAGCGGATCCTTGAACTTTGTTCTTTCTCTTAATGCTGGAGTCCCAGGTCGAGGGAGGATGTCGATAGGATCCGTCCCCGAACCACGTACCTGTGGAGAAGCCGGTCTCACGTATCGCATACGACCCCTCCGTCTGCTATTCGCGAACCAGTTGGTAATTTGCTTCCGATTCAACCCAGTCTGGCTTTGCAAGAAACTGATGTCATCGTCGTTTGGGTATGGGTCCTGCTTATGATGCACAAGCCAATTGTTCAGAATGCGAAGTACGTTTCTGGAGAAACGAGCACCAAGCTTAGGCGCAACGGTTGGCATAGGTGTACCTGTCTGAGATTGCAAAGTGTCTCTCCACTCATCTCCAAAGATAAGAGAATCATTGCGATCCGAGATCATTGGGCCTTCGTCCGTAGACTTGTTGGTCGGCCAGACGAGACCCTGTCGAACTCAGAGTGAGAAGGCGAATATGCAAAGAAAGGAAGAACCGTCAAGTCGTAGAATCGTTGAAGGCCTGAGTATATGTCAGGATCGTCTGTGGTTTGATCCAAAGCATGGAGCAGAAGTGACCAGCGACGGAGGATCGTAGGAGTCAAGACTACGGATAGCCGCTAACTCGAAAACAGAATAGTGCATGTCATATACGCCTTTCGACCTTTCCGCAATGATCTAAGTCTCATTCACTAATTTGATGGAGAGGAAACAAGTACGGCCACCGGATGTTCAGGACATTGAGGCATTGAGCTGGAAGGCTTCGACATCACGCATGCGCAAAATAAGGATAAAAAAGTATGTTCTAGTATTCATCTTCGTATGTATGGCTCATCTCACGCACGATAAACCCGCCAGTTCTAATAAAGAAAAGACACGCTAAAAGAGAAGAAGAGAGGAAGAAGGGGATATCCATGTCCAGAATATCCAATTTCAGCGGTTCAGCAGCGGGGGTATAATGATGGTGCCCAGTAAACGCCGGCGACAATGCAATGTGTACAACAAAGAAAAAAGTGTGATGTACTGTGAAGACCCAACTGTTTTAGCCGCGCCACATGAACTCCTCGTCCATAGGCATCGGCGTCCGATTTGTCAATTCCAGACTCTGGTTCATGAGCTCTGCGTCCTCTTCCTCTTCAGATCGTCGACTCGCGTTGCTAAGCGGCGTGGCCATGGGGCTTGTCCGCATCGACAGTTCGGCATCAAGACTAGCCGAGAGAGACTTTGTGTCTTCTTCTGGTTGCGTAGGTAGCGGTGCGCTGTCGGTGGAAGCCTTGCTAGCCCTCTTTTTCGCGCGCTCTTGCCTCGCCTCTTCTCTTTGTCGCATGAGTTCCTGTTCATGAGCAACAGCTTTCGCACGGCGTTCCTCGACGTCTTTGCGCTTGATGACTTTTCCGAGAGCGTCTGATGCTTGAATCAAGCCATCGATACTGATGGCGTGGTTAGTCATCTGATGGTTGATGTAGTGGTATACGCCGGCTGGAGTATCGCATTGAAGGAGGGCTTTTTCGTTTAGTTTGAGCAGTGCGAGCGCAATTTGGAAGAGAAAGGTCGATCCGTCGTGCATGCAGAGGACGACGTCCCAGACGCGGAAAAGTGCTTCGGCGGAGAGACAGTCCGTGAAGACGGACAAAAACCATTGGAAGGTCAGGGCCTCGAGCTCGATCTCTAGTTCGTCGAGATGGGCTGATAGCCTAGGCAAAATCTCACTGACGTAGGAGCGAAGGACGGATTGATCGGCGCGGGAGGTGAGAAGGTGCTGATCATAGTAATGTTGAGGTAAAATCTCTTCGATCATCGCAGTGAGAACCCAGAACGCATCTTCCGGGGTGGGCATGATGAGCAACAGGCATGCAGTGATCAGATTCATGCCCTGACAGTAGCCAACCTCTGGATTGCGGCGGGAGTAAGCGAGGAGTACTTCCTGAAGCTTTTGTACACCAGGACCAGTACGGAAGAAGATGTTGTCGGTAAGGGTGCGGGTGATGTCCATCTGGATCTGCGTTGCAATGGTAGGGTCATCCTCGCCATTGTTCACCAGGTCTTCATAGTAGCCTGGCATACGCAAATGCAGCGCACCGCTTCCCTCGGCCCAGATGGCGGCTCTCATATTGACGGGTATGCCACCCAGAACAAGGCGACGGAATTCCAACCACTTGGCACGCCCGATCTTGCCTTTGTTACCCAAGCCTGCGATGCCTACCAACTCACCATCGGCAAGAAATTGTTCAGGCATTGCATTAGCTTTGCCATTCTCGCCGATACTGGCAACGTCGCCTTCGCGCTTGTTTTGCGCACGTACTTTTCGCAAAAAGTCGTTCCACTTGACAGTCCTTTCTCTTTGAAGATTGTCGTGTAGCTCACTCATCTGCTCCAGTAGGGACTGGACGGGGTCAAGCTGCGGCGGATATTGGCTGATGGGTGTAGACGGGCCTGGCGAGGTACTTGTGACTGAAAGCTCTGCATTACCTGATACGATGCGTGAGGGTGATGGCTCTGGGTTGACGCTTGTTGTCGGTACGGATCCTCGCTTCATTAACGTGATTTGGTTCTGGCCAATCTTGAAAGAGGTCTCGCCTTCAGCAGACTCTACTGTGGTGATGGCAGCTGCAGCTGGAGTATGTGACAGTAGCTCAGTTGGATGCGTGGCTAGCTTCAGGTAGTCGGCCCAGGTCTTGCTAGCTGGCTGACTCGGTTGGTTGTCGGAGTCGGAGCTGGATGGGCGTACGGTGCCATCGTTCTGGTCTACAGGAGCGGCACTTGCGTGTTCTGGATCTTCATCCAGAGCAAGATGATTGAGTGCAGTCCTGCCGTCGCCGAGTGATTCGACATTGCTACTGCGCTTCTGCCTGATGAGCTCGGCTGCTGCCTCACTCTGCCTCTTCTTGCGACGCTGGTCATAGATGAAGCCGAATCTATCAGTCAAATACTCGCTGCTGCCGATAAATCTGTTATGCTGCTGTACTAGTGTCGGTGGGCGCGAGTCCTCTGGTAGGATTCGGTCCATTTCCACAGGCCCTAGATTACTCATTCCACGGGTGGGCTGAGTCGGACCGAGGCCGTTGGATATGTTCTTGGGCTGCTCTGTCGTGGTGCTTTTGATGGTTCCGTTGGGGCCCAAGGCACGACCTCGCCTTTGTGTGCTTGCCAGTGAAGACTTTGCCGACTGCGCAGTCTTGGTCGAGTCCATAGAAGGCGCGCGGTCAACAGCATCTGAAACAGTGGACTTGCGGCCTCGCACAGTATTTGCCTTGTTAGTATTCGCAGAGTTGTTGCCTGCAACCATCTTCAACGCCCAACTTGCTAATGACGTCGACGATGATCTACGCGCCGATGCGTCTATAGCATGTTCCTGGCTGTTGAGTCGGCGCAAAGCGGGCACAGCACCAGTGGGAGGTACGAATAGATCGCTGGCGAGGGCTTTTCGTGGTGGCTTTGCTCCGCTAGATGCGCGTGATCGTGTATGGCCCATAATCTCTGCTTCTCTGTCCACGTTGCTCGCCACAGAGGGAGCGCGACTGCTCTTTCTGCTGGTGCCAGTCCAAATGAAATTCTTCCAGTTCTGTTTGCTTGGCGTTTCCGACACGACTGAGTTGATGGACATGACTTCTGCTTGTGGCGCTGAATTGCCCGTGTCCATGCCCAGAGCATCGGGATGCTCAGCTAGTTCGTCTTCCATGGCTCTGGCTAGTCTGTCCTCCATGGGGTCGTCGGGGTGCAATCCGGTTGCTGCGCTATCGCCCCTCGTCCGCGTTTTGGTGAGGCCATTGCCTTGATCCTTGCTCTTCTCCAGCTCGCGCAGTCGGTTCTCAATGTCCATGTTGGAGACCTCGCACTCCTGCAGCATCTTCCTCAACATGCGCTCCCGCTCCTCGGCTCTTCGTCGCAGGGCGGTGATTTGCGCATCGCGTTGGGCTAGATCCCCGGCTAGTTGCTTGACAAGGGCCACTGCGCCCGTCTGCCGCAGCGCATCCTGTATGCTCTCGTCGCTGGCGAAGTGTAGGTTTCCAGGGACCTTGGCCGACTCGGTGGGTGTGTCGTCGAAGAGGGCGGAGCGGTCGTTAGTGGCAGACGAGGCTGCGACCAGACTGCCTACTATTTGCTGTGTCGACTTGGTGACCTTCCTAACCGTAGACACGGGCGTAGTGCTCTTGCTGAGGTCTGGCGGGGGGACCGCCTTGACCGTATCCGGCGACGCAACCGTCCTGCTCTCTGCCGTCTTGACGCTTTCTTCAGGCTGTGGTGTCGAGCGGAACCAGCCGTTTACGCGCGACTGTGCCGGCGACGTCTCGGGGCTAGGCGACAGCGAGGGGAACGAGGTGAGGCTCTTTGTGTCGACTTCGGGCGAGGGCGCCCGGCTGCGACTCCGGCTGAGAGACGTGTTGGAAGAGCGCTTCGAGGGGCGCATGCGCTGTATGCTGCGGTTTCGTGGGTTGGATATGGTGGAGCTCTGCGAAGCCGTCCGTACTAGATCAACAGCGCGCGGGGGGTCGATTGCCGCCATGTTTGTAGAGTCTGACTACAAGCACGCCCATTCGTGTAGTCGGCGGCGAGACTGTGTCGGAGCGAATACGGTGCGGAGACGAGCAGTTGTCGAAATGTGCGTGTGTATACGTTATGCGTGGTGGACGTCTGTTCTCGCGTGCATGGGTTCGTATGCAAGTGGAGGCGCTGCGTCATATGGCGAGACGATCCCTTCTAGTAGTACTCGTCGCCCCACGCTTCTTTGTATGTGTGAGCAGCTGCAAAAAGACTTTGAAAAATGCCACGTCCTCAGGGGCAGACAAAGCACACGGCGGATATTGCAAGTTATGAAGACGCAAGGGGCACCGGCACAGACAAGGCACGACTCTTGGGTGTGGGTGGTGTTAAGCAATCAATCATTCCCGAGCCGCTAGGTCGGGTTTGTGCTTGTGCAGCATTGCAGCCCTACAGCCACATTTCCACCCGAAACACGTTCCCTGGCGATCTCCCTTTTATTCCCAAGACCCTGGCCTGCTAAACACGCCGAACTATGTTTCGCATCTGCCATGCCCGTCACCGACGAGGAAGCTGCATTGGCGGCCGTTGCGACCCTGCACTTCTTGTCCCCTGAGCAGACTGAGGCCCTGGACGGCATCAACGCCATTCTGCATAACGGCGAGCCCTTTGTCGACATCCATGAGCTGTTTGCCCTGTATAATCTTCTCTACTTCCGAAAGCTACTCCTCCCACGTGTTGAAGCCATCTGGTCGCCGCGCTTGACTCTTGTAGGTTTTCTTTGCGCTTCACAATTGCTTTCTGCGACCGTCTCATCCACGACTTCTGAAGCCGGCCTCGTGTCCGGACCGTTGCCCCACACGCTTCTAGACTGCCGTGTCAGACAGCGGCTAACAACAGACACAGTGCGCTGGCATCTGTGAGTTATCCAAGGACCCCAAGACCGGAAAGTTCACGCGCATCCGTCTGAAGCTGTCGACGCCTCTGCTGCAGTACCGTCCACGCTCCGACACCATCAACACCCTGCTCCACGAGTCGATTCACGCCTACTTCTTTATCACCACCTCGTGGAAGCACTCGCGCGGAGATGATGGAACCGGACACGGCGTTGGCTTCCAGCTACTCGCCGACGCCGTAAACAACCACGGCAACTACCAAGTCACCATATACCACACCTTTCACGATGAAGTCGGCAGCTACCGAACACACGTCTGGCAGTGCGACGGGCCTTGCAAGAACCAGCCCCCGTACTTTGGCCTGGTCAAGCGAAGCATGAACCGAGCTCCTGGCAAGGGTGACACGTGGTACTCGAGACATCAGGCCGAGTGTGGGGGGACATTCCAGAAGGTGCAAGAGCCAGCGCCGACCAAAAAGCAATTGGAGGCCATGAGCACCAAAGAGCGCGCGGGACGACAGAAAAATAAGCTGGATAACTGGATCAAAAAAGACGTCAAAGCCGAGGGTAAAACCCCTGCTATGCCCATGGTCATTGGAACAGAGAATGAAGCTTCAGCATCTTTTCAAGCTGGCCAGAAACGGCCGCTAGTGGGCGAGGACCATGAGCCTGTCGTCCAGAAGAAGTTGCTTGTCGACTGTCCGATCTGTAGTATCAGATTAGCCGAGTCCGATATCAACGAACATCTGGACGTAGAACACCTTTGATCTTACAAATAACATTTGCGAAGGCGAGTGTGCTACGTCATTGCGCATTAGAACTGTGCCACGTCTCGGATCCGTGTTACCTCTCATCTGTTGGAGAGGAAGCCATCTCGTGCATCCAATGATTTCTTCCACATCACTAGCGTGATGCTGAAATCATCAGTACCTTTATGGAATTTAGTCCATCGTTCATACACCTCAACACCAACCACGTCCAACTGTTATCATCCACGATTACTTAATGACCGTATTCCACATTTTGACTAGGCGCAAATAACCATAATCGTCTCCATCAATTTCACAGTACATCTTGGAGCTCACGCACCCAGCCAACTTTGTCTTCCGTCAGATTAACATCTGTTCATCATGGCATTAGGCGCTCCATCGTGTTCGCTTCTACGTCTTCCAATAGAACTGCGCTACGAGATCTACGATTATCTAGGTCGCCGGGACTTTAAAAGTTATCCACTCCGTACCATGGCAGTCACGTCTATTGATCGAACCGGCCCGCCAACAGCGCTACTTGTTACTTGTCGCTATCTCTGTGACGAGATTCGCGCCTACTTCCTCCCAAGGGTCACACTGGGATTCGTCCAACAGCAAAAGCCAACTCTCCAGAGTATTGATCCAATCTCGCTCAGCGTCATCGGGAGAGCAAAAAAAGTTCATGTAAGGATGAGCTGGTGGGAAATCCCAGGGACTACTAGAGATTTCCGACAATGGCCATATCGAGTGAATGGGTGGCTTGCGGACCTGGTCAAAATGTTGCTGGAAAAGGCCAAGAGCTTGGAAGTCATCACAATGTCTTTCGATGAACCTACCTGGGGCACTGAGTGGGAGCAGAAAGAGAAGACACTGGCTCCACTAAAGGACATTGCTGGGCGGGTAAAGTTTCGATTAGGCGAGGTGGAAGCTGGCGAGGAGCTCACGGATGAGGAAGAGGTAGAAGAAGCCAAGTTAAAGAGACCGCACAGTACGTACACCAAGACGGTCGGAAAGGAAGCTGAGTTGAGGAGACGGCTAGGTGCATACCTAGAAGAACTCAACGCGGTTGCGTTGCCGGTTGTCAGCTCTTGAGGTGGAGGGTAGCTTTCGTGATGGCTTGAGTTGGAGTCGTACTACTAGATCCGATATCGTCCAGTAGCATAGCGCTCTACTAGCCATGATATCCAGAACGGAAGTTCTGCTTCGCTCTATCACATACCCTGCATCGCATTATTCATTGTCTTAATTCCTTCATCTTGTCGCCTGTATCTAATCTGTCTACCGATTCCATCGGCACTGTCGCTGTCACTGTCACCCCCGTCTACTATACACTCGTTCTCTCAGTCCACGTTCTTCGCTTTGTTTATTATATGCAAGGGTCTATTGACATGCCGGCGTCCAGTCTCAGCTCGCTCTCTATTGGCCTTGCGCGCCTTGAAGGTCATCAACAACATCTAGCACTTTCGCAGTCACCACGCGCTCTCATCTCTCCCTATGCACCTCCATCACCGCTCTACTGGAACCTTCTTGCAGTCAGTCCGACATCGCAGGCCAACCAGGTAGCTCATCATAATAATTCGCGCGCTTGGCCCGTGCCTCAAGTTGATATCGCGCTCCAAAAGCCGCCTTCACCTGGTACCGCGCCCACACCGCCCACACCGCCCACCAGATCGCCTGCCTGGAACCTTCTCCAGGCAGCGAACTACCCACAGACTACGCCGCTTGATCAATTCTTCGGACTCGCTAAGCGATTGCCGGCGATCTGCCGACCCTCCTCCTGTCTATATAAACCCCCCTCCCCCACCACTCTCACTCCTTCTCCCCACTCGCTCCATGAAATCGACTCTCCCAACCAAGTCGGCTCTCAGCATCATGGCCTCATGATTCAAGTATGCCATTTCTTCCTTCACTTCCACCTCATGTTTTTGCTAACACTTTCAGACCTTGGCCAAGATCTCATGATGTATGACATCATTCATCACCAACAATCATCATGATTATCAGCATCACTTCCACTCTCACTCGACTGTCAACAGTCTCAATGACTTCAATACCCTTCCACCATCTCGCCTCGCCTTGATCGACATCAACGTCGCCGCCTTACACACACATGCCTCGTACATACCCGCCTCGGTTCAACATACATACCTCACTTCGATTCGACCTTCAGCTACCCTGACACACATGTCAACTTCGATCTACCAAACTACCACATCGAACACACACCGTCTCGTCGACATGCAACACACCGACGGCAACCCGGCATAGGCACCAACCTCTCTGGCACCGGCTCTGGTTCGACTGTCGACAGTCTCACGCCACTCCCGATACCGATACACTGCGCATGGAAAGTCAAGTTGTGGCACAGGGATGCAGGACAGTCTGCATGGTTGGCCCTTGAGTTGGTTGCGGTTTGGATCAGAAAGATAAAGTAGTGTTGAGTCGGTATCATTGGAGGTTAACATTCACACATTGGACGTTTCAACCATTTCGACATGCATCGAGCAACAAGGTTGGAGGACAGACGGTCAATGGTGCTTCGGCGCTAAACCGGGCCTCTTGTTGTCTTCTCTGAGGGTGTTGCGGCCCCTGGGATGGTTGAACGTCTTGGTGTCGTGTTGGCTGAAGATGATACTGCTTTGCTCAATAGTTGGATGAACTATGGTTGGCCTTGGTGGTTGGATGGTGCAAGGTTTTCGGCTTGAAGGTTTTCCAAGCTTGGTCACAACAAGTGTCTCTCAAGGAAAGGTTGGAAGGGCGGCTGGCAGTCAGATCCTCATATCAATTAAACCAACTTTGTCTCTAAAACCGAGGAAAAGTTATCTATAAATCTTAGTTAACAGCTTATACATTACATTCCTTCTCTAGTCTACGCTAGAATAACTACTATAAATTATTCTCTCTCCTTGATGCTTCTAACCTCTTTATAGATGCTTGATACAAAATGTTTCATAAGTCACTTTCGCTTACTGTATGTCGCAAGCAGATGTCTAGGAGTCTTAAGGAACTAATATTACTTTGCCTTCTCCTACACAATATTAAAGCGGTGTATCGCTTAGCTGCACGGCCTCTATTAATGTCGTCTAAGAGCCGCTGTAAGCAAAGTTGTACCCGTAAGCTGTTTGCTTTTGTAAGAGAGTAGGATTAAGTATGGTGTTCTGCTAAGCGAGAGTCGCGATTGATATCACGAGGTATTATTATACTATATGTGTTTTGGAAATATCTAGGGTATTCGGTCTATGTGGTCTTAAAGGCCGGTACGGTTTCGTACAATAACGCCATCATGTGATACGCCAAATAGATGAACGCTAACATATAGTCGGAACTTTCAGGAACACGCATCCAAAGATACCCTAGGAAGGGATTGATGCATCTGCGCATCGTCTACTACTGCATTCCTTTTGCACCGCTCTTTAGTATGCGCCCAAAGCCAAAGCCACGCACTATTCTCCGCCACATCCTCCCCAGAACCGTCTTAATCAATCGCAATCGCACTCTCCATGGAATCACCCCCCTTGTTCTTCCACCCTATCCCCACCCTCCCCCTCCTACTCTTTACACCACCCATGAAATTCTCATGCTCTTCCATACCCAACGCCAACCACTCCCTCTTCAGCCCCTTCTCAGCATACGCCCTCCTACTCTCCGCACTCCTCATACTATACGGCCCTTTACCCTTCTTCCTTCCCTCTCCTTCTCCAGTATCCCCTTCGCAAGAGTCCTCGTCTTCCATGTCTGGCGCTTGCCACCACCCACGCCCTTCAAAGTACTCAATGTTTAGGTGCTTGATTATACGCTCGTGGGCCGAGGGGCGCGGGCGCATATATGGCTCGTCGGTGGCTTTGGAGCCGAGGAGCGTGTGGATGTAGGTCTTGCGGGCTTGGACGTGCGGGGTGGAGAGCATGGTTGCGGTGCCGCCCATGCAGTGGTAGAGACCGGTTGGTAGAGGTGGAAGGGTGGGATGAAGTGGGGAGGGCGTGAAGAGGTCGAGTTTCGAGAGGTGGGTTTCTTGGATTGCTTGGGTCATTGTCTGTGAGGATGTCTTGTTAGCGTTGCCGTCCTCTGGACAGGTTGGAGAGGGGAACTGGAGATGTACCATCTTTGGAAACTCGGCTTTGTCGCATTTAAAACAGCATACGAGTGTCTTGTAAAGACAGGCCTTCCTTTTACTGGGTTTCTTGCAGAAGTAACATATCTCTGCTAGCCATTTGCGGCGGCACGTGAAGACTCTTGCATTGCGCGGTGGTACAATGTCGGCATGGCGCTTGAGGAGGTTGCGCGCGTATTCTTCGACCACGGCATTGAGTTGTTTATTGGTAGCGGCGAGCGCATTGAGCGGGTAAGACGCGAGGTTGAGATTACAGATGGGCTCGGTGTGCGAGAGGATGTTGAAGAGAATCTCTGGTGGGAGGGTATCGAGACCGTTCA
Organism: Alternaria postmessia; assembly: GCF_024291825.1. Taxonomy (NCBI): domain Eukaryota; kingdom Fungi; phylum Ascomycota; class Dothideomycetes; order Pleosporales; family Pleosporaceae; genus Alternaria; species Alternaria postmessia. The sequence goes on from NW_026260098.1 coordinate 331,541, forward strand.
TGTTGTGGGGTAAGACAGTCGCGCGATCACGTTTAGGGTCGCGATGAGATCAGCCCTGGGTCGGGCGGCTTTAAGCGGAGATATAGCTAGTCGCCCTTTCACGCGAGCGACATGCCCTTTGTCGCGTTCCACCCCTCTCACCTCATCTGTGGGTATTAATGAGCTCAGCGTGAGAAGACTATCAGCTCAACATGCCTTTTCGTCCCTTCGCGTCTTCCCGAGAGCCGTTCGCGTCTGTGTGCCACATGGATGTACCCACACGTCGAGTATTGTCAAGCATGACTTTTTCAGAAGCAATTCGGGCTCTTCGGAGGCAGCTCACCTGATTTGTATGAGGACCAATCAGTTCCATTTATCAAGAGTACAGAAGTACGGCCCAATTTGTCAAATACAGATGTTGTATTGAAAGCCTATGGCGAGCTGTTGTTGCCGGCTCTACCAGTCTCACATTTGCGTTAAGTTGCTTGGAACGTCTTCTTTGACCTGTTCGTGCTAACAGATATTAGCCATCTGTGATTCCGGTATGAAACGATAAACAACGCTCGATGTATAGGACTCCCCTCCCTCTCCGACGGTCGCGCCCAACCCTGCCAAGATAACCCCATGAAGAGAACCAGAAGTTCAGAGCTGCACTTGAGCCGAGAGACAACGCGGGAATGCTTGAGAAAGCATCTGCAGCATCGCAATGTCGAGGGATGTCCACTATGGGCTGACAGCAGGTCATGTCTCAGAGTAAGACGGACATAACTGGATCCTGGCCGAGAAGCGGTCAGTCTCTTGGAATCCAAGCTCCGACAGCCTTTTGAACTTGCCGAGATCATCCGAGCGTCCTCTACAACCTGAAGAGGAAGCATTGACGCAAGATGATCTACTGGTGTGGCTGTTGTCCGAACTGAACCCACATAAAGGGTATGCCTCCAATTCAGTATAGGAGGTGAGCATCGCAGCCCCGGATCTCGGCCGTAAAGCCTGCTCAATGCGGCCCAACGACTGGATATTATGGACCGAATGGGTCGGCTCGGACTGCGGAAGGCTACCGGCAGCTAGCTTCTACAGTAGGGCAGAAGGGCCGCCGCCTTACACCCCACACACCCACATGTTCCTCTTCTCAGCTGCCAGCGAAGTAGCCACACGGCGTAATTTCACGCGAACTGCTATTTAACCACTCATCGTGTCAGCCAGATCATGGAGGCATACGCAGTCTTTACCACGTTCGTGTCCGTGATTGGTAACCGCTCTCCAACGTCTATTCATTGGCTCGTCCAATCCACAGCCCTTGTTCCACCACACAATACCAAATTTGACAAACGTGTGGACCTGCGCTGCTTGGCCAACGGTCGCTACATCAGCCCTCAACCTTGTGGGTCGCAAGGTGGGCCAACCAAGCATTGAGACAAGCAGGCTAGTTTGTACCAATCGGTCGGTAGTCAAAGCCTCCTCACGGCTCGGTCCATCATCTTGGTCCACCACGATCTGACTTTTGCCGAAAGCTTCACGGGCACAATGTGTGGTTTTGGCCATCATCCAGGTGTGGATATCTTGCGAGAGCGCCCTAGCTACCCCGCCCAATCAGCTAGCTTGCCCAGCTTCCAAGACCACCACGCCCTCCTCCTCGCTGGACTACGCATGTGCGCAAAGGAACCATCCGAGTCAGTCGCCACCCTCGGAATCTATTGCGTTATAGGAAAAAGGCCGAGGCCCTTTCCTGGAGAACTAGCGTGCAACCACTACCGGTTTTCGTGGGACGATTGTCGTGACTCAGACAGTGCATTGCTGGACTGAAGAAATTATAGAGAAATGAGAATCAGAAGCTGCGTAACGTACGCCCCTGGCGGAGGCGTACTAGATGCTAAAGGGCACGGGGCACGTGTGTGTGCCTTGGTGCCCCAGGCACATGGGGATCGCGAGGAACAAGATGGAGGACTGCTGTGCAGTTAAGGGGGTGGTTAATAAGACGCTTCTGCCCACGAAACAACGAAACCTTCTTCATTCACCCCTCAACTGACCATCATCATCGTCGTTGTTGAGTCACAGTATCCAACATCTCACTTGCTCCAACAGTGTTTGGTGGCTAAACGGGGACTCCTTGGCCTATCGATCGTTTTTGTATCCGTCAAAATCCTCCTGCAGCCCCCTGGTGACCCAGGCTACCTCTTTGACTCTTCAGATTCCGCTCTTGGAGGTCGCTCGCTACACATAACGTCCTCACGTATTCTGTTAGTCCATTTCGAGACAAGATGCGTCATCCCGAGCGTCACCCACAGGGTAACTCAGATGCATCACGTCGTAATAGCGGCGGTGGTAGCAGTAGCGGCAACACTCACAGGCACTCACACCAAAGCGTACGATGTCACGATCTTTGAATTCGAGCTCGAAACTGACTAAATGTAGTCTACCTCTGGTGTGGCCGCATTGACCTCACCTCCACCACAAGTCCCTACCCATGATCCGAGCAGAGATTCAACGTACACTCGAGCGCATCGTTCATCAAGATCCGACCAAGCGTATCCGAATGGTACGGCCAGCAACCACTCTCCGAATGGAGCACCTTACCAGGCACATCCTCAAAACCAAGCGCCGAGCTTCTACAATCCACCACATTATTCGTGGACTGCGTACTCGTCAACTCATCTTCAAATTCCGACCTACGACACATCCGGTAGAGATTTCTACGCATCTCCAGTGTTCCAAACAGCACCACCAGCGGGTACCGTTGCACAGCCACAACAGGTACCCACTGGCGGCCTCCTCCCCCATCAGACTGCGCCTCGACGACCCGAACCTTACGACGCTGTCGGATACGTCAGGAGTGACGGAGAAGTGTACGACAGAGATGAAGTATATGAGGAGTACAGGCCATACGATCCATATGCCCATCAACGTAGACACGGAGGATACTACGGAAATAACGGAATATCGCATTAATGACAACACGACGGAATGATATGAAATAACTTTCGGCTCTCTTATGGTTATATACACAATGGTCAAGGGCGTTTATGGATAGGCTATGGTTTTGGCCCCAGGTTTCTTCCTTTCGGTAGCGATGTACGGCTTCACATGCACCTATCAGCCTGGCGCTTATGGTGTCATTTCTTACACACATGGAAATGTTGAAGGATATCTTTTGGAGCCTTTTTCGCTGGTGCGCTTTCCTCATTCCAATTGATGCCTTGTACGACTGCTGGTACAGCCATTGTTTATTTGCATATCCATCACCGCATTTACAGTGCATTAGCAAGCGCGTAGTTAGGCGTTTGAAAGATATTCTCAATCTAATTTCTCTCATTCGCTCTCCTTGGTCGCTTCTGCATGCTGTGAACCTGTTGACATTTTCCCATTCCACCAGGTCCTCTGACTCGGATCCGACGTAGTTGAGCCGCATGACGCTGACATATCTGCCCGTCGGCGAAAATGACACATACACCTCTCACCGGAACTTCACCGGAACTTCACCGGAATTGCGATCGTCCATCAGGAAGCAAGGCCACCACTCACCTGATGCTGATAAGGTAGTCGTAGAGGAGGACTCTGTCACCGGAAAGGTATGCGTTGGCCAGTAAGATATGCTACTGTATCAGGTGTGGCAGCAATATCGAGGAGACGAGGACCACCATGAAACAGAGCTCTGTCAGCCAGTCGATGACAGAAGGACTCGCTCGCTTCTGCCAAAAAAAGATATTAGGTCCTTCTTGGAGGCTTTATCGTGATGCATGCGAAGAAGGAGAGGACGTCTTGGGTTGCCGAGTGTCTGCTATGCAGGCACATCGCTTGACCAGGAAGACGTAGATCTGCCAACGTGCATGCCAATGTCTTGCGTTGCGGCTGTTCTGCTGCAAGGTTTCCATGCATATTAGATCCGCAGTATGGTATTGTCCAGTCGGACTAGCAGACTGATAAATTGGCACTCACACAATGCCCCCATCCATGGGGGACCATGAGGCGATCATCGCTTACCATCTAGCGACACATTGGTATGTGGGCAGAGGGCAAAACGGAGGCATGCCATCCGATCGGTAAGGTAGACCCCACATGACTGTACGACCGATGATGTTTCGATATCGCTTTGAGGCCGCCAGCCAACTAAATTTAGCATGAAGGACCTGAATACGTGTAGTAGACTCGACTCTCACAAGGCGCTCGATATCAACCGACACTGACAATGTGCGACGAAGCTGTTCTACCATTGGCACCTGGTGCTAGAGCATGCGTGGTGGAAACAAACTTCACCAGAACGGGAAGCATGTACCGAGTCGTGGTTCCTGCAGCTCGGTCCTGGGTTGCCAGCAGGGTTACGACTGTCACATGTCGCATGGTGGGCGAGCCCCGTATCCAGGTCAAGGGCGCAGACCCACAGATAGGTCTCTACGGTCATTGTACGGGCCTGATAAGCATGTCGGTCAAGTCCGAAATCTTTTCATGCTTATCGCTGAGCATGTCCATGGTATCCGACGAGCCAGTCGTGATGGTTGGTGGTTCCGGCTGTCACGAATTAAAGATGACGGGTAGTGACATCATGCTCGAAATAGTTAGCGCGGATCTATCCGCGCCTGTCAAAGGCGGGGAAACATCTGGGCCGTGGTCGTGCGACAAGCTCTAAACGAACTCCAGACCTCCCACGAAGCTGTCTTCCCGATTTTGGCATCTTTTGCGATCTTTGCTTCACTTTTTTTGTTCATCTAAAGGACTACATGCGTGCAGGGACGCCTGCCGCTAGGACGCGTAGTCCTGCGATAGTGGAGGCCTCCCAGAGGCCGGCTGTGGTAATCGTAAGATGATGCCTGGGCATTTTCTCAATGCCGTTAGGGCTGAAGCTCGATTTCAGTTCCAGGTCCCGCACGAGAATGGGCAGCTTCGCATGTGCTCAGGGAGGGAATTTCGTGCCGTATGCCGTCCCTCCAGCTCATGCGAAGACAGCAGATGCTGGCTGCTTATCGCGGCTGCCCTTGCTTGATGTTGTGAGAAGCACGTAGCTTCTTGGCGAGCCGAGGTTTCGCGAAGCGCCGCTACGATGGAGAGCATCTATGTCTGGGTACCCGTTGCTGTAGCAGACGATGTGGAAATGAACAGAATCGATCCATGTCCAATGCAGCAGTGTGGGTCACGACTGAGGCTTGCCGTACCGATTCTCGGTCTCTGTAATCTGTTGAGGCTATTGGCTTAGGTCGAGAGCATCAACACCTATGTCGTCTCACCGGTCTCATTCACCTTGGTAACAGTATCCACCATCTGGCTCAGCCTCACCTCAAGGCATACCTCAAGGCAGATTTGGTACTCTCGTTGAGGTCCGCGTGTTTTGGCCCCATGCCGATGGCTGTGCTGTTCGAAGACTGCGATTGTCAAGGCGAAGCATCCGATATATCTGAAGCTATGCCTCTTAGCTTTTTTCCAAAGAAGGTCGAGCCTTGAGAGTTTGAAAACAACCCCTTTGTTTGTTCGAACAGAGCCGCATCATTCTGGAACCGCTTCTGATGGCCGATTGATCCCCACGCCCACCACGGAAAAGCGCTCACATCAAAGCATGTTCCTTCTGGACTTTCGGAATCGCCAACGAACGATATACCAAAGCAACCGAATACCATCTTCGGGATGCAAGCCCAATCGTTGCCGCCGGTATCCAGGAATAGCTCCGCTTCACTTCTAGGACTTTAGCATCGCCTACGTTACCGGCGCCCGTTCTGGAACACGGTGTGGACAAAGTTCATATCAACCCCGATCGACAAACCCTCTCTCCACATTGGCAACGACATCCTTGGCGTCGCCTGCTTTCTTCCCCATGCCAATCATGTTGGCGCGCCCAATGAGCCATCACCAACTCGATAGCCCGAGACATTGGAGGCCCCAGGCAACAAGGATAGATGGTCGAGCTACCTGTTCCTACTTGGCCGCGTTAGTATCCAAATTAGGACGTACCCCGACCTTGGCGTTTACTGGAGAAATTTATACGTCTACCCATATACGTTGAAACTTAGGGCTGTCTAGTGCGATGCAAAGTCCTCGTCGACCTTTTGCCTTCTTCCGGATGGCCCTGGTGGAGGCTGCCGTTGGCAACAAGGTGAGTTGGGCTGCAAAGTAGTCCTTCAACTAGCTTGGAGCACTCCTGATGGCAGCTACTCGTCGCGCCACTGGTCGATAACGCGTGTTCCTGTTGCCAGTCAGCACAGTCCTTAAGGAACTTACATGTTCGCTGCTAGCCATGACGTCCATCGGTTCGATCGAGCTCTGGGGTTGATAAGGTCCTCCGGCGTTGCGAGGGCTCGTCGCCACATAATCCGAGACCGTCCCCGCACTCTGAAAATGCTCATTCACTTCGAGACGAAACGTCGCTGGCACATCACGTAAGTGAGTTGGATGTTCCTTCAATCGCTCTGTTCCAGTTTGAGCGCATTGTACTGATTTATCCCCAGCATTTCGACAACTCGGCACAATCTGGTCGAAGATACGACTGGGCCTGGTGCTATCCCGTGCATCTGCCACGGTCAATTCTACGCGATCCCATTCGATAACGCCAAGAGTTCATCACTCCAGTGGTGTTCAAAAGATCTTGTCGGAGAAGAGAGATCCTCTAGCAATAACGTACCAACCTCGAGGTGTCGAAAGTTCCTTCAAAAGATCTGTCAGTTCTCAATCCGAACCCACCGGATGGATCCTCAACGCTACACCAACGTCAACTACGACGAGCCTCCACCGCCTTACGAATATCTGCAAGATCAAGAACTTCCTGGCTCATCGATTCACGAACTTCCAGATCGGCACATACCCACTCAGGAACTTGAAGAATTCCATGGGCTCACTGAGTTAGAAGGTTCTCCAACTCAAGCCAGCCAAGCATCGTACCCGCTTTCAAACGAAGCCAGTGAGCGCGTTATGAACACCAGCCCTTCAGTGCTACAGCCATCCAACCCTAGCGAGGATCAAATGTTACTCTGGAACCTGTATACGCAGCAGCCCTTCGCCACAGCGCCCAGTATGACCCGCGATGGACAGTCACATACATCGTCGCCCATTTCACCTAGCACACCTGATTTTGATGGTCTTGGCTCCATCCAGTATCATTCAAATCGAGATGTGGCATCTGGTACGGTATCGCCCCTAGAGAGTGTCTCGTCCTACAGAGGCTACTGGTCAAAGTCGCACTTGGTGGACATAGACTGCAACTATGCTTCGCGCATCAGCCTTCCGACCTCGTCGGAAGCAAGCCCCGTGGAGTCTTTCCGAGAACTAGGGCAGCAATCCGAAACGGGAAACTTCCACATGCAGCAAGACGGCTATTCCTCTTCTGCGGTATCGCTCGCGCCCACAGACAATGAACAATATAACCCCAACAACGATTCGCTTCTCCCATGGGATGGGGTAGTGCTACAACCTTATGGGCGATCGCACAGCACCGCACGCATTCCCTTGGGTGATTACACGTATTCTGATAACCTTGGATGGCGATATTGTGGCGGGTACGGGATAGAGGAGACTGCGGATGAAGAGGCCAAGCACACGATGTTAGCAGTCAGCAAGCCGGACTCTTCGCAGCCAGCTAGCAACTTCTTTGAGAATCAACAGCCGTCGCGCAAGTACATTGAGCTCTACGACCACCAAGATCCTGAGCTCCGCATCGCGTCAAGACCAGATGACATCGATCATCCGCTAGTGCCTTGTGCTCAATGCAACAAAACATTTAGTGGCAGGTACGTTTCGCTTCTTCATATTTCGCTTCTCCATCGGTATTGACTTGACTACAGGTATGGGAAAGGTAACTTGAGACGACATGTCCTCGCTTTCCACAACCCACTGGCGACCGTGTTGGGGACAGCGTGTCGTGTCTGCAAGAAGGCGTACAGACGCGCGGATGCCACACGAAAACACGAGTGGAACAAACATCAAATCTCGGACGCAAAGCCTAAGAAACGAGCGAAGTAGTCGCGCCAGTCGCGACGGTTATGATCGACTACGGATATCAATGTGCCGTGGTGCAGATCGGAAGCTGGGATTCTTCCCACCCTGGTGGTACACATGGCTGCTTGCGGCTTATCTCTTCCTCTTCTTTCAAACGCACTGAGTGCTCTTGCCGCGCTGGAGCGCTCCTAATGTTTGTGGCGTATGTGCGCATTTTCCAATTCCACAGGTGGAATTTTAATGTATACTGGGCATCGAACGTATCCAATCATTGATCCAATGACTGTCAGATCATAATCTGCTATGCCAAGTAGCGATATGGTATGCCTCGTAGATTCCGTATCGTAACCTCTAGGCAAGCCGAAGTTAGCCGGTTCTGAGAATGACTCATTTGTATGCGGCTCTGCGAGTCGACCAGTACGTTTTGAGATGCTTCATCAGGCGATGTTGTGGTATGTCGGCAAGGTTTCTCATACACCGCATTTCACTCTCACCGATCAGACCAATTCGCTTGCGCCCAAGTAAGAATACGCCCTGGGAATCCATGCGCCCACGTGGAGCCCTCGCCCTTCAAGCCCTCCAAGCCCAGCGAAACTAGTGAATCCTGGGGGCGCAGCGTAGTGCGGCTCTGCTGCTTGCATCGCGATCCAATTAGATGCTGCAAGTGCTCCCGAAGGCGCATGATTCGGATTATAGGCATACTATTAGCCGGTAGACTAGCAGGTGATTGATTGTGATCGGCTCAGGTTTCGTCATGGCCTTCCAGATGCTTTCAGCTTCCACGGCCCGATACCTAGTCCTTCAGAGTTCTAGCTGCATGACATTCGTGGTCAATTTAAGCTTTGAGCTATAGGGTTTATAAAGTACCGTCGACAAAGTCTAGACCTGGCCTTCCGAGCACATACAAGTCTAGTGCTTCAAGGGGCCTGGGTGCGTCATGAGTAGAAGTGCTGAGATGTCGTTCAGCATCGCGCTGACGTTGCCAACGCATCCACCGCTTGTAGAGTGACGGCGATCATGATGGCAAAAAATAGATATATGCAATATGCGAAGCTCTCACCGCCGGACGAGAGAAGCCGGAAAATCGGTTTCGTCGACACGTGCAATATGTATTGGGTCGTTGCAAAGACCAATGAACTTCTTACTGCCATGCTAGGAGACTCGCAGAACATGATTCGAGCGCTCTGCAGCTGGATGTATCGGCTGTACAGCTCAATGCTGCTGCGGCAGGGCGTTTACCACGGCGAAATCTACCAATGGCTTGACAAGTGATCTTGGGAAAGAGTGACGAATGCACCTTCCTAATTAGTAATGAGAGAGCCTCGCGTCAGCCTTTGTCAAGTACTCTGGGACCTGACAAGTATGCCAATACGGCGGTCGTGTACGGGGCCGAAGAGTCAGTAGAAGGTGGTATGGATAGAGACTTTTTGCAACATCCGGTACCTTTCCATACATGACCATTAGGATGTTGAATGAGTCACGCGCCTATGGATAGCCGATCTGCACCAGATGTACAAGTTGGATTTCTGACAGATAGCGCTCAAAACCCCGTTAATGACAGAATGCGCGATCGGCACTGAATACCGGCCAGCTTCGTGGGTACTGCATCCGGCTCGGAAAGTAGTGATTGAGAAGGATTGTTTGTCGGGCGAATGAGCAATTCGTCTACCAGGTGTTCATGGTACAGGAGTTGAAGAGGGCCGGCTCCACTTTTCATGCTCCAGCTTGATTAAGATCTGTATTGTGGCAAAGGAAAGGGCCGAGCTCGATGATGATACTCTTTCGAGTCGCGGATGCGGGTCTCACAACCCGGAATGCGTCCCGCTGTCAGAGACGTTTGCAACGTAGGCGCTAGAACGAGGCAGCGCCACTCGCTACCACCCTTCGCTCTTCAGCTAAGTCGGACGCGGCGCAAAGTAGCGAATACTACACGGATCTATTCCTAGTCACTGCGACACCGTTGCAGTCCGGCCCGAACATGTATGGGTTCAGGAATCGACATGCTTAAGCTGCCGAGGTACGCGACGCGTTGGTAGAGAGGCGGCTCGACTTCCAGGTTTTGACGGCTAATTCGTAGCCGCGGTTGCGGAGGAGCCTCAAAAGGGACGGATGTGATCGGCGGCCATTCCCAATACACAGTTACAATCGAAGATGGTGCGGTCTACTGCGTGATTGCTTGCGTGGAGAATGCAGATGCGATGTGGGGCCGAGTCTTGTGGGCTGCTCAAGATCGGCGCATTCGAGCTGGGTTCGCAGCAGCGGCTACCCAGAGCACAATCCCTTTGTTGAGCGATGCAAAAGTTCTGGTACTCCACGCCGTTGCACCTAACAGGATGCGCATGTATTCGACAACTTTTGCTAAAATGATGCGCGATGCTTGATGGCCGCCCGCATGTTGAGGGCACGCATGCGCGAGGGGCGCTCGTTGTCTAGACTATCCTGCTGCAGGTCGAGGTGCAGCTGGGTGTGCCACGGACCGTCGACTGGACGAGCGCGTAAGCTGGCCCGTGGTGTAGGTATTCGGCTTTAGACAAGATTTCGCCATGCTCGGTAACGTCAGAGAATGGTGAACAAGTCTCCAACCGTAAAACGTGGTTATAGGTTGATGTTGGCTCGCTCCTTGACCGCAAGTGTCATCAATGTTTGACTGAGACGGCGAAACCTGTAGCCTAGATACGAGGTGTCCAATCTGAAGTTGAAGTTTGACGTGAGGACGAAACGTACCCAGCACTGCTGCCCAACAATGGCGAAAAGTGCATGCAACCGACTACCTATCCATCTTCCGTAGTCATGTTTTCCAGCTGGCACTGGATGTTGCAGATGATCTTCCAAGAGACGCCGGCTCGTTTTGGTACCCCACTTACGCATATGCGTATGTAGGCGCGGCAGAAGGTGCTGCAAGCCACTGCGCGTACATACAAGCGTCTGCAGTTCTCATGTCGGTGATAATCAGCGCTTGGTAAGGTGTTGCCGATTAAAAGCTGCCGGACGCCCGGACGTCGCGGCTCAAATTCCTGTGAAGCCCTGTCGCCAGCCTGGGGGGTTGATTCTGTCACGAGTCTCTACGCGGTTTGATCGTCCTGCTATCGCCACTCGTATCGTCCTGCCCTCGACTAGACATACCCTGCGCGCATCCCACGGGAGGCATTCTCTTAATGCCGAAGTCACGAATCTCTCCGACCTGCAGCCACCCAGCGTCACGCGTGGAAACATCTGTGATGTAGGTACTGGTCGTGGTGGCTTGGGCATCTACGTTGATGATACCAGGGGCATGGATACGCTAGTATAACGGAGGCGGCCGTGTTGTAGTGACAGTAGGCAACAGGCAGATGGCCAACGTGACACCGTCGTCAAGATCAGACTGTGCGTATAACAGATCCATGGTGACACCAAAGTTCCTAAGCACTACCCTGATCAGCCAAAACTTTTTTACCGCGTTTTGAAACGTTAACCGTCAATTCCTCCAATAGCGAGATTGCTGATGTGGTTACACTGATTTCGTAGTCGCTTCTTGGCCCTCGAGGTCCTCCATACCAAGTCGCGTCCTCGATTCGTACGGGCCCATTATATGTCGCCGGCACCGCGAGCCTTACCTCACGAGGCCACCACCACCATCGCCGCCACCTCCCCTCCCTCCTCCTCCCCCTACTCCTCACCCGCATAGTGTTGCCTCAGCAGCCCACCTCAAGTTCGAAGCATACCTCTCCTTTCGCCTGTAGTCGCACTAGTCGATGCCATTTACGGCAGTCCGGCGACAACAGTCTTTACTGGGGAGCACAACTGTCCTTGCGTCACCCCGGCTGTCGAAAATATCCAGCGTCATCGAGACATTCCTATATTCCATCCGTCGCTGTCGTCAGGAAAGGGCCAAGAGCTACCTCGTCTAAGGGAGGCTGCCATATCGGAACGGCGCGCCTTAGTCATTGTCCAATCTGAGCCTCGCGGCCAAGTGCCATTCACACCACGATACATCGTCAAGACATTGAGCAACATCAAGACCTCCGGCTACCAGTCCCTTCGACACCCGCCAACTTCGAACCAAGCATCAGGTCGCCCCCTCATCTTTCACGCGTTCCTATCACCAAGCAATCCGACGTTCCAAGTTCTCATTGGTCTCAGCATCGCATCGCGTCTCTTCCAACGATCTTTGGCACAGCCGCAGCTTTGAAAAGTCCCAAACTCGACCATCGTCTTCGCCTCGAATAAACATCAAAAGACCCATTCTTTCTCTTCGACTTCCGTGCTTCAGTCGGAAGAATGGCAGGCCGTCACCGCAGGGCGAAGCGCCCCAGCCCAGTGGACTCAAGCTCCGTCGAATACGGGACTCAAGGAGTTGACTCTTGGTCGCAACCTTTACAGAATGCTGGCAACGACGGCCGTACTTCGTATCCCAACGCATGGATAAACGATATTCAAGAACCGAACGAAACACCCTCCACGCATTGGCGGTGGGATAGAGAGAGGACAGAACAGCCTCTCTATCAATCTGTGTCTGGGGAGCAATATGCAACGAATGCTCAACCAGGTGGATATCAACCTGTAATGCAACAAGCCATGCACTTACACTATGCCGAAAGGATTATCGACAGTGGATTGCTGCAGGATACTCGAACACAGCATAGGGTTGGTACCTCAAACACGGTCGAGGCCCAGCGCCACTGGAATGGCGCCTACGATCTGGAGAGCTCGTTCGAATCCACACTAAACGACACATCTCGTCTTGACCCTTGGCCACAAAGTCAGCATGCGATTGAAAATCCCTTGCAAGGCCACGAGCGTGATGCCATCTCCTCCTCGTCCCTGGGCTTCACCACAGCACAACAATCCACGCAGGATGCAGACCGTTCTTACGAGGTTTCGGGTATGTCGCCAATGCTTGGAACTCAGGATCTCGGATATGTTGGCAATGGAAGCATTGAACTTCCCTTGATAGGCATTGATAGGACACAGACTGGTGCCAACCCAGAACCTTGGTCTTTATACCAGCCGCCCGAGGCGTCTCGTCTTGCCCAACAAGATGACAGATACCGAGGTTCATATCTTGGTAGCATCTCAGATGCCATGCCGCCGACCTTCAGATCTAATAACCTAGAGTCAGGTCGCCAGGTCCCTGACGGCCCCCAATCGTACATCACACCCTATAATATGCATGATGACGGCAGAAGTGAGGGGATGCCCACTCAGCATCCTGAGCCTTTGTATCCCCGTATTCCCCGAGGAGGAATGCCGAACCCAGGCCCGTGGAATCCGTTTTTGGATCGCCCAGCTTTTGTTGTACGGGAAGCGACACCGCCGGTGGTTCCATTCAAGGATGCCTTGTATCCTGGTGTATCAGATACCGAGTAGGTACTGGAATCACCCTGTGTTGTAGCGTATGGCTAACCTTTTTAGGTCGAGCATCCCCCGTCGTGGTCTATTGTCGCCGAGGCCGGAAAGCATGACATCGGACACGCATTCTTGTGTATCGGATACCTCTTCGCCCGCAGCATCATCCGAGATTTATTGTGACATCGATAACTGCTGCACAGCCTTCAGCGGCGTACACCGGAAAGGCAACTTGGCTCGGCACAAGAGACTCAAACACAGTGGCAGAGTGTATGTCTGTGAGAACGCCTCGTGCGAGAGAGTGTTCAACAGGCAGGACGCCAGATTGAAGCACTACCGAAAATATCATCAACAACTTGCCAGACCATACATTGCGCGACCTCAGACGAGACACGCGAACCGTGAGCAGTATTCCGACTTCATGAGTAACGCTTCCGGTTGAACTTTAGGACTGCGTCGATCAGCATTTAGGCGACTCTGCGCACCCAAAAACATTCTTGCCAACAGCGATTGCACCAAGACTATCTCTTTTGTTCTGTATCCATCTTCCTCATTACTTTCGTTTTGCGACTAGTGGTCGTTCAAAAAATCGTGTAAGGCTTGCACCTCATGACCTCAAGGTTATGCACCTTCGAAGTTTCGTTATGTTGTAAGCGACCACAGAAAAATCGTGCTCAGTATGTCAATTCCGTGTCTTTCCTATGTTGTCGTATGGTACTGGGGAACGACACGAACCGAACACCGAGCACATTCAAGTTGCGTATGATCCCACTCTATTGTATTGTTCCTCGTTGGCGTTTGTTTTCCTATACGTCTGTGGTGTCCAGTCTTGGTGTCGTTGAATGTCTTGATGGAGTGTGGTTGAGGAACCGTCGTGCTGGCAGGCTAAGCCAGTCCACCCAAGAGGAGGCCCACAACACGTCATGTCTAGGCAGTAGTTGCCTTGCCGCAACAGTGCATGAGAACAACAAAGAAGCCAGCAGTGGATAAGGTCCTTCCGAAAGGACGACGACGTCGATGGAGGACCGTTGAGAACGAGTTGGGTCGATAGTTGAGTGCGTCGGTACCGGACCGCGGTAACTAGGTACCCAAGGAGGTGGGGCAAGGTCGGGCACTACCAACCCAGACTACAAACGTTTCATAGTTAACATCTGAGCAGGCATCTCTCTGACTCAGCCTGCAAGGTGCGATAAGCCCCATGTCGATGGCCCGTTGTGCTGGACAATGAGGCAAGGCTTCCTTGACATGCCAGAGCAGCCTGGAGCTTGCGCAAAACATGGAAGCATCGGCCCGACGCCTTGGAATGACCCAGAGTGCAACAGGGTTCAACGGGATGTTGCGGACGGATTGGTGCGCTTCGTGCGACAGGGCGTACTAACGACTACGAACATGGCTCTTGTACCTTTATACCTCAACCTATAGCGAAGATGAGGCAGAAGCGTCGATCCTTGTAAAGTGAGGCGAAAGCGAAGGTACGTGAAAGGCGTCTGATTTCCAGCTGGCGAAAGTCGACTGACTTGTTGTTGTTTGTGCAAGTAGGTCTGCATAACTTTCGGATATAGCAGTCGCGTGTAGTCCTCCCAAGCGGAACGCGTGCGGTGGGAGCACATGCTACCTATGTACTAGGCGAGACAGGAGCCTACCCATCAGAGTTCGCTGCCTGCATTGGTCTAACTTGTTACGTGATCGATCTGGTTCAGACTCATCTGTCATCTATGGGGCGCCCGATGCTGCCTAACACCACTCGCCACGATGTGCTATCGTCTGGAGCTCCCTCATCCCGTCTCGCTGATGGTGTCCAATGAAACTGGTTTTATGCATCTTGGCTGCTTTCACTGGCTGTCTATGAGTCAAAGCTTGTCGACTCTCTGCTCAGGTAGCCCGTGCTAAGTCGAAGGATCGCCACAAGCGTTGCCATGTCCAGGCTGTACGCAGTAGGGGCATACCTATGGTCGGTGTTGGAACAGCTATGGTCGGCTCGAGGGTCTTCGTTGCACTGGACTGTACTGGACTGAGCTTGGCTCTTGGGCTTTCGGGCTCTTGAGGAAGATTACGTACCAAACGTGGCTTGGATAGATGAGATTGAATAGCATCAATTTGCACAGCTGAAGCTCCTTTTGTCTGAGCGCAGCGTTCGTGTTCCATTCTCAGCTGACAGCGCGGATGCTGATGGCTGTGAACGTATGGCCATATTCCTAATTAGGAATTCTCTCGTTGCTCGAAAAGAACAGGTTCGCCTCATCCGATACGAAGGAAAGAGAGCTTTAGAAAGAAAGCTTTTAGACGCGAGTGTTGTGGCAATTGTTGCTAAAGATGGTAACGCCACCCACCCTGCTTGAGTGGCGCAGCGAGATCATCAGTTGTAATGTTCATCCGGGCATCCCGAGAACTTCAACATTACAAAATTCAGGAAGGCAAGAGTTTCATGAGTGACTGTGTACAGGGTTTCAATGCCAAAGTTTTGATCCGCGATTGTGGGTGAGGCTAACACTAGTACTGGGAACGGGTCCATCGCGCACATGCACCTCCGAAGCCCTATCGCTCCAATCCTCGGATCCACAGAGCGACGACTTGATTGGCTCCTGCTTCTCGTATGTAGAGTGTGTATGACAAGACGACTCGTCAAATGCAACGAGATTTTGTATACTCAGAGTATGCCCAACCAAATTTCGAATTTCGCTGCTTCATCATTATGTCGCATACTCTTGAGTGTTGTCACTCAAGCATCACTTCATGTCTCTCGCAAATCGGTGAGTTCTGATGCCCAACGCCTAACTTTCCCATTTCCAAACGCATATCGTGATCTATGGTCACGAAGCCAGTTATTCATGCATCCCATCGCTCTGTAGCGTAACAGCTGGCATTCTTGGGCGGTGCTGCATGATAGCTGCGTCGAGCCCAAGTAAGAAGCAAAAAGCCATGTGACCAAATTACAGCGGTCCTGCACACCGTTTTCACCACTGCCTGTCCCCATACACCTCACACCGTCAGGATAAAGTGCTATTAAAGATAATTTGCCGAAAGTACGGTGTCACAGACAGACTGCACGAACGCGGCAGCCCTAATGACGCCCTTTTCTGCTGTCTAGCGACGCTGTACCACTCCAACACCCGAACTCTGACGTTGCATGGAAGCTTGAGATCAAAATATATCTACAATGATTGGACTCGTCCTGCGAACAACTGACCTGGCGAACCCAGTAATCCTCGCAAACCCTGTTCTCAACCAGTATATATCTGAACCAGTTTCATGCTTCAACCAGGTGCTGTACACCACCAAACTAGCGCAACGGTACTGCGCTGTTCACAGAATACCGACAGCTCGGATCTCCATTGTCTGATGACGTTTGTGGGGCGCGAGGATGTTAGAGAACCTGGCGACGTGTCGTCGGATGTTGCATGTGATCCCACAATACGTCTTAACAACATCTTGAGGCGTTTATTATAGTGTGCATTTTGAAGCGATGCTCACCAAGTAGGCACGGCAACAAGAAGGCGCCCTCATGAGCCTTTTGGTTGAAGCTACGGCCAGGCACCTTTTGGAAACCATGCGTCATGTCTGCAAGTCATCCCGAACCATACCATTGGTACAGTGCGTCTGAAACTTCGTAATGTTCCTGCATATCTAACCTAGTCTGTTGTATGAAACCTAGCGGGAGTCATACTGTAGCTGAGACGCAGCATTTCATAATCGGTATGCTTGAAGTGGGTAAGCGTGTACTGAGCTGGAAAACGTGGCACTCAATCTTGCCTGAGCTTTGTTATGAGGTAGATGCCGTATCTGCCAATCAATGTTGTCTCGATCTTTAGATGCGAAACGGGATGTTTTTTTGTCTTTTGTTTCTTAAGCTAGCTGACCGGGATGTTGATCACCCGGGGATGTTGATCACTCACAAATCTCAGCACTCCCACACAAAACACGTGTTTATTTTCTTAACGTAGCTATAATTGCCACTCCGTACACATAGACTG